>NC_056523.1:78114762-78190781 GCF_019175285.1 Sceloporus undulatus | reverse complement strand
ACTGCAGGTGGAAGAGAGGGGACAAAATGAAGATGGATGGGAAGCTGATTTAAGGTTATATCAGACAGAATTGGAGAAAAAGAAAAGACTATACCTTTCTGACTGTTAAGCTAAAGTGCTACAGTATTCAGTTTGGATGGGAGAAACTGGAAAGTGCTTTCATTTTAGACAGAGGAGATTTGTCATTAAACACTATTCAGAAGGTGAAAGATTTCTTAAAGAAATATAAAAGGGATCTAGAAAAAAGTGGAAATGGAGATAAGAAGGAGGAGAAATCCTCTGCTCACAGCTCAGGAGAAAGATCAGGAGATGAAAGAGGTGATAAAGAGGAGCAAAAAGCCTTTTCACCAAAAAGAGGTGACTCGGATAAGGACTCAAATAACATAATGGCCTAATGGCTGATTTAAAGTGTCTCATGGAATATACAAGGCTTGAATTCACCAGAGAAAAGAAAGATTTTTCACTATTTGGAGCAATGTAGGCATGGCTTCCTTTACTTACAAGAGACACATATTAAGAAAAAGGTGACAATTTTTTTAATGAGTTTTAAATTAGGCAAACATTTTTATTTCTCTGTGAACAAGAAAAAGATGGGGTAGTAATTTATGTAAATCAGAATTTAATAGCTGAATTTTTTTAAAGATAGAGAAACAATATATAGGAGTGGAATGGCAAGGCTCAAAAACTTTGTAGGAATTTACACTATATAAAACAAGATGACTTTTTGTGGAAATTTGTTAGAGTCAATTTTACATTTCTCCTAGGACAACTGAAATTTTTTTGGAGATTGGAATGATGTAATTAATCCAAAAATTGATAGAAGTTCAAAGAAGGCAAAATTTGTTAATGGGAAATTACCAAAATCCTTTTTTGAATACAGTGCGCCTGCATTATACACAGGTGCGCCATATGAGGCTTCCAGCATACGCTCTTACATGGTTTTTTTTTTCCCCCAGAATGGATCCCCCATGTAAGAGAAGGGCCCACTGTATATGGACAATCTGAACCTCCACGATACTTGGAGGTTCAAATATGGTGACACAATATTATTTCCTCCCCCCCAAAAGGCATACTTCTTTTTCCAGGACTGATATGTTCTTGATTTTGAAGGAACTATGTAACGCAATTAAAAATAGGTTTTACCAAAGATCTTTTCTGACCGTAATCCAGTGTCATTAAACCTAAAGGCAATAAAGAATGGAGCATTTGTTGGACATTAAATGAAATTTATTACAAGATGTGTGGTAAATAATAGAGAACGAATAATGATTTTAAAGATTCATAATGGAAAAAAATAACCACAAATATTTCAACAATTAAGAAGATTTTTTTAAAAAATACTGTACAGTTTTATTTTAAAGAATAACAAATCTCAATAGAGATGATAGATCAATATTTGAGTATTAAACTTTTGGATAAATGTACAGATATTCAAAATCCAGATTCAATGCTCCTACTATAGTGGCAGAAATAATAGAAGCTATAAGGAAAATAAAACCAGGAAAATCTCCAGGACTAGATGGTCTGTCAACCTCCTGTTATAAATGTTTGGAAAACCAACTATTTCTGCCATTACAACAATCAATGGACTCTTTTTTAAAGCCTGGGAAGATACCAGACACTTGAAACAAAACAAGCATCTCTTTGCTTCCAAAAGAAAATTGAGATTTGACAGATCCCAAGTATTATATTGTCTACAGTGGTACCTCGGGATACGAAATACCCAGGTTACGAAATTTCCGGGATACGAAAAAATCCCATTGGAAATAATTGTTCCGGGTTATGAATTTATTTCGGGTTACGAAAAAAATTTTTGGTGCTTTTCGGCGCTTTTTCGCACGAAACGCGGCTTTTCCCCATTAGCGCCTATGGCAATTCGGCTTACGAAGGCTTTTCGGGTTACGAAAGCGGCCGCGGAACGAATTAATTTCGTAACCTGAGGGAGCAGTGTATTTCTTTACTGAATAATGACTATAAAATGGAGAAATTATTAAATCACGTAATACCTCAGGTAGGCAGGAATGCCCACTTGTTTCTTTACTTTTACTTTCACCTTGGAAGTTTTGAATAATGCTGTAAGAAATGAATTCAAGGAATAAACCTTAAAGGTCAGTGGAACATTCCAGCGTCCAAGGGAGATGGAGCAAGATCAAGGCTTGATGGGATGGGGGAACTCCTAAAAAAACTAAAGCAGTGCATCTGACAGTAGTAGTAGCTGCAGCTATTCCTCTTCAATGACTCCATTCCTGGCCCAAGGCTGAGCTTTATTTGATCAACAGAAGGGTGGTCATACGTCTTCTATTGGAAGGGTTGCCAGACATCTGTCTTCTTTTCAAAGGTTTTCTCTGTTTTGTCCAGTTCAATTCTGATTGAAAGATAATGAACAAGGAGGAGAGAGATTAGGAGGCCTTCAACCTGCCCAATATCCACCATAAGTGGCACCAGGAATGCACATGCAGCAGGTACACAGGTCACCTGGCCTACAGTTCCTCCTGCTCAGGATAGCTTTTTTGTCATTCTATTTACATCAGAAATCATTCTTTATGTTTCTCTTTCTGGGTGGAGTGCAAGCAGCCACAGAACTGACCACAAATTTGAACTTTGGCCTCCCTGGTTTAAGTTATACACTGCCATTGTACCACACTGGCCCAGAAGCCAGCATTGGCTCATGTTTGAGGATTTACTCTATCAACCCTAGAGAATCCTGGGATCTATAGTTTGATGAACTATTTAGAATTCTCTGTTAGAGAGCTCTAGTACTTCCCACACTACAAAAACCAGAATTCCATAGGATGCAAAAATGGCAGTTAAAGTGGGATCAAAGTGTTATAATTGTACAATATGAAGGAGACCAGGGATTATATGTGAACAATTTCTCTCTTCTCCTCATCTTTTATGACGAAATAATGCTTGTGTAGGCTCCAGTTACCAAATTTTGGTGGATTCTGATACAAAATTCCATTGCTCTGTCTGAGCCTTTTCCCATCTGTCACAGAAGGTGCGCAAAGGAATATATCTGCCAAACTAGGTAACTAGGTCTTGAGCCATAAGTTTCCCTGCACCAGAAATGGAAACCTGAAGGTCACCATTATTGTCACCTCTCATCCTTCTGTGATATGAGTTAACAGCAGTGGGTCTCTTAGTAACATCTGAATCAGCCACTTAAACTTGAAAATGGAGTTAGAAAGAATGCTTCCATTCTCTACTGCAAAGAGAATAGAATGGTTGAAAAGAAAGCCCTTGTGCTGTGTGAAAGGAGGCAGATCTATAGGCACTTTCTTTCAATTCTCACAATGCCCCCCCCCCTCACTGCTGGGAAATATTTGGGCTGTCCAAGGTTGCTTACTACTTTCAGTGGAAGAGAAAAGATATATCAAAAGATAACATGGCTTGGGGGTGGGGTGGGAGGATAACTTGTTTGTTTGCCTCCTAATCTGTGTACCACAACTGATTATTGAATTAATAATCCTACACATTGGATGAAATAAATGCTTCGGTGAGTCCAAAGCACCCATCTGGGGAGGTTGCACATTGTGTCTCTCCACAATGCCCTGATATTATATTCTTTGAATGATCTTCCACTGAGAAGAAGGATTCTACCAAGCTTCCACACTATTATGGAGTGTGTGGGGTCTCAGCTATGCCAAGAAAGTTGGAATAAGGAGCCAACTGATGTTGAGAATCTTCTCCTCCTTTTTTCTAAATACCAGACCTTGACAGGACAGCACCAGGAATGGGCAAATGCACAGGCCCATTAGAACAGAGAAAACTCCCTTATTCTAAGTGAGTGGGTTGGCCTACTGGGCCCAGTATTGCCAATGTTGACATTCTGAAACTCGGCAGGGTTTCAGGAGGAATGTTTTTTTAGCCCTAATATTTACTCAGGTCTCTTGACCAAGCACTAAATAGACCCAACCCTGCTTAGCTTCTGGAATCAGATATGGTTGGCTGTGAACCAAGTGGTTGAAAATTCCCCAAGAAAGAAAAGAAGAGGAGATAAGAAAGGGTACATGAACATTCTGTGGCCATTGCATTCTCAGTTTCAGGCAGCCACTTTAAAAGGGCTGAAGGGATCCTTTCCTAGCTCAGTTATGCAGTGTTAGACTGAGCAAACAACACTGCATTTTTAAGAACACACTGGTAAGTGGCAGTTACTTTAAAAATAAAATCAAGTTATATGGCTGGAGTTGAAGGTGTGTGCCTGTTTTTCATAACATCCCAGACATCACAGGAAAGCCATGAAGAAGGTGAAAGCCATGGCTGAGCATGAGATCATTTAGATGCCTGTTTGGGGGGGGGGGGAGAGAAATGAAAGAGGGTAAACTACATTCTGTGTCAAACACACCCTTTCTTCCAATATTGGGTGAAGGGAGGAAAATATAATAATATGTAGTCTAAATACCCTGAAGACATCAGATCCCATCTGGTCTTGGAAGCTGAACAAGATTGGCTCTGGTTAGTACTTGGATGGAAGACCGCCAATGAACACCAGGCACTGTAGGCTATTTCCAGAGAAAGAGATTGGCAAAACCACTTCTGAGTGTTCCTTGCTAAGAAATCCTTATAAAATTCATGGGGTTGCCATAAGTTAACAACAGGCAACTTGAACACACACACTCACACATGCAGCTGCATATCCTCAAAATACAACAAAACAAAACTCAAGAATGTGTGCTCCTAGACCCAGTCCAGTTTGAGACAGCATGCATGAGTGAGTGAGGCTTAAACTTCTCCCTTTGTTTTTTTTTTTAAAAATGCACACATCCCCCCACCCCACCCCCTCCACACTTGGGGGGGGGGGAGCGTTTAGAAGAAAGGGAGAACTCAGTCCACACTCATGGAACTTTTAAAAGACCATGTTTGAGAAATAAAAATATTTTAAAATAAAATTTAAAAACAGATCAAGGAAACTGAATCCTCCACTGGCACTATGTTGGTCTCAGTCCAGACTGGGGAGATTATCAAATGGGGACAGCAGCAAAGCAGTCACTCTCCCATTCTTATCCCATCTTTATCGTGATCATGCAAAAGTATTTCATACACATCGCACTTATCCTGTCATGATCCTATCATTGAAGTGGAACTGAAGTGGAATTGTATTAACACAAACTCCCATTAGCACAAAATAACAGGATAATTCCACTTCAATGATGGGACAATAACAGGATAAGCATGACGTCGTATGAAAGTCTTTTGCACCATCATGGTCAATTGTAGTTCAATGTCAGGAACCTGATAGGATAAGTGCTATGTTGTATGAAAAAATTTTCATGATAAGGATGGGAAAAGGATGAGACAAGGATGTCTTTTTCACCGTCTGATAATCTCTTAGAACTGCACACATTTTATTCCTGAGTAAAATATGTGGATATGTGTGTGCAAGGGTTATATATATAGCCATGCATTGTGCTTCTTACATAGTACATTGGTTTATTTTGAAATTCCCACCAACTAACTGGTTGGAAATGGTGAGTCTTCTGTAATGGAAGCAGGTATTGCTGCAACATCATGTGCCTGTGAACTTCTATTATGAAGAGTGATTCCCTTCCTCCAACACACTCACTCACCTTTCCACCTTCATACACACACACTGGGTGTAATCCTGTTTGTTACTTCCCTCTAGACTAGACCTATTGAATTAATTGCTGAAAAGTGAGTCACCACATAGATACGTGTAAATCTAAATATTCAATGGCTCTACTCTAGTCAGGACTAATAACATAATTTAGGCCATTGTCTGGAAGGCTCACAGATAGAATGGTTTTCTCCTGAGATAGGGTGTGATACAGAAAACAGAAGACAGAGATTTGAAAGTTGATGCACATTCTGATCAATATGATTCTTTCATTCACTGCAAATGGTGTGTGAAGTTTAAATGTCAATTCCAGTGGCTTGCCTTTTTCACTCTAGGTTGTGTGAAGAAAGGCAATGTGTAAGTGCCACAAACATGTTCAAAAATCCTTATGCAATAGCTTGATCAATATAAAACTTAAGGTGAACAATCATCAAGAGTTGGTTGGCAGCAGTTCTGACCTTAATGTGTGTGTGTGTGTGTGTGTGTGTGTGTTGTGATGGCACACAGTCCAAGTTCTCTTTTGAACACTTTTTTTCTTTTAGTATGGTCAGACATTTCTAAAGGCATTTCTTCTTTCTTGCTGGAATGGTGGTGCCCATTTCCTTGATCAGTTCTATTAAGAGAAGGAAATAGCCAAGCCTACACAAATCCATTTATAGGAGTATACAGCCTTGTTGGCTGGCAAATTCTGGGGTTTGTAATAAAGAAAGTAACTTTTTCAACCTCTGCAAGCACCCCTGCTCTAATTTAGGCAATAGTGTGATCAGCACATTTGTCAACAGATAGTTTGCTGATTCTAGATGTGTCACATACTGTGTAGGGACAGACACAGATGCAAACACTGTAGACACAACTGCTTGGTGGGACATTTACCTCTATCCTCATCTGTCTGCACACTAATTAGATTCTTGGCTCCATACCACGGTTTGCCAAATGTTTCCACTTTTTGCAAAACTTTAATTATCAGATTCCAAATGAAGGAAATGGATTGAATATGTATAGGGATTATTTATTCTGAGCACAGGACTAGCATGTAATTGGAACAATAAGCAACCAGTCTGGAGCATCTAAAGATTATTTTTAACACTTAGAATCTCCATTCAGTGGTGAAGCTGTCTTGGGATTCTAGGAGTTGTAACCTAAAAAGTACATTTCTAAGCTCTGGCCCAACCACTTCCTCCAGATTCTTACCAAAACAGTAAAGAGAACATTTTTAAGGGACACCAGAACAATTGTATCCTGTTCTCAGACACACTGTTTCCCATCATAGATTCATGCTTCTAATGCTAACCAGTTCCACAATGGCAGTTATAAACAATTTCTACCATTGTTTCATTATCCAACATTGGCAGGATTTCTGTTGCCTTGACACTAGGCTCCTATTCAGGCTCACTGCTTTTCTCATCCTTGTGTCAGTGACCTTGACCAACAGTTTGATCCTCTTCTGGATAGGGAGAGCAAATAGCTGTGCTCTCATCATGTTAGCCCTTACTCCTAATATCCCCCAAATAATTTGCAACACGGGTCTGGTTGAAACCTAAGACTCCGCAGCCAGCCCTTTTATAGAAGAAATTCTTTCTCATAAGGAGGTGAGCAAGAATGCTTCTTCACACAGAGGAGTTCTATAGAATTCACTGCCATAAAATGTGTTGATGACCAGATGCTTAGATGGTTTTAGAACAGTGGAGTTGGTAGCTTTGATGTGGTCATGAATCTGCTCTAGATTTCAGTCTCAAAATTGAAGGATCTATCCAAGATGTTGAGCTCTATCTCCAGAATAATTTCAGAACCTTGATGTACAGAGACTTGAAGGAAAGTAGACAAATAGATTCCCTTCTCCTTTTGTTTCATGTCTTTTAGATTGTAAGCCTGAGGGCAGGGAACTGTCTGATTAAAAATATTATTGTAAGCTGCCCTGAGAGCCATTAGGGCTGAAGGGCGGGATATAAATACCTAAATAAATAAATAAATAAATAGATTGAGGAGGAGGAGGAGGAGGAGGAGGGTGTGCCATTGGCTAAGGGGCCTGCATCATAGAACCTCCTTGCTAAGGAGGCATCTGCCCCTAATGTCTGCAGAGCAAAAACAAGGAGAGGGCGCTGCTTCTGGATTTCCCATAAACACTTGGTTGACTAAAGTTGGAAAATATGAGGCTATTGTATTAGATGGGGTTTCTGGGCTGTATACATTCTTATGCTTTAAAGATTGGAGCACTGATTCTATGGGAAATGGGTGTTGAGTCCATTTTTGCCATAACTTTCTGCTGATGAAAACTTATACTTATACTGCCACTGTGGCATAGTGGTTTGAGTGTTGTGGTTTGAGACTGTGACTCTGGAGACCAGGGTTCAATTCCCAGCTTGGCCATGAAACTCATTGGGTGATCTTGGGCAAGTCACATGCTCTCAGCTTCAGGAGAAGACAATGGCAAATCTCATCTGAACAAATCTTGGTTATGGTAGCCTTAAGGTCGCCATAAGTTGGAAATGACTTGAAGGTGCACAACAACAACAACAACAATTCCACCACAACTGCTATTAACTCTGGAGGGAGAGAGGAAGAACAGCATGTGGAGGCTTGTGGATTGGGAAGGGAAATTTATATCAGAGAAAGAACATCATTTCCCTCATCTTTATGTGAGAAGGACAGAATTTATAGTTCCACTTTAACTGCCATGGTTCTGCCCTATGGAATCTTGGAACTTGGAGTTTTGGAGGGTAATTAAAATTCTCAGCCAGAGAGCATTAGGACTTCTCCAAACTATAAACCTCAGGATCCCTTAGGGCGCAGCCATGGCAATGAAAGCGGATCTGCATGTTATAATTATGTATGGGAAAAGGGTCCCTGATTAAAACATGCTGAGACTCAAAGCTGTGCCAGATTTTAGAGGCCACATAGGATTAGCAAAGCAAGTGTGCTTTGCTTTAACAGTCATGTAAAACTAAATGTAAAACAGTAAAATTGAACTGTAATTTTTGGTATTTTTGTATCTACATTCCCCTTATAATCTGAGGCTCTGACTCATACTGTATTTAGTTGGTATGTAAATCTGGCACTGGGCACTGCTGTAGACTAGTATAAAGAAGTTGTTGCTCTTCTAAAATGTGCTGTTTCGAGGAGCCTGAGTTTACTGCAGATAGTGCCAAATGAATTTTGGAATGTATATTGAGCATTTCAAATCTTCTCCTGTGGAGAGGGCAACTTATATTATTATTATATTCATTCTCCCAAGACTGGGATTCAGAGCAGCTTACAATATTAAAAAACAGTACAATTAAAAGCACACAAAAATAGTACATTAAAAAAGAATTAAATTACTACAATAATTAAAACAAATTCCATGTTAATGTGGCCATACCTGCCTGCCCGGCCTGTCTAAGCTTCCTTCTGAGTGTGGCAGCCCTGGGGAACATGCTCAATTTCCCCACATGAGAAGAACCTGAGATAAAATGGAGGTAGCTACTAAGGAGATTATCACACAGGGACAAGATAAGGATGGAATCCCACCCAGCCCACTTCCTTATCCCGTCTTTGACTGCAATCCTGTGAAAGGCTTTCAGATCGCAGTGCGATTGTCACATCATTGAAGTGGCATTGCATTAATGCAACCCCCTGCTAATGCAAATTGCCGAGCAATGCTGCTTCAATGAAGGGACAATGATGGGACAATGACAGGATCAGTGTGATGTTGTTTGAAAGTCTTTCGCACAAGTGCAGTCAATCACTCTTTCCGGATGGGATAATATTCAGATAAGCACTATGTCATATGAAAATCTTCTCACAATCACACTATGAGAACGGGAAAAGGACAGGACAATGATGTTTCATCCCCATCTGATAATCTCCTAAGGGAAGGACACTCAAGAAGGCTAGGAAGGCAGAAGGAAATCTCAGGCTGGGCCAGGGTTGGGTGCCATTGACCAGGGCCAGGGGCTGATGGAGTAGCTAAGGTGGCATGTGGGGGCCGCTGTCGCTGCCGCCTCCTCCTCCTCTTCCTCCTCCTCTTGAGCACTATATGTGTGAAGTCGAAGGCTTTCATGGCCAGCATCCATAGTTTTTTGTGGGTTTTTCAGGCTACGTGGCCATGTTCTAGAAGAGTTTATTCCTGACATTTCGCCAGCATCTGTGGCTGGCATCTTTAGAGAAAGCAACTTCTCTGAAGATGCCAACCACAGATGCTGATGAAACATCAGGAATAAACTCTTCTAGAACATGGCCACATAGCCCGAAAAACCCACAAAAAACACTATGTGTGTCTTTGCTTCTCTTGGGCAAGAGCCTTGGAGGGGAATAACCATCAAGGAAAGGTGAAGAAGGACCAGCTTCTTTTTGTGAGGCTGTGATGGCAGCAGCAACTCTGAGGAGGAGGAGGAGGAGGAGGAGGAGGAGGAGGAGCCGGTGGCGGCGGCAGCGGCAATGATGGCAGAGCCCTGGCCCTCATCCGAGATGGATGAGAGCAACCACCCTACCAGGTGTTCACCTTCCTCTGAAATGTCACCCAGTATAGTTTGCACCTGCTACCCTCTAGCGATGCCCCTGCACCCACTTCCATTCTATGCATTATTTACAAAGCTTCCAAAAATATAAGCAGTCTATTACAGTGCTCTCCTGCACTACAGCGTGGGCAACAAGTCTTGCCATCCCAGTCAGAAAGTTAATTGCAGTGTAGAGCAGATCCAACCTGTGGGCTCCCCCACAAAGCTAATGCTTCTGTACAGCCATCTCAGATGCCTGCATTTTCTGTAATAACCTCTACTTAGTGGCAGGAAGGAGCAACGAATAATTACAGCTCCACTTCCCCCTTTCATACAGCTGCCTTACCACCTTCGCTTTTGCGTTCACTTCAAAATGAACAGTTTCAGCACTGTACTGTTGTTTGTTCCAATTTCCTGGGTAGCAACAGCAGCTTCGTAAAACAAATCCTGTTAGCACAACACCATGGGCTGTAGGCTCTTTTTCTCCTTCTGTTCTGTGTGCTTGCTTGCTTGAAGCCACACAACCATCTTCTGGGTGCATAATCAGCAATTTCTGCCTCTCTCTTCCCTCCTTAATGAGATTATTAAAACAAGTTGCAGCTCATTGCCAGCAGAAGAGCTGGCTTCCCTTTAGCACAAAGAAATGTCACAGCCTTTAGTGCAAGAAAAATCTCTTTCTATCACCAAGTCCCTGTCCAAATCGATTTCCAAGGAAGCCTTGCCAGTCCTCCTCCTGCTTTTATTCTGTCCTCACAGTAGAAAATACTTCTCCAGGAATTTATCATCTTGGACAGCATTCAGGTACTTTGCAAGTCATTCGAAAGCAGAAATTCACTGGCCATCTTAATCCTGCCTTGACATTTTATATTATCCCTGTGGTATTTGGGGTCTGGGGCACGGAGAGTTTATCCTCTTCGCCAGGATCCTAGATGCTGAATAGATTTCATTGTATACTGTAACATTCCATTAGCAACTTCTGATTTCCTCCTCCGCAGCCCAGGCATCTTTCATGGAGGCAAGAACAACTGTTGAAAATGGGTTATAGGAGCCCATGGGGCATCCATGCACTGCTTAGGCCAAGGAAGACCTCAGTCCTATTGCTACAATGGACAGATTGAATTAATGAGATTTATTTCCATCTTGATGCAACTATTCAACAACTGAGCAATTGCCAATGGCTTTATGCATACTTAAATGCCAGTGCACATTTACATGCACATGTGCACATGCACGCACACACAGATGAACAGAGTCTATCACCCATCCTGACACTGTTGATTTAAGAGGAAGCAGGAAAATGGCTGAATGAGGTGATGTGCGGAGCTTGATCTGCTGAGTCTCAGCAGCTTCACATGACAAAAGAAATCAGGGAAAGTAAGCATTTGTGTGTAAACATGGATATAACCTCTGACTGAAAAATGGAAATATGCTTGATCCAGTTAATTAGTCCAGCACTTTCTTAGCTTTATCATCTGCTCCATTTGGTAGTAGACTGAGAGAGTTTTGAAATGTCAAGCTTAGCCATTCTAGATGTATATTCACTGCAGCATGTTTTCTCTGTGACAAATCTATTCATCCTTTTTAGCCAATCATGCAAATTTTCCATGGGTAAATGCCAGGGTCCCAATCAGATTCCTACCTGCCTTCTTCCCTTTTCTTGGCCCAAATGGACAAGGGGATGTATCTGTGGACTGAATGTTTAGGACTGCTTGTCTAAAACAGAAGGTGTCTTTTTCTTGGGGAAACTGCATCATGTCCATGGGATCCTGATCTTGACAGGTACTTGTTTTTTACAGGGAGGCGGCAGATATTGCTGCATTGCAATGATCATTGACCCTTCATCATTTGCTGCACTGGCTAGTGCTGCTGCAATCTGCAGTCCAACAACATCAGTGCCCATCCTCCCTCCATAGGCTGATGGTAACTTAAGATGTACACCCATTTGCATATTTTCCTGGAAGTAAATCCCACTGAACTCAGTGGGTCTTAAGTAATGAGTAGGTATGTCTGGGATTACATTGTCAAGATGCATTTAGTGGCTCCTGAACTTTAAAGTTAGAATTGTTCAAGCCATTGTTTTCCCTGTTACCATGTACAGCTGTGAGAGCTGGACAGTGAAGAAAGCAGACAGGAGGAAAAATAATTCATTTGAGAGGTGATACTGGAGAAGAGTGCTGAGGATACCATGTGCAGCCAAAAAGACAAACAAACGGGTCATAGAGCAGATCAAGTCAGAACTCTTCCTGGAAGCCGAGACAACTAAATGGAGGCTGTTATATTTCGGCCACAAAATGAGAAGGCAGGACTCATTAGAAAAGACAATTATGTTGATGAAGGTGGTGTGAAGTAGAAGAAGAGGAAGACCACGTGACAGAGAGATAGACTCAGTCAGGGAGACCATGGGCCTGAGCCTGCATGACCTGAGCAGGGAAGTGGAGGATAGGCGCGCTTGGAGATGTCTCATTCACAGCATTGCCATGACTCATGAGTCAAGATTGACTTGAAAGCAGCTAACAACAACAGCATGGAGGCAGGCTTAATGAATCATTTACTCCTAGGCTCCTCCTCCTGCAACTACCTACCAGTGTCCTATCAAAGTCTTATCCTGTCTATCACAGAAGTTCATCATGAAGGTACATTCCCTGGTTTCTCATCCAAATGTCTACTTGAGGTCTCTCCAATCTTTAAATAAAAACTGTCTTCTCTACATGAGTGCCACTGAGCTTGACTGAAAGGGCATACACTCTGCAGGTGGTGGGGAGAGATGTTAATGTATGCCTTCCCATGGAGACTACAACCTTTGTGACAATTACTGTTTCAAAACACTTGAAACCCACTACCTGAGGCAGCTTCCTCACAGGAGGCCATCCATCATGTAGCGTACAGGGTATTTATATGCGCTGTAGGTATGGACTGCAGTATTATCATTTTGTATGATGCTTTTGAACAATCCATCAAAAGCTTTGCTGCTGCTGGGTTAAACACACACATACACTAGAACTTTAAAGAAATATTCAAGATGATAGGGTTTAGCACTTTGTATAGCTACTTTAGAGTGTGGACTAAAACTTGGATTGGATTCACCACTTCCACCAACATGGGAACTGGCTGTCATAGGCTGCAGTCCTGTGTGCAATACCTCAGAACAGAATGGGACTACTTGTGTGCAGTCCAAGGACTCAGGGTTGATGGAGGCTACTTTGTAATGTTATACCATGTTGAGAAAGCTGGCATCTCCCAGAGCCCCCAGCCATGCCGGGCCATCTTGATTGGGGGTTTCAGAAAGTGCAGTCCACCAAAAATAACTTAGGACTTGTTTATAAAGTTCACTTTTGATTAAAAAGGACAGGGCATAATCCCCTGCAAGGCAAAGCACCATGGTTGTGCGTCTGATCCAAATCTAATTATATGTCCAGAAGTGAACCCAGGAAATCAGTATGGTGTATTCATTTATTAATTTATTTGGAGTATTTATATCCCACTCTTCAACAACAAAGGCTCTATGAAAACCCACTAGGCAATCTTGGGCAATTTACACTCTCTCAGCCTCAGAGGAAAGCAAGGACAAACCTTCTCTGAACAAATCCTGCCAAGAAAGCCCCATGATAAGGTTACCTTAGGGTTGCCATAAGTCAGAGATGAGTTGAAGGCACATAACAATATCAGCAACAAGTGAACTCAAGGAACAATGGGTTCGCATTCTTCCTTTTGACAAAATAGGAAAGTAGGCAAGGCTATCTTCCAACTAAAGTTTTCACAATACAAAGCTGCTGTTGCTGACAAACTGGTAAAAACTACTGATGATGGCTGATGCCTCTCAGACCTAGCAAAGAATACATCTCTGGAGCATTCCAAATATAGACAGAACTATCACTGCAGAGTCTGCAACAAACTGATAGTGAAGGAAATGAATAAGGAGCCGTGCAGGAAGCAGAGCCTGTACAATAATTGCAGCCAGTGCAGTGAGAAGATGCTGAAGGCCAGAAATATGTTGTTGGCCATTGCAGTAAATTAAGAGCAGTGCAGAGCTGTGGTTAGAGGAGGGAGGCATGTTGGCTTGGCAAAGAGTGTATGATAGGCTCCTGATATAGACTCTCATTGACTATCAAACTATCAAGATAGTTTGCCATGGTCAGGGCCTATAAGTAATGTTCAGCCAATACATCAGTCCAGGATCTGGAAAGCCAAGAAGGGTCCTGTGAATTTTTGACAGTCCCCTCCTTCCAAAGGAAAAAAAAGTTCTCACTGCCCCCCTTCCATTGTTTTATTTTACAAAGGTTAGCAGTCATGTAGCAAGTATTTTCTTGGCTTTTTACTAGGATCCATCTATTTTTCCTATGAAACCAACAAATCATTTCACCTTGTGAAATGGGGTATATTCACTTAGACTTCTGAATTCTGGCTGTTGATCATAGCCCACATTGACACTGTAATCAGGAAGACCACCATTTCATTGTATAACATATATTTACTGTAAAACATATCCAGGGTTAGCCATGTTGGCCATATAGCAAACTCCAATAACATCCAAAATCCACCAAACACCTTTATTAGAACAACCAAAATGCAAAATGTTGCAAACTTTCCAAGCTTCACAGGATTCTTCATCAGGTAAGGTGTTAAAAAGCCATACAGGAGGGGAAAAAATTGAAGGTGTTAGCCATAGGCCTGCATTTTGTTGTTGTTTGTCTCTATTTGGAAGATATGGAGGGGTTATTCATTCAGGCTGTCCCTTCCAGAAGCCAGTGGAGCTTTGAAAGCTTGCAACATGTATATTGTGCATTTGCTTGGCATATTGTGCATAAAGGCATAATTGTTTGGTGAATTTTGGATGTTATTGGATTTTGCTATATGGTCAACATGGCTTTGCTATATGGCCAACATGGCTACCCCTGGATATGTTCTCTGGATTTGAAGATACTGCATTATAGCCACAACAGGGGAATCCTAAAGCGAGAGCCAGTGGACTGGGATTGTACTATTTGATTTTTCTACCTCCAACAAAGGTAGGTGAAACATTTTTTTAAAAAAATTGGAACTGCATTGGCATGTTTTACCTCAATACCATGTAAAAGCAAAATGAAGGCTTCTTGAGAAACTCAGTTCAGTGTTCTTTGCCTAACAAAGGGGCCTGCAGCTTCACAAAGGACGGACTGCAAAGGAAGTATCTGTTTGTGTTGCAAATGGAAGTTAAATTTCCTGGACTTTGAGAATCTCTCAGTATCCATATGGCCAGCCTGCAAGAAATACCCCTCCATACCATCTGAACTGAGAACATCAACAAATGCAGACCTGTGGCTAACATCTTCAAAAAAAATTCTCCTATATATTTCTGTGTCTTTCAGGTCTCAGTTTGACAAGTTCTTTTTTGAAACTATCCATTTAGAATGTTTCCTCACAAATCAGGATGGCAGAAATGACAAGAAAGGACTTTGCTCATATTTTATCATAAACATATTTTTCTACAAATAAGGAAAAATGACAACTTTAAAATTTTGTTATACCATTATCTTTATTGAAAAGAGTCAATTTTGAGAGGATCTCCAGCTGGAACCCAAAAGCACTCTTGTTCTGTCTTGCAAAATTTCTTTTGGAGGCTCTTGCCATGGTTCCTCATTGATCATGAAGAGAGCTCAGCGGCTCTTAACACACAGTGACAATGATGGAATCGCATGATTAGATGGAATCATTAGCAGTTATCTAGTTCAGCTATGCAGGAGTCAACAAGTTGCACATCCTTAATAGGTAGAATTCAGATATAGCCTTGTTAGTCTGTGGAATCAGTATGTAGAGAGATCTTGTAGCATCTTTGAGACTAACTGAAAGAAAGAAATTGGCAGCATGAGCTTTCAACTGAAGTCTACGAAAGCTCATGCTGCCAACTTCTTTCTTACAGTTAGTCTCAGAGGTGCTACAAGATCTCTCTACATACATCCTTAACACGTAGTTTATCAATCTCTGTTTTAAAACCTCCAATGGAAGAGATTCTACTGCTTGCCAAGATAGCCTATTCAACTGTTGAACAGCAACTCCATCAGGAAATTTGTACTGCTTAGTCAGAATCTCCTCACAGAGATCATGTCCCACAGTTTGAGAACCTGAGGTATTGAGTACAAAGAGACCTAGTGGCACAGTGGTTAAATGCCAGTACTGCAGCCACAAATTTGTAAATTCAATCCTAGAGGAGGGCTCCAAGCTCCACTCAGCCTTCTATGCTTTTGTAGGTTTTTTTTTTTACCAGGATCCATCTATTTTTCCTATGAAACCAACAGATCATTTCACCTTGTGAAATGTGGTATATTCACTTAGACCTCTGAATTCTGGCTGTTGATCATAGCTCACATTGACATTCCATGGAAAACCACAATTTTGTTGTATAACATATATTTACTGTAAAACATATCCAGGGTTAGCGGTGTTGGCCATATAGCAAACTCCAGTAACATCCAAAATCCACCAAACACCTTTATTAGAACAACCAAAATGCAAAATGTTGCAAACTTTCCAAGCTTCACTGGATTCTTCATTAGGCAAGGTGTTAAAAAGCCATACTGGAGGGGGGAAATTGTAATTACAGGCGAATGCATGTTTCCTTGCTGCAGAATTTAAAATTTGGGGCGCTGACCTCTCAAGGGGCCCTGATCCTGTGTGAGGAGGTGTGTTACAGAATTTAGAAACCAAAAACTTTGTTCAGATATTTTTATCTCTCTTTTTCAGATGCTCTTTATCTCTATCTAAAAATCACCAGTTTACAGTTTTAAGAGTTCAGGCATCTCTGCTTGAGATAAAACATTGCATTGCCAGGCATAATTTGGGCAGTCAAATGCTTCAGTGTATATCCAAATTCTGTTTTATGACATTGTGAAGATCATCAAACTATGTGTTACTGGCACGTCATCTTTTATTTTCAGTACCTTGCTCCCTTGTTACTTGGAATGATCAGTTTGAATAACGTCCTTTCATCTTGTTCTTGGGTTAACCAAGCAATGACTCACAGGTAACCTGGCAACTTCTCCTTGAGGCTAGTGAACCTCCTATGATGCAAAAGCAGGTTCCTGAATGTATGAATAATGAAATGACCATTGAATTCTCATTCTCTTTCTCTCCCCCCTAAGAAATGACAAATGTGTTTTAATCAAAACATTTGAATAGAAGTAACTCACTGCAGTTCCCCCCCCCCTTTATATATTATTTCAGCTCTGTTGGTACCCATCTACTCACCGTTACTGTGGTGACTAAGACCCTGCAACCTTGATTTCTTGCCAAGCACTGATAGCTAAATGTAACCATCACTTTAGATGTGAGCGCTGCTGTCTTACAATGTGTGAGAGCTAACATTGGCTGCTTTCTGGAAACTCAAAATTCTGGTGGAGCATTTTTGAAATGTAAGACTAGTGTTTGCCTGCTTCCTAGATGTTGACCCAAAATGAGTTGCTCTACACTAGGTGAAAACAAACTGCAATTCCTTCTCAGCAGCAGCAAATACAGTTTGGCCCAAAGGGCCACTTTGCTACCCTTTCTGTTTTTGTAGACAGTGTACTGCAACATTTCCTAACTTTAATTTTCAGAAGCATTTCTCTAGGGTTCTGTAAATATTTCTCTCTACCTTTAAGGAAACAAAAATAGCAGCTGGGATCAGTGAACAGGACAAAGGTGGTAAGTGCTTAGGACAATGTTGCATTCACACCCAGGAAGAGTGAGGCATGAGGAGTAAACAAAGCCCACAACTTAATTAATTAAACATCTGAAACGTATAGATATGTAGCTCTTTCTTTAGCTTTTCTTCACGAATGAAGATTCAGGAAGGATTCATCCCGTGCTTTCTACAAGTGCATTGATGACTAAAAAGGCCAATCCGAGATAAACAAGTCCAGTTACAGAAAGCACAGCAGAAAGTCTCCTTGGGTGATGTTTTCAGGTTGTGGAGAGAAGATATAAATCAGCATTGTTGTTGTTGCTGTGTGCCTTCAAGTTATTTCTAACTTATGGTGCCCTTAAGGTGAATCTATCATGGGGTTTTCTTGGTAAGATTTGTTCTGAGACGGTTTGCCTTTGCTTGCCTCTGAGGCTGAGAGTGTGTGATTTACCCCAGGCCATCCAGTGGGTCTCTATGACTGAGTGAGGATTTGAACTCTGGTCTCTCTGAGTCATGGTCCAATGCTCAGACCACTACACTATGCTGGCTTTCATAAATGTGCATACCCTGCAACATTGTCTCCCCGAGTCCTGGTCCAACGCTCAGACTACTACAGCATGCTGGTTTTCATAAATGTGCATACCCTGCAACATATCAGATGAAAACTGGGACACATGTGGCTTAGCAACTCTGTGACTTTCTGGCTTGGGAGACTGGAAGTGCTTGCCTGAACTGCTTCTAGATCTTCTCAGTCTCACTTGAGGAAAACTGTCCCACTTCTGTGAGCTCAGAAATTTTGAGACCCGTAGGTGAGTCAAGCATGCCCAAGCGGGTTCTAGTCTCTCCCCTGGGATGCAAAGCCATAAAGGTAAAAGGCAGCTTCCATCACCCTTCTGGCACCTCAGGTTCAGTACCTGGAAAAGTTCCTTTTTTTTTTTTTTTTTACTTTTTTGGACTACAAGTTCAGGATGTCTGGAATAACTGCTCCCAGTTCTCCTGAGATTGTTCAGCTAAGATTCATCCTTTCCCATGCCTTCTTTTGTCTACAGTTGCCTGCTGATTGTTCTCAGTCTAAACCAGGCTCTAAGTGGTGAGGAGCCTAATGACTGTCTTCCTTCCCAGTCAACTATAGTATAGAGTGGGTAAAAATAGACTTTGAAAACCAAAATCCAATGACAAGAGAAAGATGGGAAATCCTACTCATCTTACAGAGTTCCAAATGAATGTTCTGGTTCCATACTATTCCTGAGTGATTGCAGGTAGCAGTGTCACAAGGGTGGTGCAGGGAGTACGGGCCACACTGGGTGACACCCCAGAGGGAGGTGTCACCCAGTGGGGCTGTCCACAGGGTGAACGAGAAAGGGTGCCTTCCTGCTCATCCAGAAGCTGCACAGGACCTCAAATGGACCTTCCAGAGACTCTAGCTTCAACTCCCCCATAGTGGCAGATGCTGAGATTGTGGGGCCTTCAAGGTCCAGCCATGGCACACCACAAAGGTCTTGTGTGTGTGTGTGGGGGGGGGGGAGAGCTGCCTTCATGGTGCTGCAGCCATCTGGGCAGGTAGGAGTGGGGAGGAAGGCAAGGCAGTCCCCCAGTAACACCAGTCTCAGGGATGCAACTGATCCCAGGACCTTAATGTCCTTGTCCATCCTGCCCCTCATTAGCTGAGCTCCAAGGTGGCAGGTTCATAGAATCATAGAGTTAGAACAGACCACAGGGGCCATCCAGTCCAACCCCATGCTATGCAGGGAATCTCAATCAAAGCATCCCTGACAGCTGGCCATCATGCCTCTGTTTAAAGACCTCCCAAGAGGGAGACTCCACCACACTCCGAGGGAGTGTTTTCCACTGTCGAACAGCCCTTACTGTCAGCAAGTTCCTCCTAATGTTCAGGTGGAATCTCTTTTCCTGTAGCTTGCATCCATTGCTCCGGGTCCTAGTCTCTGGAGCAGCAGAAAACAAGCCTGCTCCCTCCTCAATATGACATCCCTTCAAATATTTAAACAGGGCTATCATATCACCTCTTAACCTTCTCTTCTCCAGGTTAAACATCCCCAGCTCCCTAAGTCGTTCTTCATAGGGTATGGTTTCCAGACTCTTCACCATTTTAGTTGCCCTTCTTTGGACACGCTCCAGTTTCTCAATGTCCTTTTTAATTGTAGTGCCTAGAACTGGACACAATATTCCAGGTGGGGCCTAACCAAAGCAGAATACAGTGGCACAATTACTTCCCTTGATACAGACACTATACTTTTATTGTAAAGATCTCCAGAAGTCTTTTTGTCCTTCCTCCATCCAGAGGCCAAATGCACCACTCTTATGATGCCTGCACTGCTGTGATGGAGGAGAGGCATTGGTATTAGAAAACTATACAGCTGTTGAACAATATGCTGGGGTAGGCTTGCTTGAAGTCATAAACTATACACTCCCATTCATATGACTTTAAGCAAAATGACAGACCCTATGGGGGTGGGAATCATGGAGCTGTCTACATTTATGTTGTTAGACTACAGTTCTCAGCATTTCTTTCCACTGGCTATGCTTGCTAGGACTAATGGAAGCTGCAGTCCCATGGTATCTGGACATGCACATGATTCCCATCACTGGACTAAAATCTTTGGAAGAAAAGGGCTATTCAGAGCCTTAGCCAACCATGGTTTCCTTGGAAAGTCATTTTGAGATTTGTCTTGCAAGTACCAACCTCTTCTTCCCATTGACCTGAGTTCATGCTATAGATAGTAATAAATGAAGAAACTGCTGCTAGAGTCAGCAAGGTCTGGAGTGATGCATGGGGCCAGAACTTTTTTGACAGATTACCCTGAGTTCCAGGCAAGTGCAGCCAAAGCAAATAAACAACACATAATATGAACATCAAGAGACTCAAGAGCTTTCTGTATGTTTTCTCAAAGCCCCCCCCCCCCCCAGCCTGGTTTATGTACAGGAACACAGAGTAACAGGCTGATGCTCCTAAAGAACCTCAGGGACCTCTCACAATCTCTCTAAGTGCCTGGTTTTTTGGCAGGTGTCATTTTCCCTATTGTTCCTCAGCATGGTTGGTACATGGCTTACAGGGGCTGATCTCTGCCACCATTCCCCATAGCATTGCTTTTATGCCTTGCCAATACCTCCTTTCAATACTTATGTTCCCTGGTAGCTTGGGTGATGGGGGTGATGGCTTTGCAGTTCCCAGCCATTCAGTTGGTCTGGCAGTTGAATTTTATTTCAGTACAAATTACAGGAGGTACAGAAGGAGGTACAGGCTAGTTCATGGGGTACAGAAGTGGTGCACACAATTTTGTTCCCCAGCTGAAGCGAATGGCTAGTCCACCACCACAGAAATGTTCCCTCTGTGTATGTGCCCCCAACACCTGCAGCTTGAGATTGTTGCTTTGCAATGCCTAATGGTAGGGCCAGCCTCATGTCTAATGGTCTAAAGAGAAAGTCTCTTAGCCCCCCTTGGTGAACCATCATTGTACTTAGCTGACAGATGCTGAGCAGGAAAGAGGCAACACTTAAGGTTCTTATTAGCAATAAGCTTGAGCTAGTCAAGCTGAAGAAGCAGGAATTTAAGGAATGATTTGCTGCTATTAGAAAGCTTTAAAATAGAGTGTTAGTGCTTAGAGAAGCATCTGCTGCCTTCCTGCAAACTAGAGCAGCAACTGACTATGAATAATCAAACTCCATTGGCGGGGTGGGGGGGGGAATTGTCACTAGATTTAAATACAGCTTCTGGGAGGGGATGAGAAGAGTAGGCTTTTGATGTGGTGACAAGACCTTGTTTAGAAACACTGATGGTCATTTATGAATGAATGTCCCTGTTCCAGCTGCAGTGACACAGTGTATCAAGTACACAATGGGATCATCATTTCATTACTTCTAAATTCTAGGCTGAGCTGCAAAGGGGCTACTCGAAAGGACCAATTCAGGCATCCTGTGAGAAGTTAACTACAAGAAGTGGGCTTGCCACTCCTATTCCCCACTCCTCTTCACCAGCCTTTGCAGAAGAGTTCAAGGGCTGCCTTGGTAGAAATTGTCTTAGAAAATGTTCTGTGGACATGAGACACAGAGAGAATTTCTGGGACCTTCCTGTGATGAAGAATTTATGTGGTATTAAGGAATGTGGTGCAAGAATATTATTTAGATTGTCACACCTACAGGGAGTGTTCCTGGGGTGGCAGAGGAGAGGGAACACTTGTGTGTCATCAGCCCTGGACTGAAACCCAGTGGTGTCACTAGCAGGGTGCAGGTGTGTGTAGACTGCACAAGGTGACATTTTAAGGGAGTGACACCATTGCTCTTCAAGCATCTGCCTTTGGACAGACACGGGCTGTGGTATTCGCCTGTGTCCCTTTAAAATGCTGAGGAGATGGTGTGAGTGGAGTGAGGCTTAGTGGGAGAAAAAAAGAGAGAGAAGGCCCAGTTTTTATTTTTTTTAAAAAACCAAAGCATCACATTTAAATTTAAATTTAAACAAATTTAAACAAATTTTAAATTTTAAAAACCTCATATTTTACCAGTTTTCACTTCAACTACATGAAACTATGTATAAGTAAATACATTTAGGCTGTGTGTATATTGTAATTTAAAGGTATAATTTTAATTTTGCTAGTTGTTTAGCGAGCCAGTGTGGTGTGTGTGGTTTGAGAGCTGGACTGCAACTCTGGAGACCTGGGCTCAGTTCTCAGCTTGGCCATGAAACCCACTGGGTGACCTTGGGCAAGTCACATGCTCTCAGCCTCAGGGGAAGCCAATGACAAACCTCTGAACAAATCTTGTCAAGAAAACCCTTAGGTTTAAGTTGCAAACAATCTGAAGGAGCACAACAAACAAACAAGGTTGGTTATGTCACAATTATTACCATTACATTCAGTAACATACAGGAATTATAATTAACGAGTAACATTAGTACAAAAAAACATTACTAAGGATTTTGTATGGTGTGGTATGGGAGGAGGTCAGTGTGTGTGTGTGTGTGTGTGTGTGTGTGTGTGTGTGTGTGTGACACCATGAGTTACCGCACTGGGTGACACCAGCCCTAGTAATGCCACTACGGAAACCTACATACATTTACTGTACCATCTGGATGATCTTGTGTTCAAAGCCTATGTGGATAGTTAATGAGCACATAGAGACTATCCAGCTGGTACAACAAACACACAGAAGGGCTGGGGCTGTACACATAGATAACTGTGTGAAGAACACTGAAGGAAATTCAGGGGCACTGCCACGTCTTTCACAGAGGGCATGGGTGGGCTCTGACAGAAGACTCCAAATCACACAAGGTGGATCTCAAGTCTTCCAAGTTTCTTCTCTACATGATTAGACTTTAGGACTGAGATTAGGAGTCTATGTGTTAAAATACAAGTTTTAATTTTGTTTCATTTTGTGACCAATTTCTATCTTTCTGCCTTGCCCAGTCCCAGAGTAGCCCACTGTGTTTCTTAGTAAGCTTACCTTCATTGTTATTTATTTTGTATAAATTATTATACAATTGTATAAATTGTTACACAATGAGATCTGAGCCTGAAGTGAATAAACAAAGGGCACATGGTTTAGGAAGGAGCATAGCTCAGTTGTAGAACACTTGCTTTCCATGCTTAGTTTGTGTAAGATTTCTTTTTTCCCCCTTGCAATTTATGTTTAAGCCACCTCGAACTGGATTTTTTTCATTGAATGGTGGGATAAACACACTCCAATAAATTAATAATACCCCTGTTTGGCTCTTAAACTAATCCAGTTGAAAGGGTTTTAGGCTGACCTCAGAAGTTTCTTTTACACTGGGATGCCACAGATTCTGTACAATATGAAATTCTTCAACATGTTTTCACTGCAGAACATGGGCTATCAGTTGTCCATGGAGAGCTTCATCTTTACTTTATCTGTTTGAAGGCATTCAGATGTCCAGGTAAGTGTAAATAAAACTGCTCACTCCACTTTTCTCGGTGTTGTCTCAGGTGTCAGAGAGAACACAAGAAGAGACAAATAATCCTTTGCTCCCACAGGGTACTGCATTTTATAGTTACCTTCTTCCTATCCCTACCTTCCTTTCATTTTGCAACCCTAAACATCTCTTCTACAGAGTAAGCCCCACTGAACACAACAGGATTTAATTCTCAATAAATATACACAGGACTGCAACTCATCATGCTCTCAAAACAGAGCAGCCTGTATGTACAGGGAAAGATCGAAAGGACTCTTGCGGGAGAAATGGTGGCACAAACAGTATCATTGCACCAGGTAGCCAGCTGCCACTCATTTAGGAAAAGCAAGTTGTTGCCAAGGCAAGATGGAGGATTCAGGACTCACTTGTAGATTTTATTCATCTTATGGTGGAAGGTGGCAACATTTGTCCACATTCCTGCCTGGTGAATAGCTCAACAGCCTTTTTCTTTACATCTAGGATGTGTTTTATCTTAATAATAAATACAAGAAAATATTCCTGTTTCAAGGGAACTGGCTTTCAGATAAGTAGAATTAAATGCTTTTACACCTCTGGACAAATAGACTGGCTGCTTGATGGATCTGTATCATCTCATGCATCTCTTTGAAGGCTCATTGCAAGTGTCATGGTTTGATTCATTCTATATCCTATTACACTCTGATCCTGCCCCACAACAACACAACTGCTTAAATATCTTCCAAAGTAGCAGTGTTAGGCTACATCCACACAGGGGAAATAATCCAGTCTGAGACTATTTTAACTGCCTGGGCTCAATGCTATGCAATTCTGGGAACTGTAGTTTGTTGTGGCACCTATGTTCTTGCTAATATATTGATGGTGAAAATGTTCAGATGTGGCAATGGCTGCAGAAGCCTAAATTGGCTACAGCTGGAGTCCAGAGCAGCAGCCAGATGTCAACTGAGTCAGGACTAAATGTGAATATGCTATGTCTTCAGTCTCAAGAGGGATTGGTGTCTGTGGCGCATAGCAACTTGTATAGGAAGAGGCTGGTCTTAGTGGTCGCCTCATGGTAATACTGTATATAAGGAAAATGCTGTTCTGGTGGATTGTGGGAGTTTGGAAGTTTTGAGATAGTGTGGTATGACAGTAAGAGTTTTTGTATAGTAGTGACTAGCTCGTGGGTTTTTTTGAAATAAAGTAATAAAGCCCTCTAAGGAGTGAACTGCTGGAGAGTGATTCTTTGATATAGCAGCTGTTTCTCCAGGCATTGTTCCAGCAAGCTGAAAGCTTGTATTTGAAGTTTCGCTCTGTTCCTGTGTTGGAGAGAGAACCGTTTGGCACCAGACCGGAATCATGGGCAAGGTTCATCACCCAAAATATCAACAGAGAAGCCAAAATGTCCCATAAAACCACAATTCCCAGAATTCTACAGCATTGAGCTATGACAGTTAAACTAGGGTCAAACTGGATTATTTCTGCAGTGCAGATGCAGCTTCAGTTTCTTGAAACATAGTGATTTTCCCCCCCTAAATGGTTTTTATTTTAGTATGAGCTTTTGTGGACATAAACCCACTTCTTCTGATGCCGTAAAAAATGACATTAAAGCCTCAGGTTATAAGACATATTTATACAGATATGGGAGTAGCTGTCATATTCATTTTTTCATCCCCCTCCCTTCCTCCTTTTTATGTTTAAACATCTCTGGCATTAATTTTGTTTTCCATTAGTGCATTTTAAAAAGTGGATTGAAATCCATAATTACTCATGTTAAAATAAAGCCTCAGTCTGGATTGATCATGCTAAAATAAAACCTCAATCTAGATTACACATGGCTTTTAAACTGAGAGCACACTGGGAAGGAAGCAGCTTTGGCGATATTCATTGCATTATGTCACCTCCAACCTGTAGCTGCCCTATCCCCCACCTGTCCCTTTTCATTCACAGGAGAAATCTGTGAATGATCTGGCAACTGTGCAAGACCACATATGCAAACGTCCCTCCCAGGGCAGTTGCACAATTGCCAGTCACATGGTGCCAACATCCAAGGTTAAGGTAGTTCAGGAAGACAGCATGACTGGGGCAGTAGCCCCAGGCATGCAATTGTGAGAGGTATGGTGATGGCTGCCTAAAAACAGCAAGTTCCCATTTTTTTATTAAAAGCATGACTGCTGTGAGAATGGGACCACTTGCAGTAATGTCCTTAGTCTCAAACGTGCTACTAGATTCGTTCTCTCCCCATTTTTCTTTTTATAGTCATCTAAACAGAGACTCAAAGAATTACTGACACTAATGGTCTCTCTAGATAATCTTGGTTGGTTGGTTGGTAGGTAGGTTGGTTGGTAGTGAAAGTTGTCTCTGTTAAATTTTGTGTGATATTCACTTCACTTCACTCCATTCCTCCTGCACTTGTAATATAGCTTCTTCAATTCCCCTCGATAGTTTTAGGGGCTGTATAGACTGCCCTGATAGAGCAGCTCCACACTTTCCCTGGGAGCGTTGAATCGGGCTCACAACAACTGCACATTGCAGGCCCGGCAAAAGGCCACTCTTTCTTAAAGTGGCGAAAATCTGTCCTTGCTGCAGTGGCAGCGGCTTTGCACTGATTCTTTGGCACAGCTCTGCATTGGGGCAGAGTCAGGATATGCTGAGTGTGGTTGCCATGCCCCTACTCCATCCCGATGCCAACATTTCTTGCTGGTCTGTATAGCCCCTTAGTAATTCAGGAGCTGTACAGACAACCCATAAAGCGTGGCCTGCAGCAGCCCCTTTTAGTGTCAGATCAGGACCACGGCAACCGCATGCCACGGCCCTGATCCTGCCTTTCCACAGTGCAAAAAGTGGCTTCTTTCTGTGCCACACAAAGGGTGCTATTGCTGTCAGTGGTGTGGCTTTTTGGCCCTCCTTTGACACTGCATCATCCAGATGCAACATCAAAGGAGTACTGATGCCGTGCACCATGTGGTATGGTGTGCGGCATCACGCTGGCCTGAGGGTGGAATTGGGGCATGAGTAGTATGGATGCCATACCCTGACTCTGCCCCCAGGTCGGCCTTAATGGCCAGTCTGTACAGCCCCTCAGGAAGAGCATTCTGGTCTTTCTCATCAGGGTGTTCCATCTTGCGTTTCCACCAAATGTGTCTCTTTAGGAGAAGGCCTTAAACGCTGTACAGATTGGTATGAGAAAGTACAGACTTTCAAACAGGCAGCTCTTTCCAAGTTGTTCAGAACAAAGCTGAGAAATATTTACTGCCTCAAATCTCATCCAATCCCGTGTCCAAGTGGGCACGCTAATCTAAATCCTGGATTACTATTGTTTTTCTATTCACTGCCATGGTGATCAGTAGATGTAACTTTAGCCCATCTAAAGCCAACTAATACTTTCTGAAATGGGAGGTGGCTTGGGAGCAGTCAACACCTTCTTGTCCTCCCTACTCCCATTTTTCCCTCTGCCCTCTCAATGCCTTTTTCCTGTCTCAGTCTAACCCTCTGGCTCTTTTTCGAACATATCTCTTTTGTCAGCAGGTTTCAAAAATTACTTAAAACAGCTATGTATGATGCAGGCTGGCAAACGTACTTTCCTTCCATCTTTCCAGTAAGTGGGGTGACCCCTCTCCTTATTCACCTTTGAAGTGGCTCTTCCAAAAGTATGACACCCCCCACCATTTGGTGATTAGCTTACCTATGGTGGGCTTGCAAAAAAGTTCACTGTACAAAGAAGTCTGTGATATGAGCACTATATAAATCCATTTATTCTGTTATATACATATTCAGCCACAGGCTGAGACATTAAATTACTTTATAGTACTTAATAAAGCTGTGTTCTGAATATGTCTCTGTTTCTATGTGATTAAGGGGACCTGCCCCAACTGTTACAGGAGGGTGAGCTTATCTCTGTTTTTAAAAAAATTCCTGTTTCCCATCTGCCTCTGTTGACTCCTCAACCTCAGTAAAGTGGAGGCTATAGAGATATAAATGTCATAGAAGGACTCTGAATCCTTGGCCACAGATTTGTTGGACCCAGAAGGTAGATAAGATCTGTCTCTAAACTCCAAGGTCTGACCAGAGTGAGCGAAGATACCACTTCAGTCTGAGGAGGGAAGCCACAGGCAGACATTCAGCACATGCTTTCACAGTATTATGCTCAACTTAACAATGTGCTTCTTCAGAAAAGTCTCATCTCTTAGGTGACTACTGTACACTCCTCTTCGCTTAGCCCACTGGATTCCAGTTCATCATCACAGCTTATTAAAGGGGGGAAGGGCTGGCCTTGATCAAGGTTGACATAGGTGACATTGAGGTTGATATAATGCTCCCCTTTTAGGCAGGATAGAATGTGTTCCACTTCCTCAATCAAGACAGAGAACGATGGCCGCTCCTCGGGACTTGGTGTCCAGCAGTTCAGCATTATGCTGTATCTACATAGAACAAACAAATAGTTGTATTAGAATAATACATAGAAGGACAGGAAGAATACCAGTCCAAAACCTCTAGCTTCATATCTTAAAGGTGGTCTACTATTTTGGTGTTGTCCATACAGGAGACCCAGCACGGTGTAGTGGTTTTAGCAGTGGACTACAACTCTGGAGACCAGGGTTCGAATCTCTGCTCAGCTAGGGAAACCCACTGGGTGACCTTGGGAAAAACATACTCTCTCAGACTCAGAGGGAGGTAAACCCACTCTGAACAAATTTTGCTGAGAAATCCCCATGATAGATTCACATTAGGATTGCCATAAGCTGGAAATGACATGAAGGTACACAGCAACAACAACCAGCCATACACCTTCTCTTGGACATTCCCAGGGTAACTAATGCACTTTTCCAAGGTGCCATGCATACCAATTTTTTGTCTCAATGGTTTTCATTCTCCAAGACCCCCTAACCCACAGGAAATGCTATGACTTTTCAGTTCCTGTTCACTTCTTGTATGGCGTTTTGTAGGATTTCCATGGCAATTGGGCTTAGGAAAGGAGGATAGAGAAATTGGTCCCTTGCACACTACACAATTATAGCACTATGATTTCAGTCTAACTGCCATGGTTCCATCCTATGGAATCCTAGGATATGCAGTTCAGAGAAAGGCATTTAGAATTCTCAGCTAGAGAGTGCTAGTGCTTCATCAAACCAGGAATCCTAGGTTTCCACAGAAGGCTACTCTCAGAGTTAAGGTGCAAGGACAGAACTATAATTGGGTAATGTGAAAGAGCCTACTATTTGAGAATGGCTGAGACACTGCGAATCCTTGAGAACTAACCCATCTAACTGAAATGAAAGGCTGTACACCTGGCCCTCCGTATCCACGAATTCTGCATCCACAGATTCAACTATCCACAGCTTGAAAATATATAGTTTTTTAAATTCCCAAAAGCAAAACTTGATTTTGCCGTTTTATATAAGGGACACCATTTTACTACTTCACTGTACATAATGGGACTTAAGCGTGCATGGATTTTGGTATCTATGGGGGTCCTGGAACAAATCTCACTAGATCTGAAGGGCACAGTGTAAAAAAAAAAGCAAGGAGGGCAAGAAAGCTTTCCATCTAGGTGGTCATGATAATTCCAAGAAACACTGCACCTGATTTTATAGTGCATGTTCTGTGGGCTTTAAAAGACTCCAAAAAGCTGATGGACTCAACTAATTTTTACAATGTGGTGGTGCCTGCATGTTTTGGTTTTTTCAGTTTATCATATGTTTAAAGATAATTTATTTTGTATCTTGCCAACACTTACTCACCTATCAGAACAAATCCTAGAAGCCCAAACACTGGGTAGGTACCATTAAGATCTTATCAACTGACAGAATATAGGGTTGGAAGAGACCACAAGTCCAACCCGCTGTCTTGCAGGAAAGCACAATCAAAGCAATTAAGCAGATGGTCACACAGCCTCTGCTTAAAAACCTTCAAAGGACACTCCATCACATACCGAGGCAGGTTATTCCACAGCTCTTACCATCAGGAGGTTCTTCGTAATGTTTAAGTGGAATCTCTTTTCCTATAGTTTGAATCCACTGCTCTATGTCCTAGTCTTTGGAGCAGCAGAAAATAAGCTTGCCCCTTCTTCGTATGATATCCCTTCAAATATTTAAAAACATTTAAAAATGACTATCATGTCACCTCTTACACACCCCACCATGGTGAGAATCATCTTAGCTTTTGCAGCTCTTAGAATTTTGTTGTTTGTTTGGGGTCAATTGCAACCTGCAATGCACATAAGGCCTCCAAGGAAATTTATGAGGCCCCCAGCGCCCCCCCCCCCACGTCCAAAAAGTAGTGGTTTTTTGGGGGAATTTTTTCCCCTTATCCACTGGGGGGATGAGGGAATTTGAGGCAGAAATAAGTCAAAGGTTGTTGTTTTTTTTTAGCAGTAATGGTTGCTGAGAAGCTTGCACAATTCTAACTTCAGTTAGAATTGCAGAAACCAGAGTCATCTACTTTGTACTGTGCCCTCCCACATCTTTCCCTCATATGACACAGGAGACTGCCTGTTTGTCTCCGCACAACTTGATGTAATCACATTCTAGGGTTCTTATTTTCCTTTTCAGGGAGACCCGCTGGAGGCCGCTACAACACTCCTATCATTCCACATGGTTTTAAGGACTAAGTAACTCATCCTTCCTTAAGAAAGCATTTTGAAGGGACCAACCAAAGCCACATTTATACTCACAGAGAATCTGGACAGTATTCAGGATGGGGCAACCTCCTTCCTTGCAATAAATAGCGGGTGATATCATATGGGTCTACTTCAGGGTAGGGAGAGGCCCCTCGTGTCATCAGTTCCCACATGAGCACCCCAAAAGACCACTAGGCAAAAGAGCACAATGTTTAGTTGGAAAACATGTACAGTAGAATCCACTAGTGACAATCTAGATCTGAGATCCACAAACGAAGTGCAAACAGACATTGGGACAGGCAGAGTCAAAATGAGAGTCTGCAACAACTGGACTGTCCCTTCCACAACCTTCCAGCCAATTATCCCACTCTGAAAGGGATTCTGATTAAATTTTCCCACATATTTTCTCTTTTAGAACTAGAAACCAAACTAGAAAACTAAAACTAGAAACCAAACAGCAAACATCATTTTTTTTAAGCCTGAGAGTAGGATTTTATTACATATTGTTTGTAAGCTGCTCTGATAATTATCCTTTTGAATGAACGAGGATAAAAATTCTTATTAAATAAATAAATAGGCATCTAGTAAAGGCTCAATTGATCCTCCAGCTACATGGGGTTGCCCCATGTAGAGCGCATTACAGAAATCCAAACGAGAGGTTACCAGAGCATGTACCACTGTTTCAAGGTCCCCCCGGCCCAGGAAGGGTCGCAGCTGGCGTATCAACCGAAGCTGATAACAGGTGCTCCTGACCGTCGCGTCCACCTGAGATGTAAGGTGGAGCAGCGAGTCCAGGAGCACCCCCAAACTGCAAACGGAGTCCTTCAAGGGGAGCGTGACCCCGTTCAGGACAGGTGGACAACCATCCAACCCTGGACCGGGGGAGCCTATCACAAGCACTTCCGTTTTTTCTGGATTCAAACTGAGTCTGTTTTCCCTCATCCAGCCCATTACCGAGTCCAGACAGGCATCTAGAGGAGAGATGCCATCCCTGGTCACTGCATCAGTCGGAGACACAGAGAAACATATCTGAGTGTCATCAGCGTACTGATAACACTGCGCCCCATGTCTCCGAATGATCTCTCCCAGTGGTTTCATGTAAATGTTGATTAGCATGGGGGACAGAATGGCTCCTTGAGGGACACCAGATGTAAGCGCCCTCTTATCGGAGCACACGTCCCCCAGCCGCACCATCTAGAATCTACCCGAGAGGTAGGAACGGAACCACTGGAGCACAGTGCCCCCGATTCCCAACTCCCTCAGGCGTTCCAGAAGGATACCATGGTCAATGGTATCAAAAGCCGCTGAGATGTCTAAGAGCACTAACAGGGACACGCTACCCCTGTCCATGCCCAGACGAAGATCATCGACCAGGGTGACCATGGCAGTCTCCATAGCCCACCCGGAAGCCGGTTTGAAATGGGTCCGGATAATCAGTATCATCCAAGATCGATTGAAGCTGGATTGCAACCGCCCTCTCGATCACCTTCCCCAAGAAAGGCAATAGCGAAATAGGCCGATAATTGTTATGCATCAGAGGGTCAAGGGAGGGCTTTTTAATCAGTGGTTTTACAATGGCCAATTTTAAGCTGGATGGAAATTGCCCGTCCCTAAATGATGTATTAATTATGCGGTGTAACATAGTGGTTACAACTGCTCCCCCCTGAGCCGCTAGCCACGAGGGACAGGGATCGAGAGAGCAAGTTGTCTTCCTAACACTTCTAAGGATCTTGTCCACATCCTCAGTACTTACAGGCTCAAAATGATCCGGTACAATTGAGTCCATGGAAGCTCTGGAGACCTCTACTCTGGTTTCTGACCCAATATTGGCGTCGAGATCAGCCCTTATCCGAGAGGTTTTATCCACGAAGAAGTTGTTAAATTGGTCACAGCAGGCCTTGGATGGTTCCAAAATAGAGTTCAGGGAGGAAGGAAGCTGGGTAAGCTCCCTTACTACCCTGAACAGCTCTGCTGGATGCGACTCCGCGGACGCGATACACGCAGCATAGAACGAGTTCTTTGCTGCGTCTATCGCCACTCCGTAGTTCTCCAAAAGAGAGTCCAGGAGTGCCTTGTCGGCTAAGTCCTGATGTCTCCGCCATTTGCGCTCTAGTCGTTGCAGGACCCGCTTCCTTGCCCGGAGATCTTCCGTATACCAGGGCTGTTTTTTGGAAGCAGGCCTGAGAGGACGCTTGGGAGCGATACTGTGTATAGCCTTGGAGAGATCAGTGTCCCAGATGGTAGTCAGGGCATCAACAGAATCGCCGTCAGATCCAACCATATACCCCTCTAGGGCTTCTTGGAACCTTTTGGGCTCCATCAGACTTCAAGGGTGGACCATTCTAATAGGTCCGCCACCCCTAGGAGGGATCTGGGTAGATGCCTTGATTTTAGCCTCTACCAGGAAATGGTCCGTCCATGACAAGGCGGAAATATTTGTTACTTCCGCCCACGGACTTTCCGTGTCCGTACAAAAGACCATATCGAGTGTATTACCAGCAGAATGCGTCGGCCCCATAACCAGTTGAGACAGGCCCATGGCAGTCATGGTATCCATGAACTCCCGAGTCGCACCAGATGGACTATGGCTGGCCACGAAGGGGATGTTGAGGTCTCCCAGAACAAGAAGCCTAGGGGACTTCAGCAGCAGCTCCGAGACCAGCTGTGTCAGCTCAGCCTATAGGTAATGTTACCTATATTCAGGAAAACAAAGTCATAGTAAATTATCTTGGCTTGTTCTCCTAAACCATAATTAGCACTAACCACAGTTCTCACTTGGTCAGCTTAAAACGGAAGCAAAAGCCACTAGTCTCCTCCCTACAACTGTTCTGGAGGGAGGAAGGAGCACACAATTCCCAAAACTCATTTTCACAGTACTAAACTATAGTTTTGTGTTATGTTTCCATAAAACCACTGTTTCATCAAGCTGGTCTTTTAATAGTGGGATTTGCTTTTGCTCTAAATTTGTTGTCTTCAGTATGGGTTGACACTCTTTTTTTCTAAATGAAAAAGGTTCAAGAGAATTCAAGGTTCAAGAGAATAGAAGAGGGGCTTCTTGGTACAGACTAGAGATTGGAGAATGTGTGCTCTTAAATTATTGTGGGATTACAGCTCTAATGAGTTTTAACTAGCATATCTAATGGTGAGGAATCATGGAAGCTGCAGTCAAAATATCTGGGTGCCGACAGATTCCCTATCCCTGACTGCACAAGCAGGATGAAAAAAATGCTATCAACAACAACAACAATAACTATTAGGACCTTGGTTCCCATGTTCAAACAGTATGTGTTGCCTTTGTATGGACTTACTACATCAGACTTTGTGGTAAACTTTTGGGTCCGCAAGCTCTCGAGTGCCATCCATTTAACAGGGAGCTTTGCTCTGCGATGTCGCTTGATGCTGTAATACTCCTTATCAAAAACATCTCTGGCTAGACCAAAGTCGGCCACCTTTACTGTGTAGGTCTCATCCAACCTGGCAAGCAAAGAGAAACAAAGGAATAAATGTCTTAGAAGAAACTTGGCAGCCATATAAACTACTTATCTTTTGAGATGGAAGTCCCCTTAAGCATTTTAGTCATTTTAACCTGGTTGGTACAGGGGAAAAACAATAGTGCTTACAAATTTTCAAGGCCAAGAAACAATTAGTGGCTTCCAATTTAGCTTTTGGAGTGGGCAAGAGGCAGACACGTAGCGCTACACAGAATGTGTTACCCACTAAGGAAAGTGAATATGGGAGCGATCCTTGTAAAAAGGCCTTCTTCACCTACCTAACACAAATTTACAGCACTGAGGGTGAAACTACATGTTATGTTAAATATGTAGCATGCTGCTAAAGATCACCTTAGTTTTACTATAAAGTAAGCATGTGATCAGGACTGGCATATACAAGTAGGTGACTTTTTGTTGTTAACTGCCCTCAAGTCGACCTGGACTCATGGCAACCCTGTAGACGAGACATCTCCAAGACCCCCTATCTTCCACTGCTCTGCTTAGGTCTTGCAGATTCATGCCTGTGATCCCCCTAATTGAATCTAGCCATCTGGCATGTGGTCTTCCTCTCTTTTTACTACCCTCTACCTTTCCTAGCATTATTGTCTTTCCCAATGAGTTGTGCCTTCTCATGATGTGGCCAAAATACGTCAGCCTCAATTTGATCATCTTGGGTTCTAGGGGGATTTCGGCCTTGATCTGTTTGTCTTTTAGATTGTATACAGTATCTTCAGCAATCTTCTCTAGCACCACAGCTCAAATGAATTGATTTTCTTTTTATCTGCTCACTGTCCAGCTCTCACATCCATACATAATGATGGGGAATACTGTACTTTGGATGATTCTAACTTTAGTGCTCAATCTTTGTTCTTTAAGATCTTATCTAGTTCTTTCATTGCTGCCCTTCCCATTTCTAGTTTTCTTCTTATCTCTTGACTACAGTCCCCATTCTGATCAATGTTTGATCCAAGGTATGAGAATTCTTTAATTACAGTCATCCCTTTCAATTCGAGGGGGATCTGTTCCCCACCCCACATGAATTTAAAAACTCATCAATATTGGGGCCCCATGTATTTCAATGGCCACATGCTCTTGCACGCACACAATCTTGTTCCTTCCCTGCTCACCATCCATGAAGACCAAGGTCATGGATCCCAAGGCCGTGAAAAGAGAGGGAGAACTGCATTTAGATTTCCTCATTGTCTAAGTTGAATTTATGTAGGTCCTCCACCGTCATTATTTTTGTTTTCTTCAAATTCAGCAGCAAGCTTGCCTTTGCACTTTCTTCCTTGACCTTCCTTGGTAATTGTTCCAAGTCTATGATGTTTTCCACTAGTAATATGTTGTCAGCTGCATATCTCAAATTGTTGATGTTCCTTCTTCATATCTACTCCTTTTTTCCCCCCGAGTCTAAGCTTGTCCTTCATATAATATTTTCCTGTGTACAAGTTGCACAAGCAGCATGATAAACAAGTAGCTACTTTAACATATTGTGCGACTTGAACAAGTAGCATGATTAAATGCAGGCTTGCCAGACCCCTTTGCTAACTAGGAACTATTCTGTTTCTCTGTATTCTGTTCTTACAGTAGCCTCTTGTCCTAAATACAGATTTCTCATCAGGACGGTCAAATGTAGTGGCACTCCCATGTCTTTAAGAGCGTTCCATAGCTTTTTGTGATCTCGGCAGTCAAAGGCTTTGCAATAGTCTATAAAGCACATATTGATTTTCTTTTGGAATTCCTTGGTGTGCCCCATTAGCCATTGAATGTTTGCAATGTGGCCCCTAGTTCCCCTACCTTTCCTGAACCCCACTTGCACTTCTGAGATTTTGCCATATGTAATTGGAGTCTATGTTGCAGAATTTTAAACATGATTTTGCTTGCATGGAAAATTAAAGCTATGGTCCTATAGTTGCTGCAGTCTTTTGTGTCTCCTTTTTTGTGAATGGGGATGTACACTGAATGTTTCCAGTCTGTTTGCCAGCATGTTGCATTCCATATTTGTTGGCATATTTTAGCTAACACTAGGGTTCATTCTATATGTGTGAAGTATAGCAGTGTGATTCATTCTTCCCAATTTCTTATTGTAGCTTCCACCTTGCTTTCTAGAATTTGGGGTTCATCTTCATATGATTCTTCATTCCATGTGTCATTCATCTTTTTCATCTCTTTTATATAGTTCTTCTGTATATTGTATCCACCATCTTTTTATTTCTTCCTGATCTTGTAGTGTGTTCCTTTTCTTGTCATACAGCATCCCGGTCTTTGGTTTGAACTTCCCATTGATTTCCCTTTTCTTCTGAAATAGATCTCTCATCTTTTTTTTCTTTTTTTTCTTTTTTTTGATATAGTGTTCTATTTATCTGCACTGATTGTTATAGCAGTCCTCTTTATTCTTGTGCACTAGTCATTCATGGTTCTGATTTTGTTCCTATCTCCCTTTTGTTTTACTTTTCTTCTTTCCATTATTGCTTGAAACATTTCATCTGTTATCCACTGTGTCTTCTTTCTTTTTGGCCACTGCAAGTGTCTTCCTGCATTGTTCCTTTATTATATCCCTGGCTTCTGACCATAGTTCTTCTGGTTTCTGGTCAATTATGCTTAATATTTATTTATATTTTATTTATTTATTTAGGTATTTATACCCCACCGTTCAGCCCTAATGGCTCTCAGGGCGGCTTACAATATTATTTTTAATCAGACAGTTCCCTGCCCTGAGGCTTACAATCTAAAAGACACGAAACAAAAGGAGAAGGGAATGGTGGAGGGAAAGGGGATGAGGTCCAGTGGTTCTTCTCTCCCTCTGAGGCCTGGACCAAGGCAGATGGATTGGAGGGAGGGCTCTTCCTTCTTCCAGGCTGCCCCTGATGGAGTTGGACTGCCTAGTGAACTCCCTCTCAGGCCGGCGGATGGCAGTTATGGAGGGCGGAGCCTCCTTCCTTCAGGCTGGCCCTGATGGAGCTGGACCTGCCTGGTGAATTCCCAGGCCGGCAGATGGCAGTTATGGTGCGGTTTCCAGACTCTTAGGATGCATGCATCATTTAAACAGTATACCTCCAAAAGTGACCCAAAGCTGCTTGATTTTGGCCTATTTGTACAGGCCTCTAGTTACAGATAGATTAATTCAACCAACGAAGCCATAGACATAAGTTTTCAAAAATCAAGTAAGGCAATTGATTACAGGGACTCTCATTTATAAGGTTTCCATAAATCAAAGTGACTTGATGTCTATTTACAATAACATAAAGTTCAACTTAGTGGTTAGGCATCCTGTGGAAAGTTTAACTAATACTGATGTTAGATTTACATGTAACATATGATTGGACTCTGCTGACAAGTCAGCATTTTAGACAAGCTTATGTACAAGAGGAAGAAGTGGAATGCCAACTGTCACCAAGGAAGGAATTAGGTGTGCAAAGGATCTTGTAGTACCTTTCAGACTAACTAAAAGAAACCATTTCATAGCATAAGTTTTCGTAGACTAAGTCTACTGAAATACTGAAAAGAGATCTGCTAAAAATATAAGCCTGACAAATTGACCCAAGAAGTTCAAAGTTCAGGCACATGTGCACACACAAACACACACATTTTAGTACTTACATGCAATTTCTAGCAGCAAGGTCTCTGTGTACAAACTTCTTCTGGGCCAAATATTCCATGCCTCGAGCTACTTGCAGCCCAAAGCCAATTAAATCCTTCACAGTAGGGTTCTGGGGGTTTGAAAAAAAAGGAACTATTTCGGAAACTGAAAATGAATTTTCCATCTAACTCAGGAGTTATTGCCCCTTGCAAGGTCTTGAGACATCTCCTTGTATCTGTGTCAAGTCAGCACAGATGAAGCTAATTTAAGAGCTGCTTCATGCAGGACAAATGTTCAACTCAGAGCTCATGTTCAGAAACAAAACTGAGTATATCCTGCATATATACTGTCATTCACAGTGAGCACATTCATCTATAAATATAAACATGCTGCACGATCTTTCTCCCAATTACTGAGTTCCTCCTGTTGTGGGGCATGTGGGAAAGCAGACACTTACTCATAATTTAAGAAGAAATGCACATAAAGGTGTACGCAGCATTGTTATCCATGCAGAAATACAGTCTTGTGTGAAAGTTCCTTTATACAGTTCCAGTCATTTCTTACATATGTATGGCTGTGTGGCCTCCTAGTGGGCAAAGGGTCTCACTGCCTCTCCATCTGCTCTCACAAAATGTTCAGTCACACTTCCCTCCTTGTCCTTCAAGCAATGTTTGAGCAAAAATAGTGGGAATTTAGGTGTGCATTTAATAGATGCTGGGCCCATGGAAGGGCCTTGCTACTATACACTTCTCATTTAAAAAGCCACACTCTCCTCTGCAGTGGGTTTAAAGGAAGCATGGGAATAACCTCTAAACTGATTCCAACTGTAAACATTTCAAAACTAGGCATGACGATTTAAAGCAACTAATTGAATATGAAAAGTACAAGGAGAGAAGGAGTTTTGCTGTTGATTACTAATGACATTACAAAATGCATGCAATAAGTGCCTGAGATATGCACAAAATGACATGCCATACTGTGTTTTAATGGCATCAACCATCTAAGGGTGAGCAGCATAGTGGGGTTGATGGAGAAGTCTTTCTTTTCCCAAGGTGCAACTGCTATAAAAATGTTCCACTCCTAAAACTGCAGCTAATGTGAGGGATAGCATATGGATGTTAAAAGTAAACATTGTTCATTAAGTGCTTTTCTGAGAAAGCTTCCCTCTGTACTTCCATCCCTGAAGCCTTGGTAGTGACAGCTAGCTGGAAAAAATTTAAAGCCTTGGCTTAGATTCCCTTTAAAATTCCAGTCTCTGCATATAATCATTTGTTACAAGAGGTCATTGCCTGAGGGTTTGCTCTCAAATTCTTTGAGACAGATACAGAAAGTGTTGCCAGATGACATTGCAGAGGCTGCAGACTCAGACAAGATGGCAATGGCCTGAAGTGTTTGTATCTTTCCCATCTTAAAACTTTTCATGGTAATGGGCTGTATGCACCAAAGGACATGTTGCATATTATGCAACATTCCATGTGTTCTGTGATTACAGAAAATACTTCCAAGTAGAAAATAGGAAGAAATCTGCAGGGAAAACAAGCCCATGTACATGCATGGTGAAATATACATATTCACTTCTCACATATCTGACAATCTACATGAGGGTTACATGCAATGACCTGCATCAGCACACTATGCCTTTAAATGACAACACTACAGGGCAGAAAGGCTAATTTTTTGAACAAAAATGTAACAAGACACCGATGGTCACTTTCTCTAGGCCAAAGATGCGGAATTGTGTCTCTTTGGATGATTTGGGCCTGTAACTCCCATCAGCTCCAGTCAACATAGGCAAATTTGAGGAATTTTGCAAAAACATCTGGAGAACCACACCTGCTTGAGGCACAGAGCTCAACTTTTCATCTGCAGAGCCCCCCCACCCCAAAATCTAATTTGTTCTCACAGTGTCAAAGAAAAAAATACCTATTGAACCTCATGGGAAGTAAATCAGCTTAAAGGCATGGGGAGAATTACACAGAAAAGAAAACACGAGTGGCAAATCATGCCCTTTCAAAGCTGATGTCTGGTTTTGTTACTCATATTCATGTAAATACAGGTAGCCCTGCTCTAAGACATCACCTAAACATGGGAAAAGTCAGAAGAAGCCCTGTTGAGAGAATGAAAATGATCAGCTGAACTGGGGGGATTGGAGTGAAATGGAACCACAAAGTTGGAAGAACCAGGGGCACTTTCTAGCACTTAAGGCAGAGTTCTGTGTGAATGAAAGCAAAAGGTTATTGATAAAGATGGCAAAACGTATTTTTTTGAACAGCAACAAAGATATTGACTTTTCTTCACTCATCAATATACAGTATGTACTAGTTATTTGATCTTTGTAAACAACTAGGCTGAACATGACCATAGAGGAGAGACAGACAGTCTACAGTGACTCTATGATGGTTCTATATTTGCATTGCTAAAGTAAAGGTGATTAGTGCAGCTCCTAGAAGAAAAAAGAAGCCAATTCTCCACTGACCAGGACTGGAGGAAGATAAAAACCAAGTTATGTGCCTCTCTAGCAGCAGATGCATCAGCTCCCAGCTCACGTTCCTACTGCTTAAGAAGCCTTAGACTCAGCAAAAATACCCCCCCCCCAAAAAAAAAGCCAAATACAAAACAACTTCTGCTTTAGGGACCCTGGAACTCCCACACCCACTGCAGCAGTAGAAGCTGCTGGAAATAAAATAGTTTGTACATGTGAAATGCTTTCTGGGAGTGGAGGGCAAAAATGCTTTAGCATCACATTTTTGCCCTCCACTCCCAGAAAGAAGCTTCACTGCTCACCCCAGAGAGTTAAACACATAGCAGAGGAGATGTGCATGCAAATCCTATACTGATGAAACAAAAAGATTCCTTCACTGTGTGAGTGCTGGGTGGTGCGTCACAAGGCCAAAGAAAAAGCAGACTATATTCAAAGAGAACAATAAGTAACATCTTCTCTTACCCCTGAACTAGAGAAACTGTGGTCCGCCAGGTGTTGGTGAACTCCAGTTCTCATCCACCCTAGTCAACAGCCCAGTGGCAAACCATGATGGGAGTAACAGTTCATCACCATCTGGAAGATTTAAGGTTGCACCTCTGCTGCAAAAACTATTCTCCTTTACAGAGAGGAGGTGGACCACTTTCAGCTCAAAGGTAGGTTTAGGATCAGGATATCAATTGATTGCCTCTGGATTGTCATACAGAGGCAAAAACACCAAGGGTTGGCCTGATGTGGGAGATAATACTTACCCTCTCCTCAGAACGGATGAAATGCCGCAGATCTCCATGCTTCATGTATGGTAGCACTACTCGAGGGAGACCCTCTTTAGGAAGGGTAATCCCAATGAGAGAGAGGACATGAGGGTGATGGAAGCTTTTCATCAGAATCCCCTCTTTCAAGAACTCTTCCACCTCATCCAAATCAGTGATGCCTGGCAGGAAGGGCACAGAAGAGAGGCAGTGTATATGTATTGAAGAAACAGATCACCCCCAGTAGTGCCAAGCCACCATAAAACTATTAGAAAGTAGGTTACCGGAATGCAGGGGGAGAGTTCAATGAAGCACAGAGGCATTAACATGAGACTGGAAATAGATTAGTGGAAGTTCTCAAAAACAAAAACACAGTCAGGAAAGGAAACCCTAACACTTGATGCCAAGAGAGAAATAAGAAAGGACTGGACTACCAGAGCAGGAAAACTGTGCAGAGATGGAAGGTACATGTATGTCTCTGCTTTCCATGCTTAGTTTGTAAGATGAAAGTTTGCCAGCCAACAAATATGCGTCACTCAAAGACTCAAAGCCCTGAGGGATGACTGGCTCCACTGGAAGCCTGGTATGGACCTATGTCTCACTTATGATGATTAGGAAGCAAGAGCATCTCTATCTCTCCACTTTCCCATCTAGGGCTGTCTCCTACTGTGTGTCAAAGAGAAAGAGTGAGAGCTTCCTCAGGGAATCTTTAACAGCATACTTTAGTAAAATTCTGTGGCACTGAGATTGAATTTGAATGATGTCAGTGTTTCCCCTACCCTAAACTGAGTAGATTGTCCCTGCAAAGGGACACCAAGGTTTTTCTGCAGAAACTGATACTTAAACTAATTGTGTCTTCTTATCCTGTGTGACACTGAGTAAGCATAAGAAAAATGCGAAGTAGGACAGTTTCCCTTTCAGCATCCAAGTTAAGGCACCCACTGCTGGGGAAGTCATCTAAAGGCCTTCTTCAACAATCACCTTGGCACATATTTCTCTACAATTCTGTACCTATGTCAACTTGAGTCCAGCTGCAGCAGCCTGATACCTCTTACCCAGGGATTAGGGTAGAATGGCCTACTCACTTGTCATTTTGAACCACTACCACCACATTTTTATTATTCAATTCTGATTGAGGGGCCCATAAAGTGATTCAGATTTTAAACAACATCAGCAGCAACACTGGGACATTCATCAATGAAAATAGAGATGAATGATAAGAAACTGGCTTGTGATCCCTTTGGCTTCCTTTTCCACGATAGTAAGCAGCAGTAGCTGGCTGCTCTCATTTCAGAGGATCAGTGGATACACTTTGTTTTATAGTTCAACCCTTAAAAGAGCTATCCACTGTACCTATTTAGGGGAAAGTAATAGTTCCTTCAATAGTTTCTACTTACTTTAACGCTCAGGCTAAACCTCACAGAAGATTTACTATTCCAGTGATGCAGAAGCCACTACCCACCACTGCTCATAAATACAGCCACCATTGCTCAGAAATAAAGGAGAGTTACTCACGGTTCAGGGATTTAACAGCGCAGCGTATTTCTCTCTGAGATGAATCTATGTATGTTCCATGATAAACACTCCCAAAATGCCCTGGATAGGGAGAGGAACAACAAGCTGTACTACATACATATGTCAGTAGGGAAATCAGCACATACTACCCAGTCTATTCTCTTGAGCTTTTGCAACAGGTTTCAACTAGCAGGCTGCGAAGCTCTGAATACAGCATAATGAGAGATATACACACCTTATTTCTGCTCTGGAAGCACCTGGGCATGAAAGGATAACACTGCAAAAACCTGTCTAATTTACCAAGCTAACAACCTTTTCAAATGTTATTCTCTTTAAATATTTATGCCTGAAGGAAGGTCTATGTAATCACAAAGTCTGCACTTTCAACACTTCAAACAGGAGTTGGTCTAATAAAGCTTTACTTCATTTGCCTCTTTCCTCCCTTCTGTGGGAACAAGATGGTAATACAAAGCCACTGTCAAGCCAATAGTCACACTTCCCATGCTATGTGTTCGTTTATTAACCATTTGCAGAAGAACATACAAACTGATGAACATATTACAACAAATCCTTCCTTCCAGCTTCCTCTCCTGCCTTTGACATGTTCATTTTGAATGTGTCATTTGTTTGTTTTTAAAACTAGGTGACATTGGTACTATTACTTGAGCAAAGTGATACACTTGTTAGAAATACTGCTGATCATATGCCTTATCTTTAAGACTTTAGCCTGTTGTAAAATCAGGAAATATGGTTCATGTACTAGATCCTTACAGAAGCTAAACAAGTTTGCATGCTAAAGTTGAGTCCTGTACTGGTTTTGTATATAAATGGACACAGTGTGATTTCTCATTCTGTCTCAGAGATTAATCTGTGTACAATAATCAGAGCCAATATAAAAAATTAAGATATTATAATTATGTAAAATAATATTAGCAATAAACATCAGTGAAATAGATTTTTAGATAGATCAATTGTTATTGCATATAATAAAGTAAGTTTAGCATTACAGAATGACAAGGAACAATTGTTAGGTTTATACTGAAGCATAGTACATGCACTGGTAACCTTTTGTTTAGATTTCTGTAATGTGCTCTACTTGGGGCTACCCTTGTACCAAGTTTGGAAGCTTCAACTAATCTAAAATGCAGCAGCTAGATTGGTCGTTGGTACTTCTAGGTTTGACCATATAACACCCGTGTTAAAATGTCTACACTGGCTGCTAATTAGCTTCTGTGCACAATACAAACTGTTGGTTATTACCTTTAAAGCCCACATGGCTTGGGCCTGAGTTACCTGTGGGAACGCCTCTCCCTACATAATCCGCCCCGCACTCTCAGAACATCAGGAAAGAATTTGTTGGAACATTGTAATACTTGATTAACCACAACTTCTCATACAGCATTCACTGCTGCAGCCCCTAAATTATGGAATAGTCTGCCAGAGGAGATCCGTCTTATCACTACCTTAGATGCCTTTAAGAAGGCACTAAAGACGGATCTCTTCTGGTGGGCTTACCCATCGGATTTGGTATAGAGATGATGATTAAGACCCCCTCTCTAAGTATGATGGTATATGAATTGATGTTTGGAGATTTTAAGGAACTAATGGGGATGTATAATTCATTATTAGTATTTTATTGACTGTTCAATTGCATTGTATTATTTTGATGATGTAATCCCGCTTCAATCCTTGGAAGAGGTGGGATATATAAATAAAATTATTATTGTTGTTGTTATGATTATTAATTGTTAGGTTTATATGGCAGCATAAAAAGCCATATAAACCTAACAATAAAAAGTGATCTGAAGACAGTACAGAATTATCAGGCAGTGAAGAAATTTCAGTATGAGAAATTGTTTAATATCATCAGGCAACACAAAGCTTGCTCCAATGAGAAAGTGTTTTCTGGGGATGAGATAATATATATTACAGTATTAGTCTGAAATAATGTGATATTTGAATGCTTTGTTTAAAAGAAGCTCATATTAAAATTTGCTATGAGCAGAATTATCTGAAGCAACAGCACTATTCTATTGTATTTTAAAGGTTCAGGGAATGAGAAATCATGAAAAAGGGAAAGAGTTCTGTAATCCTCTGTATGACTACATAATAAAGAGATAACCAAGCAATGTCACATTATAGTGTGGTTAGCAGATATATAGTGAATAGTTTCTATGGTACCAACAATTCAAAGTCAGATATTTAGATAGAGTGAATATTAAAATACTAGTAGAAGTTCTGATGGAAAATTATTTCACATTGTGATAGATTAGTTCTTTATTGAACTTTCTCCCAGCTGCCATGAGAACAAGAGGATGTGTTAACATTCCAGAAAGCAAAGAAAACCTTGACCCAGGAATGGTGTCCCATACATACTGTTCCTTCACCTCTAACATACTTTCTCCCCAAATGACAAACACCAGCACTCGGAGGCTGGCATCCTATTAGCTGCTTTGAGTCCCAATTTGGGGAGAAAAGAGGGGTACAAATAAATATAATAATTATATTATATTAATTAAATATAATAATATTAGCAGCATACACAAGCATAAGTACATCTTATGCTTGCATAATTTTTGGTGGATGTAGACATTGGTATTTTTCTCCCGCCTCTACAATGACCAAAGTTAACATGCCCAGAAGTCATGGTTCTGTTGTGATAGCACCACTCCATGGCCATTCTGTTGCTGGTGGGAAGTGGAGAGGATCAGAGAGGCATCTGGCTATGTCCTATAGCTCATTATACCAGCCACAGAATGATTATTCAGGAGGACTATTGCAGTAATACTGTGAGGATGAGTGTGGAGCTCTCATATTCTTGAGTTTATTAGCCTGAGTGTGCCACTAAGACTAAATAAGGTGTTGCTATTTTTAAATATGGGAGTTTATTGCACTCCCTTTTCCCATCCTTTCCTCCTGAGCTAGGTGCAAGGTGAAAAAATTTAAATGTAGATTTTAATGCAAGCCTCCGTGCCCAGGCAGGAGGCATCTCATACCTGATCATGGCATCCCATACCTTATCTGGACTTCTCCAGCACTTTTTGAAAGAACGGGATTTTCCCATTGTATGCAAGGTGCAGAAGATATCCAGATCAGATACAAGGTGCCATGATCAGGTACAGTATGCCTCCTACATGGGCATGGAGGTGTGCAATAAAATCTGTGTTTAAAAGTTTTCATCCCGCACCTAGTTCTGGAGGAAAGGACAGGAAAGGGCAGTGCAATAAATTTCAGAGAGTCAGACACTCAAGCCAATCTATTACATATCTTCCAAAGGTGCCCAGAAAGTCCTGATCTACTTCTCACCTTCTCCTTCTTTATTATAATCACTATTAGAACAAATTTAATGACACTGGGAACACACTATATTCAATTTATTGATACAAATGTTGTAATAAACTCATGAACAAAAACCACAAAATTTTACAGAACTAACAACTACTAGTCATCTTGAATGGATGTAGAAAACAAGGAAACAGCTTCCAGTGTTTTTAACCTTTTTGTCAGTTACACTCAACAAACTTTAGTGAAGATCATAGCATGGCTGGAATGAATGTGAAATTCAGAAACGATGAAGAACTTGGAGCTAGTTTAACTTATTAAAACTAGTCGACTGGGGCTTGGTAATAATTTCCAGTTATAAAACAGGCTTCTGTAAAGCAGAATGGTAAATTATTTCTTCTGCATCTATTCAAAGCAAGTAATCAGCTAAGAAAAGATTTTAAATCACAAAACTGTCACTGGTCCTTAATCTTCCTGGGCACTGAAATGAATTACCAGTGTTTCTGTTTTTAAACATGAGCAAACAAATGGATAGGTGATTGCGTTTTAAGGCATCTGAGCATGAACTGTATCCATTTTTAATCTGACACAGTATAGTGGCTAAGTCTTGCTTTGGACAAACTATGGAGCCCTCATTTAAGGATCTGGAGTCACCCACACAATAACAAATGTCCTTCTTTGCATCCTTTGCCTGATCCCCCCGCCTCCCTCTACCTAGGTTCAGCATTAAACTTGAGTTGTTGAAAGTGAATCAAGGAATATTGCACTTCAACCAAGTGATAGCAATCACATATCATGCTCTAAACCCTGAATGCTCAAAACAGCCCAAACTGGACTCCCTTATGTATCTGGAAAAGCCTAAGAAAACAAGTAAAATCTGCCAGTCAAGCTTCACCTCAGTCATGACTCCTATAGTTGGCCTTTGAAAGTTATTATCTTCCAGACCCAATTTCACAAGACTATAACATGGCTAAAACATTACCCTGAGCATCTTAGAAAAGAGCTGAATAAAAATGCATTACACACAAATAAAAACAAATGGTATTGGAACAGAACAGTGAGAAGTGGATTTTAGGGAGATGATTTCAATACCCCCTTGAATCTAAACCCAACAGTCTGTGGTTGATTGTATCCCACAGTCTCTCTCAAGGTACTATCTGGCTCCTGGTGCTAAGTTCTTTTTGCAGAAAAGCTTCTTGAACTGAGTAAGAGGATTATAGCAATTTGCTCTGGTTAGTGGTTTTTTATTATTATTGTTCATTTCCTTTTCCAACTTTCTTGTTAAAACATGGTGTTTATTCATAGGAATTGAGAAGAAGTAAAATTTCCATCTTTTCTCACTACAGTGGGCCCTTCTTATACACGGATTTTTTATACACGGATTCAAGCATACATGGTTTGAAAATGTCCCAAAAAAGTATAAATTTACCTTGATTTTTCATTTTTTATAAGGGACACCATTTTGCTATGTCATTATATTTAATGGGACTTGAGCATACACGGATTTTGTTATACACGGAGGATTTTGGAACCAAACCCCAGCGTATAACAAGGGTCCACTGTACTTTTTCTGGCAAAACAAACAAGGCTACAGTGGAATTTCAGTAAGAAGAGCAACCACTTATACTACCTAACAGTCTCCAATAAGCCTCATAAATCAACAAGAAGTAATAGGGAATAGCTAAAAAAACACTTAGAGAGAAAACATATAATGCCTTGTAAGAAACACCTGGTAAAGGGTCATTCTTTGAACAAGGGTTGTAAAATGTACGGTACCTAAGTGACAAAGCTTTGCACTCTGTGGCTGGAAGGCACAACACAATCTCACCAGGGCTCACCTTTGCCAATGATCTGGTCCTGATGCATGACCAGCTGCTCTTCTGGGATTAGAACATCCTTCACCTCTTCCAAGAGCTCTGGACGAAAATTTTTAATCGAGTAAGAAGGCACTCGCATGAAGGGCACAACAGAACCATCACTGCTCCCTGTATAAGAGACACTTCCAAACCGTGCTTCAGAGGAGGCTCTGTTTGGAGATGCTGCTTAGGTAATGCCATCAATGAATAATAGAGAGAACATTAAAATCAGATGTTATCAAATTTATTCCAAATAAAAATATTTATTGCTCTTAGCCATAGGTCTTTGAAAAAAAAATCCATTCATTGCTTGCTTTCATTTTTTCTGGGAAGATTATAATCTATATGTTTTGTTAGAGCACCACACGTTTGTTAGAGCACCACAGTTAAAGTACATAAGATAACCAGGAGAGAAAGACAATCACTAGACTAGATATGAGCAAAATCTTGCCTATTTTCACACATGTCTTGCTCCTGCTGCAGCAGTATTTGCAATGGTAGTAGCATCCAGCTACTTTAAAACAATTCATGCAACTTTTTAACAACAGTAATCAAGCTTCCAGAAAGCGTTATGGTCTACCTCTCACCATCACAACAGCAAATTCAGTGGCATCAAGGTGTGATCGGCCTCCAGTGGGTGCAGGGGAATGATGCAGTCCCCTGATCTTTCCCCAGTTGCCCCTCCCTTGCACTAGACAATGAAAACATCAGGTGCTTCAATATAGTGATTTTCTTTTCTAGAAATACACTGCATGGATTACTTTAGATACAGAACTGGTGCCATGAATCTTGGCACTAACCTGAAACATCACTGCTAGTGCAGGGTAAAAAATATCACTTCATTAAGCTTGCTGCCCATGCTAAGCATAATCCCTGCTGAGAAGTCCCTAGGACAGGCCAATGTCTACCACAGCTGAGTTTTGCTTCATAAGCTTCCACCACACCTGCTTCAAAATACTAGTAGTTATAAAGAGTATCTTTTTATGCATCTTTACCAGCAGCATCCATATAGCCAGTGCTGAAAGGAAGGAGAGGGATGTTTGGTGTGCCCCTGTTGAAGCTTGAAAGTCTTTCTAAATTCTCAGTTCCTGTCAAAACAAAAAACAAGTCAATATTCAGATCAGGGTTCACAATCAGATGCAAATCAATACTCATCCAGACTGGCCAAAAAAACCTTCAGATTTTTCAGGAGTTTGGTCCTGTGCCTTTTGGGATTTTTAAAAAATATACATACAATGTACCTGCTGTCCTTGCTTACTTCTCAATAATTTCTGGGAGTAGTTGCAAGTTTTTAAAGCAAGGACTAGTTTCTGTTCAGCCCGGGGAGTTTCTGATATAAGCAGGAGTAAATCCCCACATTTGCATCTACTGTCTCAGTTTCTTCTGTAGTCCTGAGTAGTCTCATTGGTTATGTCTTAAATAGGGGTGTGATCTTTGCCATGGATATTCTCCTCTGACCTTCTTCCTTCCCTCACTACATTTCTGGTTACCAGATTAAACACTTCCATTATGTGCATTCACAGCATGATCTTTTCTTTTCTATCTTCCCTTGACTTTCTACAAATATAGTGCTAAACTAGTATGGTGCTTTACCTCTATGGCACCTCTGTATTGTGATTACAAAAACATTTTTTTAAAAAAATAAATGTGCCAGATAGGAAATGAGAATATTTGGAGAAGAGCATGAGGGATGTTCAGTTCGAAGGGTGATGAGGGGGTGGGTGGGGAAACTCACCCACACCAAAGTTAACTACACCTTAAGCAAGAAATAAAGCGTGGCTGAAACCCCAATATATTTAGGATATGACTGGATACAGGCATGGGAATAACCATTATGAGGTGTTACAAGGCCTGACATTCAGAAACAGAATATCCCAACATTTACCAGATCTTTTGGGTCATATGAATGAGCCCAATTCTGTCAATAAAATAATGGAGAAATGTTGTTGAATGAATATCATTACTTGAAAGCCTTTCTTTGATAGGAAAGTGTGATGACAAGTTTGCAATTACCTGTCTTCTTCTTCTTTTTAAAGTATTTCATGAGCAGAAATGCCAAGAGACAGAGGAACAGGACAGCTACAATGGTCCCCAAGGCAACAGCAACTGGGGAGAAGGAGGACAGCACAACCACAACACCTAGGTCTGTGCAGTTTCCATTGACACAAATCTAAAAAAAGGAAAACATGTGTTGGAAGCAGGTTATCAGCCATGCTAAAATAATGACATCCAATGGCCAAGAAGGAGCCAATGGACAGCAGGTGTATATGTATAAGTTGAGGGTAGGTTTTGGGATTAAAATTATGGATTTTCATATAACCATGGACAAATTGAGGATAAATTTAGGGGCATGTAACAAAGGACAAAGCAAAGGAAAAAGATGTCAAAGAACTTACAAAATTCCGGCAGGCATAACTGTTTGGCTCACTCTAAAGACTGGATAGAGGAGGAAGAAACTAAAGCAAAGGATGGCTGTACGATATGTAGAGGAGGTGACTAGGTATGGACAGGGTTAAGAAAATGTGCACATGTAAAAAAGTATGAAAAGGCAAAACAAAGAAAATGGTGACTATGGCGTGGTACAGACTGCCATTTTTTGGTGTGCTGGTGCCGATTTTAGGGTCCCTAACCCTAGAATGTGCCGGCGGCAGCATCATGGCAGCATCGTGTCCACATGGGTGCCGCCATGATGACATCACACATGCACCATGTCCAAACAGCACAGCGCAGATGTGACATCTTTGCGCCACCCCAGGCTGCTTATGGCAGCCTGGCAGCGGCGCAGAAAGGAACTCCAACACAGAGCTCTTTTTCAGCGCACGCATCATTGGCGTGGCAACCAAATGGCCACACCAATAATCCAGAAGGGAAAGGAGCCACCCCTTTCTCCTCTGTAGCGCCGGCCCCACTGGGGTGCTCTGGGCGCCTAAGGCACCAGGACACCCCTTTTCCAGGCCAAAGAGAAGTAGCATTTTGCCACTTCTCTTTGGCCTGGAAAAATGCCAGATTGGGACCGCAGGGGCTGCCAATCCGGCGCAAACAGTGACAGCTGCAGGCCGCCTCTTTGGGGCAGTCTGTACCATGTCTATTTTCGCAGTGATCATAGTCTTCACGTTTAATGTGATAACATCACCTGATTTTAATGCAGAAAAACTGACATACACATATGTCTTATTCAAACTTTTCAAAGCCTGACTTCTCTTGGCACTCCTTTGAGAATTGTCGAAGAATAGCCGCTGCTGCAATTTTTCCCACTCAAGCATTCAAATAGGTGGGCAGAGGTGCTGCAGGAGAGAGTAGAATGTGCTAGTGCTTCTTTTAGGTGCTCCTGCATTTCACTACCACAGGGGATGGTTACTTTTTGATAAGAATTTACATTGACCCATAGATAAGTCAATCCAGTTTTTTTGGATCAATTTTTTGACTAAAATTTCTAATCTTATACATGTGTGTATACTGTATTGCACACTACTAAACTTATGCTCCTGCTGTTGTAGAAAACAGGCTGTCAGACAGACAAAGAGGGAATCACTAGAATACCGAAGGTTGTGCAAAGAACTCCAGAGCAACTGTGTAGGTTGCTCAAAACTTTTGCTTCATCCAGGCATGGATGTCTTGTAAGGATTCAGCTGGAGATATGCTGTCTATTGTGACTACACTCTGGAAGGGTACTATCAGAGTACCTCTTGTATGATCCATTTCCTACCAGAATGGCACCAGGAAAGAAGAGGTGAGGATCAAAAGAACAAGGTAAGAAGAGATGGTGGGAAAGGGTAAGTGTAGGGCTCCATCACTGCACAGGATTGTTTCATTCTAGTGAAGTATCTCTTTTCCCCTTGACATTTTTGAGAGAATAATTTTGAGTGGACAAAAGGTGGTAATGAAATCATTAAATGACTCTTTCTCAACATTAGGAGATAATGAATAAAATCCAGGAGTGAGTCAGAAACCATCACAGTGCTACACAGTCTAATTCTGCCCCACAAAGTTTATAGGAGAGATGACAGACATCCCTCTCGTATGTAATCAAGATCAGGAGTAACTGCCTCCTCCTTTGGGTAGTGCTTGATTTGCCTTCTTTATTGTTAACTGCCATCAAGTTGCCTTTGATCTTACGGCAACCCTGTGAATATAAATAAATAAATAAACTTTATTTGTATACCGCCCTTCGCAAGCATCAGGGCGGTTCACAACATATATCCATACAATTATAATTAAAACAACAGTACAATCAACACTATTAAAAACCATTAATACAATTACAATTACATAAAATGTGCCAGCCCTAGATGTCTCATCAATGGCTAACAGGGGAACTAACAGAGGGGAACTCACAGGGTCTTCGCAAGGGGGGGTCTTCACAAAGGGGCTCTCAAGCAGGGGCTTAAGAATAAGAATGACATTTCCAAGTCACCCTATCATCGGCCACCCTAATCAGGTCTTGCAAATCAGGTCCATAGATTCCTTGACTAAGTCTATCCATCAGGAATGCAGTTTTTCTCTTTTCCTACTGCCTTCCACTTTGCTAAGCATTATTGTCTTTTTTAGTAAGTCATGTCTTCTCATGATATGGCCAAACTATGACAGCCTCAGTTTAATCATCTTGATTTCTAGAGAGAGTTCAGTTTTGATTTGCTCTAGGGTCCATTTGTTTATCTTTGCAGCAGTCCACTGTATCCATAAAAGTCTACCCCAGCACCACATTTCAAATGAGTTGATATTCTTCCTGTCAGCTTTCTTCAGCATCCAGCTTTCATAACCATACATAGAAAATACGATGGAATGGACAATCCTAAGTATAGTATTTAATTATATATCTTGACACTTCAGGATAAATAGCTGTCTTTCCAGGTCCTACCTTTCTTCTGATTTATTGACTGCAGTCTCCATTCTGATTAATTGATTGAATCAAAGTATGGAAAATCTTGAACTATTTCAATGTTTGATATACAGCACTAAATGCTGAAATGAGCAAGCATGCAAAAAGAGAAAGATAGAGAGAGAGGAAAAAATGTACATGCATTCCAACACTGGTTGGTAGCAGCAATGTCATTGAGAGAAACTTGCAGAGCCTGATCAGGTGAAAGCATCTGGAGTTATACTGGGTGTGTCCATGAAAACCGTGCCATGTGGAATGGGGGTAGGGACGTGATTGCAAGGCTAAGTACTGTCATTGTTTTTTAGCATATGGCTGAAACTCCATACTGTCAGGACTGATTATCCACTTCCAACTGCCTGTTTTAAGCCTTTACTGTTTCTACCCCACTTGTCTGCACCCTTACCCTACATCTGTTGGTCATAAAGGAAACCTGGCAAGGACTGTCAAAAGCCCCTATTGAATTTCAGAGTGGAATATTACTTCCCTAATGATAAATGAGTTAAAGAATCAGTGCCAATGGAAGTCAGGAATATTGCCCAATGTTTTGCTATTATAACTGAACTTTGGCTTGTTTGATCTGGAAACAGCAGGCCATTCTTTTAAATAAACAAAACAAACTTTCCTTAAAGGTCAGAATTAAGTCTGCTCTGAGCTCACAAGTGGCTAAGAAGGGCAGACTTCATAATAGTGTTCATCAAATCCATCCCAAGATGACGAGGGATGAAACTTCCACATAACTTAAGGGAATTTCCCCTTTAGTGCCTCATCAACCTTAGCTATTTCCTTCACTCCTTACTAAACACGCACTACTAGAAGAATGGAGAACCTCATTCAGTACAAGGGCCAAATTCAATTTCAGAGATGTTTTCAGGGTCTGCATTCCAGTAGTGGGTGAGGGAAAAGGCAAAGAGATAAGACCAAAAATACCAGCATTTTTGACTGTAAAGCTTTTACTATCAGTCACTGATCCATCAGAGAGGCATTTTAGTCTTTTGGAATGGAAAAAATGTGCAAGAAAGGGGGAAATCAACCAACGTTGGTGCCATGAGGAAGAGAGCATAGCCATCTGACAAAGCCCACTGGAACAGACTTGGACTCTAAGAAATCCAGACTCACCCCCGGGACCTGTAGTTCCTTCCACTTTCTCTACCCCTTTGTACAAAGAAAGGAAAGACATGCCGAAGCATATGGAAGAAGCTAGCCAGAATGAGAATGGGTGGAGATGTCATCTAGCTGTTGGACAGTTTCTGGCATGTCAGGTTTCCCATAATTTCTGTGGCCAATAACAGGAAACCGACCAAGGACCAAAGAGAAGGGAGGCGGAAAGCATGCAGATTGGACAAGAGGGGAATGGCTGAAGCAAGCAGCAAGTTGCAGAGAGAAGGACAGCCATTTTGTCACATGTCACTGAAGGTAGTTGCAAAGAACTGTTGCTCTACCTTTGCTGGCACACCATCCAGAGGGATGACAAGGTGTTTGGGGATTCGACACGTCACCTCATTCCTCAGCACACTGGGGTGGCAATCTGTGCCAGCCACTATCATGGAGATTGGCATGCAACTTGCCAGAGCATCCAACCCTTCGTGCTGTACAAACATTTAAAAAAATACAGACATGGCTTAAGGGAAAATATCATTCTTGCTCCTCCACTTACAATACGTCTGGGTCCCCTGGCTAAAGCTCAGATCACACTGTTTGTCCCAACTTAATCCTGTTCTAGATACATATATGCCTTTGCCTCTCAAGAAAATATTCTATGCTTGGCAAAACTCTCTTAGTGCTTCAGCATCCCCATCCTAATGCCTAGCTGTTTTCCTAAAAGTGAAGATATCTCTTATGGCAATCTATTCCTTTTTGTTTCCATTGTTGTTGTTGCTGTTGTGTGCCTTTAAGTAATTTCTGACTTATGGCAACCCCAAGGTGACCGTATCATGGGGTTTTCTTAGTAAGATTTCTTCAGAGGCTTGCCATTGCCTTTCCCCTACAGCACCTGGTATTTGTTGGTGTTCTCCCATCCAAGCACTAACCCAGACTGACTCTGCTTAGTGTTTAAGATGAGATGGGATCTATACCTGATTCATAATTTGCTCTTTTACTCCCAGTCTACAGTACTTTCCTACAAAAGGGCCTAGACCTTGAGTAGGGAATACCATTACTTACACGGATCGCAATCTCATCCTGCCCTTGGTTGAGTTTGTACAATTTGTCTTCCTGCTTGAAGGTGTAGATAACTGGCTTGGGGTAGTAGCGGATACGAAACACCTTGTGCACAGCAACTCCATCCATCAAAATATTCAGGTTCCCTTGTACACTGTTTGCCTTGTTTTCAAATGAGTAGGCAGGACCCTGACACACCAGTCTTTTTGCAGTCTGAGGCCCTTTGCATTCCTAAAGACATCACAGCAGAAACCAACACGGTTGAATCAAAGAAATGGTTTAGCTTCATTTTGCTTGATTTCATTTATCTGTCCACTGCTGGAATACTGGGTTCAGCTGAGGTGTCCATATTACTGAAACAAGTGAGACTAAATGGGGAAAGTGGCAAGAAAGAAATTCAGGGTTTGGCGTGTAGGGGGAGATTGCTTAGTGTAAAGAAGTGTAATGCCATTTCAGTTCTCAGTTCTCTCATTTCCAGCAGGTGAATAGGGCTCCTGTGATCAGTTGGTCTGGTGGGGAATTGGGTGAGGTCCTGCTAGCTCCAGAGGTGACACAGTGAATAGTTGATGGCCACCATGTGCACCCCAAAAGACATGGACACACAAATTCCATAGATTCGTTATGCCTTCTATGAAGTAGTATTGCCTGTTCTGTACCTGTAGCTGAACATGTCATTGGCTTCCTTGACACAACTGTTCTAGCATGCTGGCCACAGGGCTGGTTTAAATTAAGGGAATTTGAATCAACAAGGGGGAAAGGAAATTTAAATTACAGTTATAAATTACAAATTACAATTGACCCTCTGGATCCATGGATTCCTTATCTGGAGGGCTACACATTGTCCACCCTAATACACTGAGTGGGTACGAATCCTACAATTGTAATTAAACTGGTTGAAGCTAATTTTTTTACAGTAAGCAGAAGCAAATAAAATGTAAAAGAAAAAAAAATCAGTTATTTGAAATATAGCGGGGGTGGGGAGAACCAAAAATAGTGTAAGATACCCAAGAAAAAATTACAATAAATTTACATTCCATTTTTAAAAAATGTTATCACTAAAGACAGAATAAAAGATACTCTGTTTGTACTTTCAGGCACAGCTGGGCATTTATGAGTATTTAAGGACAAGTATGGGGAATTATCCATCTGATCCAGTCTTTTACGTGTGTGGGACAATACTAAACAGCTGATTTATTCAAATGGGAGTCCCATAGAGTCCAACGGAACTTACTATCTAATAAGAGTGTGTATGGTTGCACACATGAAGACATTCTGAGCATGTTTCTTCATGAGGAATACTCACTTTAGCATTGGTCATTACTCCTGCAGATTCAAATTGTACTTTGGGGTTATACACTGAATCCAAATTGGTGCCATGAATGAAAATATCTGACCCGCTGCCAAAAAACAAAAAACATTAGAAAACTATGAAATGAAGAGAGATAAAGAATTCCATACCAAGACATTCTGCAGGCATATAGTGATGATGCAGTAAAGTACATGAAACTAGTTAAAGTTCCCAAAAGCTACCAGGATCTAGGGCTACCAGAATCTGACATCTCACAAAAAATCTAGCTGCAGTCCTATGCATTTTTACCTGAGAGAAGGTCCACTACTGAAATAAATTGTACTTATTCCTGAGGACTGAGTTCTTAAAGACATTCCCTTTGGTTAAATGAGATTCTTATGGTGTGAGCCCATATATGTTTACAAAGAAGTGAGAAGAACAGGTTACTCATCTGTATGTAACTGTGGTTCTTTGAGTGGTCATCTGTACCCTCACACAATTGGGTACTGCGCCTGCGCAGAGAATCCATTCAGAAGCTGAAAAGCTGAGCAGACTGGCGGAAGCCCCATCCACTCCCATCCACTGAGCATGCCCAACCCCGCCAATGTAGCTCCTCCTTCAGGACTGGAGAGTTCAGCTCTAGTGGTAGCAAAATCACAAAAACGATTTCATTTGTAGGAGTAGGATCGTTTAGTAGTCTTTTCTAGAAGCTGACAATTATTATTATTATTATTATTATTATTATTAACCTTTATTTATAAAGCGCTGTAAATTTACACAGCGCTGTACATACATTTTTTTTAACTGGACGGTTCCCTGCCCTCAGGCTTACAATCTAGAAAGACACGACACAGAGGGAGTGGTGGTGGGGAAGGGGCATCTCTAGTAGGATAATACATATAAAATACATAGCAATACAGGAAATGATTAAATAAAACAGACAACAAAAGAACATCAAATAGCAAGTGACAATTATGCAATGCCTGGGAACGCTGCCCTGAACAGAATGGTCTTCAACTCCGTTTTGAAGCTGGTTAAAGAAGCTGGTTAAAGAAGACCTTGAGCAATTCGGGAGAGTTCAGGGTCTGATCCTCCAAGCTGTCAGGTGTAAACTGAGGATGTCTGGATGAAGGACTGCTCCGTGAGAGCGAGTCAGAAGGTCCAGCCAATTTGGGAGTTTGAAGTATTGACCCCTGGACAGGTGGAGCAGGGGGTGAACCAGGGTTGTCTTGGCCAGAAGGAGACCAGCAGAATCACGTTGGCTCTGTCTCCGATCATCTTGTTCACAACCTTTGCTACAAGTGGTAGTGGAGGGAAGGCATAGAGGAAGTCTTGGTTCCAACTGCATAGGAATGCATCTCCCAGGGAGCTGTATTTCCTGCCCACCCTGGTGCAGAATTGTGGGCACTGAGCATTGTCCGGAGTGGCGAAGAGGTCCAAGGATGGAGTCCTCCATCGGGAGGTGAGAAGTTGGAAGGCTTGAGCAGACAGTGTCCATTCGTATTGAAGGACCTTGTCGCTGCTGAGAGAGTCTGCCAAGACATTGTCTTTGCTGGCGAGATGAATCGCCACCGGGTGGATGAAACGATGATGGCAACAAGTCCAAAGCTGTTGGGCTAGATGAAGTAGGACAGAGGAATATGTGCCACCCTGTTTGTTGATGTAACAAACTGTTGTTGTGTTGTCTGTTACCACTCGTACAACTCTGTGAAGAAGATGGGGTTTGAAGGCCCGAAAGGCTTTGATCACAGCCAGGAGCTCGAGGGCGTTGATGGGCATCTCTCTCTCTGAGGGAGACCAATGACCTTAAACGCAGAGATCTTTGAGGTGAGTGCCCCAGCCCATTGTGGACGCGTCTGTGGTGACCATCGTAGAAGGTTCCAGGGCCTGGAAGGGCATCCCCTTGAGGACATTGTCGGGAACAAGCCACCAGGAGAGAGAGTCCTTGACCTGTTGGGGAATGGCAAGTCTCTTGGATTGTTTGTTTTCGAGGTGATTGAAGACAGAAAGAAACCATCTTTGGAGGGGCCTGAACCTCAGGTGGGAAAGATAGCCCACAGTTGTGGTGGACGCCATGTAGCCTAGAAGATGCTGTATGTCCCTTGCTGTAGGACAGATCTTGGAGAGGACCAGACGGAGATGATCCCAGAGGGAGTCTGCCTTTTTGATAGACAGATAGTCAAGTGCCATGATAGAGTCCAGAGATGTGCCTAGATATTCTATCACTCTGACTGGTTGAAGGATAGACTTGGTGGGATTGAGGATGAGAGACAAAGTGATATGAATGTCTTTGAACAACTGAGTTCGAGAGGACGACACCAGCAGCCAGTCATCGAGATACAGGAAAATCATTATTCCCTGTATTCAAAGGTGAGAGATGACTGCCGCCATGCATTTGGTGAACACGCGTGGGGTGGAGGAGAGGTCAAAGGGAAGAACGGTATATTGAAAGAGAACTCCATCAACAGCAAATCGAAGAAATTTGCGGTGTTGTGGTCTGATGCTGATGTGGAAGTACGCATCTTTCAGATCGATCGACGCAAACCAATCTCCTTGATGGAGGAAGGGGAGAATTGACTGGAGAGTTACCATCTTGAACTTGGGAAGTTTGATGTAAGAGTTGACCCCTCTCAAGGCCAGAATGGGACAGAGCCCACCACCTCGTTTCGGAACTGTGAAGTACCAAGAAAAGAAGCTGCAACAGGGTGAAATGCGTTGGGATGGCACCTTTGTCGAGAAGGGAGACGATCTCTTCCTGGAGTGTAGGGGAAGACGGAGTGGAACAGAAAACGTAGTGTGGAGGAATATTTGAGAATTCTATGGCGTAACCCAAACGAATAATGGTAAGAAGCCAGGTGTTGGAGGTGATTTGACACCATTGGTTGTAAAAGCTGGATAGTCTGGTTTGGGGAGCAGACAGAGGGAAAGAGAGGATGGACGATGGTGTCGTCGTCTCAGTGCAGTTGTCAAAAATGGGCCTTAGAAGAGGAAGAAGGCTTCTTCTTCGAAGATTGTTGTTGATTTTGACGTTGTTGCTGATTGTTTTGTTCTTTATTGTGTTGTTTATAGGGTCTTCTTGAAGACTGTTGTGAAGAGCCCTTATATTGGGATGAGTTTCCAGAACGTGGTTGAGAATAATAATAATAATAATAAGGGGCTGTAATACGAGGTGGTGGCGATGGAGTGTGGTAGTGGTCATCATCTCTAGGAGAGTAAGACCAAGGATGCCGAGAAGGTGATCGAGAACGACGTCAAGGAGTGGCATCGATAATGAGAAGGAGAGTCATCACGGAGGTTGTGGTAATGATACTGATCTCTATAGGAAGGAGAGTAGGATCTGTATGAGGAAGGCTGTTCTCTCCAATATTCTTCAGCTCGATAATGAGTGACGTAGGACCCCGAGGAATGAGGCGGGCCATGTCTGTATCCGTCTCGGTCTCGAGGCAAAGGGGATCTGTAGGCTCTGATCGGTGACTGCCTTCGAAGAGGCGGAGGCAAAAAGGAGAGTCTGTAAGCTCTCAATGGGGTTGCCAGTATCTGTGCCGGTAACCTAGTTGGGACAGGAGGCAGAGGAGATATTGTTGTCAGGATCAGAGTGGCGACAGTCGAAGGAGTAGGCATAGAGATAGCCGTCAATGTTGAGTCAAGAACCCCCGATGCCGAGTCTAAAACAGTGACTGGGATGGGGGATGGTAAATCATCCGCTGATGTTGAGGCAGGCATAAAGAAAGCCAATGTAGAATCAAGCTTAGCCGCAGCTAAAGCTATCAATGTCGATGCCGGAGCAGTCAACAGGGCCGAGGTGGTTGAAGGGGCAGTCGCCACCTTAGTTTTAGGCTTCTTCTTGGGTTTGTTAGAGACAGGAGAAGCGTCAGGCCTCTTTTTGGCTTTCTGAGGTCTCTGTTGAAAAACAGAGGGGACCTCTTGTGGCAATGATGACTCTGAAGAAGATGGCTGTGACATCAAGGTCGTCAACGTCGATGCCGCCGATGATGTGGCAGCTGAAATCGATGTCAACACTGACGTCGAGGTAGCAGTTGTTGACGTCGAAGGCCTTGAAATTTTGGGAATCCTTGGAAGTTTGTGGATGGGAATTTTATCCAAAGAATCTAAAGCCAGAGCGGATTTTGGGGCAACAGAAAGGGAGTGCTCCCACAAGAAAGATTTAAGTTTGGAGGCTCTATTCCTGAGAGTCACCACAGTAAAAGCTCTACAATGGGGGCACTTATCAGAGATATGGGCTTCCCCTAAACAAAAAAGGCATTTAGAATGACCATAATTGAAAGCAACTTTCCAGTCACATTCAGAACAATGCTTAAAAAGGGTGGCCATAAGAGACCGGGAAGTGGTAGGCCCGTCCGGGCCGGCAACACTTCTCTCTCACAATGATCAAAAATTTTTAGAGAGCAATGCTCAAAAAGAGGGAGAAAAAGACAAAAATCCACTATGCAGAAAGGGAAAGGAAAAAGAAACAAAAAGTCTACTGTACAGTAGAAATCTACTCAGTTCAGGAGCAAACCGAAGGAGATGTTTGTCTTGCGGCAGACAAAAGAGAACTGAAGGAGGAGCTAGATTGGCGGGGTTAGGCATGCTCAGTGCATGGGAGTGGGAGGGGCTTCCATCAATCTGCTCAGCTTTTCAGCTTCCGAATGGAGTCTCTGCGCAGGCGCAGTACCCAATTGTGTGAGGTACAGAGACCATGAAGAAGAACCAGCATGGTGTGGAGGTTTGGGCATTGGTTTATGATTCTGGAAACCAGGATCCGAATGCCTACTTGGCTGTGGAAACTCACTGGGTAGCCTTAGCATGTCACACTCTCTCAGCCTCAGAGGAGGACAAATGCAAACCTAATCTGAACAAATCTTGCCCCATGATAGGCTCACCTTTGGTTGACAATAAGTTGGCAACAATTTGAAGGCACACAACAACAACAGAAACAACAAAGACTTTCACTATATTCATTGATGCTTCCTCCTAGGTAAATGAGTATAGGATTGCAGTTAAATGGTTGAAGACTTTAGATACTATTTCATGAATAACATGGTACATGACGTATGCCACAGCGGACTAGAACAGGGATTGAAATGAAATATTTTAATTTTATGTCTGGATGATTTTAATGTGCAATGCTCGTCTTAATCCTATGTTTATGTGTTTTAACATTTCATGTGTTTAGTTATATATTGTAATTTAATCTATGTTGTACCCTGCCTCAAGTCTTGGGGAAAGGCTGGTAAGAAATACAACAATAACAACAACATGTTAATAATAAATAATATATTCTTTTCATTATTATTATAAATTATTTGCAATGGAAAAAAGAGATTTTCTCAGAAATTAGATTATGAATGAAAAAACAGGCTCACTCATAGCTGCAGTTTGGGAAGATATCTCGTATGTGGGGGTCTTCTCGATACCAGAAGTGCTGTGGAGAAACAAACTGCTCCCCATCAATTATTACAGTCACAGAAGTGTTGGATAGGTGGGTTGCAGGAGGAGTGATGCAAATTACGTCTTCTTCTCTCTGGCTGAGAAAATAAAATGAAAATGACTGGTCAGCTGTACAAACTGTCCTCATGTCAGCAGAAGTTCCATGCAGCATACTGTGTGTCTTCAGTATGAGAGCTGTGAGGATTCACCATATAGGAAGGCTGATATAACACGGTACAAGGACTGTAACACAAATCTAGTTTAAGAGAGGCACTATAACTACTTAGGAAGACATGTTCACCCTCCATATACTACTAATGAAATTGCTTTTGTCCTCCCCACATTATCTAATCTGAATGTACTTCTACATAGACGTAATGGGGAAAACATGTTATTTTCTAACTAACTAGGTTGGTAATTTGATCTTAGGCAATTCTTCAGTCCCTTTGAGGAACCTGTTAAAACTAATGGGTTGAAGACAGAATATACCTTCCATATCATATAGACAGAAGGTACTTGGCACGGCAATTGCTGTGATCCTCCTCATATGCCTTTTCTTAAAATAAGAATTATCCTGGGAACATGACACATTCAGAATAAAAAATGATGGCAGAATGATATGACTGACCACTTCCTCAAACCAACAACCAGCTGCCCTGCTTTCACTTACTGTAACTCACTAGGAAAGTATGAGACATGTAGCATTAGCCAGCCACAATTCTGCATACAAAGGAACACAGGATAAAGTTGTCTGTTGTATCATCTTGCATCATTAGAGGCTAGAAAGATATATTTTTAACTTTAAAAACTGACTGGATACACTTTGTCAGTGGGAAAATTCAGTTCTTTGATTTGCTTCCTTTTCCTAGAAATATAGAACATTACTACACAATCCCTGTCCTCGTTTCAATCATGTCAGTTAAAAAAATAGGAAACACACTGGTTTCAGAGCAGCCATTATAAAATGTCTTGTCAGTCACACAACTGGGGGCTGTTTCTGCCATTGCAGTCTCTTCTGGACTTTCTCTTAACCCTGCCTCCCTATCCTACATGACTTTTGTTATTTTAAAATTTTATTTTTATTTCCACTTTTTCATGCAGTTCCAAAGTTCTGCTAATAAAATTTAGGTTTAAAAAATGAAAGAAAAGAAATAGGAAAAAAGTAATAAAGGCAATCAGCTTACTTGGGAATAGTGAGGAGCGGGAGGAAAGGAGGAAAAGAAGAAGACACTGATACCATATAACTGCCACTATCATAACTGCCCCCAGCAGAGACATTTTGCAATTGAGGACTAGTGTGATTGTGTGCAATGAAAAGGTGTGTCCTAACCACACTTTGGGAACAGAGTAGGTATAGGTTTGTGGTGGCGTGATTTGATAAATATCACCAAAGGCACTTTTTCCCAGATGTAGTTGTGGTTTAAAAGCTACATGTACTAGTCTTCACACCTGAAGAGTGGGACGTTACCATTCATTTCTGATATGTCAATCACAAACCATCCTAACATGTCTTGTTAATCCACATGCTTCTCAGCTGATACCACGCTGTTAAAAAATGATGCATTTCTAACTGCTTTAATTTAGACTACTCAGAATGCTGTCAAATATTGATCAACCAACTTTCTAAATCTGTCCCAATTCCAATAAATTGCTCCAGTCTTTACAAAAGGCTTTGTACCCAGTTCCCTGTCTGACAAGCCAGTACAATGATCCTGGTTCTGTTCTGTGTTTGGCATACCTTTCTCTGCTCTCCAAGGGACAATCTAGGCCATTAACCATAACCTTCCTTGTGCCTCCCACCAGGAGGTTTTGTCCTCGGATAGAGATCTCTGTTCCTCCAGCCAATGGACCATACACAGGGTGAATGGAAGTTATTTTTGGCAGCTGATGATGAGAAAGAGAACAAACTTTAAACTCACCAAGTCAAAGTCAAATGACAATTAATTCAAGCTGTGTTAAAGGAGTATTAGGTAAAGTATAATGGCAAATTCTGACTACAAATGCAGCAGCACAACAGAAAGAAAGAAAGAAACTCTAGGAACTGCAAGTTCTCTTTCTGGAGTATTATCAACATGGAATAACTAAAAACAGGTGAGTCCCAATATTTTGCAAGAACTTAGTCTTTACAGATCTAAAAGTTATTTCTAGCCTTTACATTCTGTGAAGGAAATTAAACCTCACATTTAGCAGTAAAGCTGTACAGTGTAACATCAAGAATTGAGACTTTTCAAGCCTGAAACAAATTAAAGTTCACTCCTCTTCTGCAAGAATATTGTAATACAATAAATAAATAAATAAATAAATAAATAAATAAATACAGGCAACACTTTTTACTGCATATTTCTTAAGAATTCAAGAGCTGTTATTAAAGGACCAGAAAAAATACCTGCAAGATCTCAAGCAAAGATCCTTCTGGAGCCTTCTACAGGTAGTTCTTTCAGCAGAGCAACCATTATTGTTCCTGGGACTGTATGAATGCTAAACATGTGATCAGTAACTGACCTATGGCCTTTTTGCTAATGGATTCAAATTGTGCAGATGTAATATTGCATGATATCTATGCATCAGGGATGGGAAGCCATGGCACTCCAGAACCCATTAGATGCTAAACGATAGCAACTGGTAAGGGATAAGGGGATCTGTAGCCCAACAACATCTGGAGAGACATAGGTTTCCCACTCCAGCCCTACAGTACAAGCTCTATACACAGAACAGAAAGAAAATATTCTGGCTTTCATCAGCAAATCTATCAGGTACATTCCCACTGTATCAGGGTTGGAATCATCCCCCCCCCCCAGATATTGTTTGACTGCAGTTCTTGTCAGCTCTAGCCAGCATAGCCAATAGTGAAGAATGTGGGTTCAAAAACATCTGGAGGCTCATGTGTTGCCCACAACTACATAACACTGGTTGCCAATTAGTTTCCAGGCAAGGTACAAAGTGTTGGTGATTACCTTTAAAGCTCTACATGGTTTGGGTCCAGAATACTTAAGGGAACACCTTCTTCTGTACTGTCCGCCCCGTAAATTGAGGCCCTTGAAAAAGAACCTACTTCAGCCAAAAAGAGCTAGGCTAACTACAGTCACCCAAAGGGCCTTCTCTACTGCTGCTCCGAAGTTGTGGAATGACCTGCCGGAGGAGATCCGCCACATCTCTACTCTTGCAGCCTTCAAAAAGGCTCTTAAGACGAATCTCTTCCAGCAGGCATTCCCAACCTAGTTAACAAACCCTAGCTTCCTCTCCCCATCTATGAGTATGATTTCAATTGTGATTTACGTCTCTCTGCCAGCCACATTTTCCCTCTAATTGTAAGCTAATTATGTATTGTATTTTATTGTTTTTAACTCTGATTATTTAATTTACAGTTTTACCATTGGGTTGGGAAGGGATTAATTTTGTATTTTATTGTATTTTTAATATGGCTAACAAAGACAGAGAAAAGGAGAATTACTCAACACCTTTTTGCCTCATCTTCTCTCAGAAAAGGCAAAGGGTGCTCAACCTGAGGATAATGGAGCAGAGGACAGAATAGGGAGATTTCAGCACAGAAAGTAAAGAGAAGTAGAAGGAACACCTTATTAATGCAAATGAATTTAAGTCTCCGGGACCAGATGAACTCCATCCAAGGTTTTAAAAGAACGGGCAAATGTAATATCGGAGCCATTGGCAATAACTTTAAAACTCCTGGCAAAACAGAGAGATCCAGCAAGACTGGCGGAGGGCAAACGTTGTCCCCCACTTCAAAAGGGGAAAAAAGAGGATCCCAACAATTAGTCGTCCAGTGAGTCTGACATCAGTACTAGGAAGATTCTGGAGCAGATCATTAAACAGAGAGTCGTGAACATCTAGAAGGCAATGCCATAATCACAAAAGTCAACATGGGTTTCAGAGAAACAGTCATGCCAGACAAACCTAATCTCTTCTTTGATAAAATACCAGCTTGGTAGATGAAGGGAATGCTGTGATATGAGGTAATCGTGATTTCACTAAGGCCTTTGACAAGGTCCCCCATGACATTCTTGCAAACAAGCTTGTAAAATGTGGGCTAGACAAGACGGTACATGGATCTGTAATTGGTTGACCGGCCGAACCCAAAGGGTGCTCAACAATGGCTCTTTTCATCCTGGAGAGAAGTGACCAGTGGTCCCCACAGGGCTCTGTCCTGGCCCAGTGCTATTCAACATCTTTAGCAATGAACCTGGATGACAGAAGATTGGGAGCATACTTATCAAATTTGCAATGACACCAAATTAGGGGAATAGCAATACCCCAGAGGACAGGATCAAGATTCAAAATGACCTGAATAGACTGAGAAAGCTGGGCCAAAGCTAACAAAATGAAATTCATCATGGAGAAATGTAGGTATTGCACTTAGGGCAGAAAAATAAAATGCACAGATAAGGATGGGTGACACCTGGCTGAAGAAACTACGGTGAAAGGGATCTAGGAGTCCAAGTAGACCAAGTTGAACAGTGAGTGAACAGTGTGATGCGGCAGCTAAAAAGGCCAATGCTAGTTTAAGGCTGCATCAATAGAAGTACACTGGTACCTCGGGATACGAAATACCCAGGTTACGAATTTTTCAGGATACGAAAAATCCCATAGGGATTTATTGTTTCGGGTTACGAAAGTTTTTTCGGGGTTACGAAAAAACTCCGGCGCTATTTTAAATGGAGCCGCGGCAGAGCCGCGCTTTTTTCCCCATTATTAGCGCCTATGGGTTTCGGCTTACGAAGGCTTTTCGGTTTACGAAAGCGCCGGCGGGAACGAATTATTTTCGTAACCCGAGGCACAACTGTATAGTTCTAGATTCAAGAGAAGTAATATGCCACTGTATTCTGCTCTGGTCAGGCCCCACCTAAATATTGTGTCCAGTTCTGGGCACCACAATTCAGAAAGGACATGAGAAAACTGGAGCGTGTCCAAAGGAGGGCGACAAAATGGTGAAGGGTCTGGAAAACCATGCCATATAGGAACGACTAGGGAGCTGGGGGTTTAGCCTGGAGAAAAGAAGGTTAAGAGGCGATATGATAGCCCTGTTTAAATATTTGAAAGGATGTCTTGTTGAAGAAGGAGCAAGCGTTTTCTGCTGCTCCAGAAAACAGGACCCAGAGCAATGGATGCAAGTACAGGAAGAGAGATTCCATCTGAACATTAGGAGGAACTTCCTGACAGTAAGGGGTTCGACGTGGAATGCACTTCCTCGAAGGTGATAGAGTCTCCTTCCTTGGAGGTCTTTAACAGAGGCTGGATGGCCATCTTGTCGGGATGCTTTGATTTGGATTTCCTGCATGGCAGGGTGGACTGATGGCCCTAGTGGTCTCTTCCAACTCTACGATCTAGGATTCTATGGATTCTATTTTACTGTTGTAACCTGCCCGGAATTCTCTGTGATTTGGCAGGCTATAAAATATTGTTGTTGTTGTTATAACATGAGTGAGGCAGTTACAGCTATGATGCTCAAGTAGGAGGAAAATTAAACTCACCATAAATAGAAAGCCAGTGAGTACTGAAGTTCCACTGATATAAAATGGGGTCCCTTTCTTCTCAGCAATGATGAGTGTTACCTCTTGAGGCTCCTGCAGCTTCTCTTTCCCCTCTGATGTCAAAGTGCAGACAATAACCTCAACAAAATCCTTCCAGTGTGGCACTTGGCTGTACCTTGAAAACAGAAAGAGTGGGAGAGATAGAAGTACAGGTACTTCAAATGACATGAAAGATTGATCTCTTGAACACATTTTTAACCCCCTAAATTTATCGTTTTCTAAAGAGTTGACTTGCATACCATGAATCTCTTGGAACAATGAACTGCAGCTAGCTGGGAGAAATAAACAAGGCATATAATTTTCGATTCCTGGCTGGTCTCAGGAGCAGAACATTTTACTACTGTTACTTTCTGCAGTAGTCAACATTGTGTTCCTAAAGCCATTGGGCTAGACAGAGTATATGCCTTTTGATTATTTCACCCTGTTGCTATGAAAGCCCTAGAAAGTTAATTAAGGTGTGGTACAGAGCGCCAAAGAGGCGCCGGGGAGGCGCCTCTTTTTGCTCTGCGACAGCACCGCAGCAACCAAATTTTGCTGCATAGCAAAAAAGGAACACCCGGAAGCGGCTCCTTTTTGTGGTGCAGTTGCACCGCCACAAACCACCAGAGACGGCGCAATGGCGTCGCAGCTGCGCAGCGCTGTTTTGAAGCTGTGCTGCTGCGACATCATAGCTGCATGTGCCTTGTAGATGGTGCTGCGCAGCTGTGCCATCCTCATCACGTGTCGTCCCGAGGCAACCCTAGCATGTCGCCATGACGCTGCAAAGGGCCCAAGTGACAGGTTTAGGAACATTTTGATAGCAAAGAAACAGTTGATATGAAATCTCTTTGTTATAAACTCATCCTTCTCTGACCTCCAAGGTAATCAGAAAGGTACTCATGAGTATTCAGGTGGATTCCCAAGATACAGGTGAGACTAAACATTCAGCTTTAAAGACAGAATGACATGAGGATGTGCAAGTAGGATGATGTTAGGATTAGAAATAAATGGATTTTAGCAACAAGATTCTTGGATGCATACTTGTACATTGTGGGGTGAATTCAGATCTGTAGATTTTCTGCAAGTGTAAGATTTGAGCCCTCACTGTTTTGTAAATGTTGCCACTTTTACCTTCACCACAGAGGAACAGAGGGCCCACCCTCCTTTGTGGCAGCTGTAGCCAGGCATAGCAAGGAGGTCCAATTGGGAAATAATCTGGACTTTTTTCTGCTTTTTTCCTCCCCTTCCCCTCCTTGTATGTCCTGCCTTTCTCTCTCTCTCTCTCTCTCTCTCTTCCTTCTTCCACTTGCTTTCATTCCGTTTCTTACCACTACCACCATACACACTTTGTTTTCCCATTCTATTTTCCATCTCTTTCTGGCTGTTTTCTCATTTGCCTTCCTTTATTTTTCCTGTTTCCCACATTCCCACATTCTCCTGCTGTTTTTTCCTTCTCTTAAACTCCCTCTGCATGCCCCCCTTTGTTCCCCTCTCTCTGTTCTCGGTATCATTGTGTGTATATACGCACATGTAGGCATATGTGTGTAAAAAAGAGAGAAAAAACCATGGGGGAGACATGTTGTGGTTACATCCACTTAATGTCTTTAAAATTCCAGCGGTGTTGGGAACTCCAGTCTGGACTGACTGAATCACTCCTGAATTATTTATTGAAACACTTCCTTTTTACTTTTAGACCATTTGGTGATCCAGAGTTAGAAGTGGAAAACAGGTTACAGCAAGATCCAGCCAGTGTAAACCCTATTATTTCTTTCTTTACATCTCTGCTGATCAGCACTACACACTTCTTGTAAGGTGTTCCTTTATCCTTTCCCATTCATTTATTCTTTTTGAGGAAATAGCTGCCACTCATCATACATAGTTGGCTTGTTGTTGTTGTTTTTTTAATTCAGATCAGAGTTCAGTAGGATGACTGTCTGGTCCAGGTCATGGAGGTGAAGTCTAACTCTGTGCTATTAGGGAACGGCAGACATTGCTGCTTCACTTCCGTTCTGGGAAGGCTGCCAATGTGTACACTATGACACACAGAAATGTCTCCTATCCTGATTTCAACATGAGTGTAAGGCTGCTCCTATATTGCAATGTAACGCCTATGATATCATTATAGCACCTCACACATGTAGAAAAAGTTATTAGAATGAATTCTAGCAAACTATATTTTAATCATAAACTCCACATTTTGGAGTATATGAATCAAAATGAGGAAATTTGTACAAACTATAAATATGCATTTTCCACAGGTTACATCTTTGGTGCAATTCTAATTTTGCTTTTTTGTAAGGGTCTGGAGAAGAAAGTGGAGTGGGAAATTTTGCAAGAGAAAAGAAACAAGGGCTTTGAAGCTATATGGCGATGTTTTGCTAAGTGAGGAGAACCAAAGCCCCTTTGCTAAGTGAGGAGAACCAAAGCCCCATGGAACCAATTTATCCATAGAAAAGCTAATGCTTCTGCAAACACAAACACCAGAAGAGGGTGTTTTTTTTTTTAAAGTACTTAAGAACCCAAGATTCTGCAGAAACTGTAGCATTTCACAAAAGACAGCAAAACTACACTCTTCAGTATGCTCATTTTCATCCAGAGAGTTCTAGATAAATACATTTAAAAACCACAATGTTTTATTTATACAGTACTGTATTATAATTTCTGCCTAATGGTGCTTAGGGAGTTGTGAAGAAAATATAACACACCAAAAAGCCATTTAAGATAAGTAACAGAAAAAACATCCACAAACAAACAAACCCAAGTGTAGAGTTGAAAGAAACAACACTGTTCACTATTTATTTCCAGGATTCCACTAAAGCTTCCACACATCTATATTTTCTACAGCTGTCACCTGTCTGTTGCCACCTTCCCTCATGGAGACACCAGAAGTAGAAGAAACGATCACTAGACCACTGTTGGCTTTCTGTTCTTTAAGGGTAGCACTAAAATTAAGCATAAGATGGGAACCGCCAGCTGAAGGATTTGATAAAATTCTTCAGGGCCTCATTTCCACTTACCGATAATTTGGTGCGTGATCCGAATTGATGGACTGGTTCCAAAGTGAAGTGTGGTTCCCATTACTATTTGTGCCAATTGGGGCTGGAGAAGTCAGGGACGGGCCTTTGGACTTCCCCAGCCTTCTCCCGCCCCCGGCTTCCCTGGCTTTCTCCACTCTGGGACCTATCCATGAATAAAAGCCGGGGAGGATGGAAGAGAGGCAGGCCAGGGTGGAAGGAGGCAGGCCGTGATGGAGGGGCAAGGAGGCTGGGGGCGCAGAAGGCCAGGACGGAAGGAAGCAGGCTGGACAGAGGAGAGGCAGGCCAGGGTTGAAGGAGATAAGAAGAGGCCGGGGATGGGAAATCGAGGCAGATTCGAATCCACCAGGTTCTCACTTGGGCTGAATCGATTTACAGTGGTACCTCGGGATACGAAATACCCAGGTTACGAATTTTTCGGGATACGAAAAAATCCCATAGGGATTTATTGTTTCGGGTTACAAAAGTTTTTTCGGGTTACGAAAAAACTCCGGCGCTATTTTAAATGGAGCCGCGGCGGAGCCGCGGCTTTTTCCCCATTAGCGCCTATGGGTTTTCGGCTTACGAAGGCTTTTCGGGTTACGAAAGCGGCCGCGGAACGAATTATTTTCGTAACCCGAGGCACCACTGTATTTGAAAATAAATTGATTCAACCCAAACGGAGCGGAAAAAACAGCGCCTTTTTGACATGGGTTAAATGGGTCTAGAGCGTGGTGCCCCTTTCTGAATCACTTCAGTGGTTCGGATTAAGTGGGAACCATGCTTGTTTAAACCGGATTGTACCAAATCACAATCCAGTTTAAACCATAGTGGGAATGAGGCCCAGCATCTCCCTAGCACATATCACTGGTGGGAAACACTGAAGACAAAGCCCAAAAGTATTAGCCTTTTGAAGCTAAAGAACCATGAAAAAGTCTGGGACCTCACCACTCCTACTAATAAATGTTCTTCAGACCTGAGTTTCAATTTGTAAAGCAAATCTATAAAATGCATTCCTAAAGGAGAGGGAATATTAAATAATAATTATAGGACATATATTCATAGTATGGGCAGAGGCAGCATGGTGTAGTAATTTGAGCATGACTGTGTAGACCAGGATTCAAGTCCTGTTTTGGCCATGTAAACCCACTGGGTGACCCTAAGCAAGTAACACTCCCTCAGCCTCGGAGGATGACAGTAGAAAAACCTCTCTGAAGAAACTTGCAAAGAAAACCCCATGATACAGAAACGACTTGAAGGCACACAACAACAACAAGGAAACTATCAGAGGCAGGAGAAACATACTGTCCAATTGCTTGGCTGGGCCTATTCCCATTGTATCCCCTGAAAAATTTCATATATCACACACACACACACACACACACTACTCGACAATCTCCCCCCCCCCCCCCCAAACTTCTGATTTATTCCGCTTCCTAGCCTGTTCTGGTGTGTGTAGAGAAGGAGGATGTTTTGAGTTTTTAAAAACTGAAATGGGGAATTTGAGGGGGTTGTAAAAATGGTCCTGGGCTAGTACTATATGACCCATAAGCCACACATTCCCAACATTTGATTTATAGTTTGGCCTGTTTTGAAGGCTCAGAGCATTTTACAACCTAAAAATTGACTGGCCTCCAAAATTAAAATATAATAATATTGACTACCAAATACCACCCAAAGCAACCCAAGAAGATATGTTACACAAGTATTCTCAAAGATGCATAGGTGGCAAATCTATGAGGAAATGAAGTACCTTAAACAAGGAGCAATACACAAAATTCCTCTCTGCATACTATATATACTCATGTATAACTCTAGAATTATTAGTAAAAAAATTGACCAAAAATCCTGAGCTGACTTATCCATGGGTCAATGTAAGTACTGTACTTTAACTTTATTTATATATATATATAGAACCATCCCCTGATGAAAGGCAAGAGTGTAATCTGTCCTGGAAGCACAGACTCCCTTCTGCTCTCTCATCCATTCAGCCTTTAGTGTGAGTAAAAAAAGTTATTCATCAAGCTGGCTTTTTGTACATTTTTTGGCATTGTTTTCCTTTGCTTCATCCTTTAGATTCTTTGTTACATGTGTCTAAGTTTTACACTTGACTTACCCATGGGTCATATCAAAATCCCTAATTTTGGCCCCACACCTGACCTCAACTTATACGTGAGCTCGACTTACAGTCAAGTACATACAGTACCTTTCTGAATATTTGTGGGGCAAATTTACAAGGCTATTCTCTGTGCATGATGTTAAACATAGGAATAAGAAAATGAACTGTACAGAAGGAAGAAGGACAAGTTATAGATCTCACATTCTTTAATTTTCAACTGTTACCTGTTTGCCAGGCTCTCTTCAAACAGCACAGTGCACTTCCTTTGGCCCACTGTAACCCAGTAATCAGTGGGGTTTGCCAGTGGGATATCAGTGCCAGAGAAATATGGACGTGACTGAAATCCCATGCCACAGAGAGTCACCTTAGTGCTGCCATAAAGTGGTGCACTTCTAGGGTGAAACTGTAAGAGCAGAAAATATACAAACAATCACATATAAACACCATTAGGTACTGAACAGCTCTATCATTTCCCCATCAATTACTGAAGCTCTGAATACAAGCAAAAGCCAGTCATTAATACCATACAGTATAACAGGCATAACGTCCTACACAGCGAGAGTATACAGGGGGGTGAGAAGTTTTTCTCCTTCTGATCATTGCATTGGGCCTATGTGCTTTCACTTTTGAAGCATTTTGGTTAGTCCTAATAAAGGTAACATGCAATTGCAGTTTTTGGATTTATATGCTTTCACTCTTGAAGCATTTTGGTTGGTCTTAATAAAGGTAACATGCAAATGCAGATTTTGGATTTATATACTTTCACTCTTAAGGCATTTTGGCTGGCCCTAATAAAGGTAATATGCAAATGCAAATTTTGGATTTTCCCCTCATGGATCAGCACAGCTGCCTTTGTTGTTTATATATAAACCAAGAAGCAGATGTTACAAATGAAATAAACATTCAAGGGAATCCATGGATTTCTTTTAACAAACTTCCCCTCAGTTACTTTTCTTGTTTAAAAATGTATAATGGGAAAGTAAAAGTTTAAATTACTGAAATGGATTCCTTTACCAAGGTGTTCCATAGCTTCTTTTTGAAGTCAAAAGAAATGGCATTACTGCCCCAGGCAAGTGAAGGGGCTGCCTCTGTATAAATGAAGTGACTCTCTATGGATATCAGGAAACTTTTTAAAAACTCAGAAGTATGTGAAGACCATGAGATCCCAGATGAACAAATAAGCACCTATAGTCTGCTGTACAGAAAGTCAGAACCAAGGCATGGCCCACTTTATAAGTGAAAATTCTTCAATCCTGCTTAGAACTAACTTCCTGGCCTCTCTTCATACTGAACAATGATAGCATTATGATTTCATCCTATGGAATCTTGGGATCTGTAATTTAAGGAGCAATACTTTCTCTGCCAGAGAGCTCTAGTGTTACACCAAATAACAAATCTCAGGAATCCACAGAAGTTAAACAGAATAACTGTGTAAAAAATGCGAGTTTATCACATGGGAGGAAAGCACCCAAAGCCCATCCATAATTGGGGCTTAGACCTGGGGAAATCCTGCAAGAGTGCTATTGTTTTCAGATGACATCACCCAAATTAAGCATTAATGCACCATTAACCCACGCAAAAAGTTGCCAAATCACACTGCTTTTTAATTTCGGGGAAATCTCTAAGTTAAAAAGCGGCACAATTTTGCCGCTTTTTGTACGGGTTGATGTCGCATTAACGCTTAATTCACATGACATGTCTGAAAACAATCCTGCTCTTGCAGGATTTTCCTGGGATTTAAACCCCATTCATGCATGGGATTTGGGTGCTTCCCTCCCGTGTGATAAAATGTGAAGGAGTTTGAGGGAAATACAGCCAGTGATTCCAAATTACAGGAAGTGTGAGTTTGCAATATAAAGACAGTCTTAAATTATATTAGGCCTATGAACATTTCCACTGAACTTTCAAGAAAAAAATACAGCAGGAAGGAACGTTGCTAAATGACACCAAGCTAAAGCCAGCCTTGAAGGAACCAAAAAAAAAAAGTATTAAGCACAAAATTAAGAAAGAAAGAAAAAACAATCCCAATAGAACAGAACACTATTTATGCAACACACAAACAATCAGGTTGTAAGTTTGAAAGAAAAAGCATGTATCAAAAAATAAAGGCATTATGCCAAGATGCCAAATATTCTTCAGGTTCTATGGCACATGTTTGGCAAATAGGAATAATAAAATAGACATTTACAAAGAATAATTGAATTAAGATAGTCTCAAAGCACCAAGTGGCTCAGTTAGCACATGCACACTGAACATTAGCAACAATGCTGATCTGCTAATGATCGATCACAACCATAAGGAGAGAGTTGCATACATCTGTGAGGACAGGGGAGCAGTTCTCCTGGTTCCAGTTTCCCTTGCACTCTTCCTGACGGGTACATGAATTTCCACACCAGCCACATTGCATAAAACGCTCTGCCTTCAGGCAGCGGAAGCATGTCAGGAAATGGTGGCAGCCTGGACCAATCTGTTTTATCTGGAAGACCTGAAAGGTGGGCAGAGAGAATACAGACCACTTGTTGAAGAGAGTGACAGCGACTTCACTTGTCAATTTATTTATTTATTTAAAGTATTTTCATATCACCTATTAATCATATTCTTAGGGTGCTCTACAACAAAAATAAAGCAGTCAAAATGTCAATGATGTATTGAAGTCTTTTACTCCTTGTCTCTACTTTTGAGTCTCAAGTTGAAGCTCAAGTCTGGAAACAAACTTTTAACAAAAAAAGAGCAGGCGGGGCACATTTCTCAAAGGGCTACAGCAAGCATTTTAAGCAATGGACTTGAGGTGAGGGTTGATGTCTGCTTGGCAGCCAGTCTGCACCTTAGAGGAGTTTTCTAAAGCCTTTCAAATACTTTAGAAGGATACTTCCACTTCAAGCCCATTGTCTAACGCATTTGCTGTTTCCATCCAAGAAATCACCCTGCATTCTCTGGGAAGGTTTTGTCTGTTGCTCAAAATGAATGATGCCAGCAAGTCAGTCACTAAAAGTATACAAGTCGAGTCAGTGCACTATTTTTATTTATTTTATTTTATTTATTGCTGAGCCACATCCAGGTTAATTAGATACAGTGAACTGAGTCTGACTTGAGACTGAGTCAACTGCTTTGAGTCTGTATCATTGCAAATTGTTAGTAACAGCTCTATCCAAACAGACACTCCTTTTAAAGGGGTGGCCTTACTTGTCCATCTGTCATGGCTTCTGAATATCAAGGCAGTAGAGCAAAGTGTGTGGTTTCATAACATTCTGGTCTTTGTAAGGGGTCCACAACAGCCTTGAGTTCTGGTTAGCAGTTGTCTCTCCAGAACAGGGATTTCTAGAAATGCTAGAATGGCTGGACGCATGAGCAGATAACAGAAAGTGCTAAAAAGCTCTTTATAAAATCCAAGGAACCTGGTCCTTTGTATTTGGAAAGCCTACAAAAGGCTGGGAAGGTAACTATGTGGCTGTCAAAAGTGGAAAATGAGGCAGAATCAACGTCATGCTGGAAGCTCCAAATGTTCAATGGAAGCATAACATTCTAGGAGTGATAATCAATGGCTAAAGCTCTTGCTTTAGCAATTTAAGCTCCTGCTGTCAACGTTTAAAGCCCTCCATGGGCTGGCCCCTCCTTACTTATCAGACCTTATTTCCCCTCACCTTCCCACTAGGGCCCTCCGTTCTGGTAGTCAAGGTCTGCTGTCCCAGCCCAGGATTTCCTCTGCCCCATCTCGGATTCGCCCCTTTTCATTTGCTGCCCCTCACTCCTGGAACCTTCTTCCCCTGCGAGCAAGAGCCATCACTTCTTTAACCAGCTTCAAAACGGAGCTGAAGACCATCCTGTTCAGAGAAGCGTTCCCAGGCATTGCAATAATTGTCACTTGCACTTAATGTTCTTTTGTTGTCTGTTTTATGAATCATTTCCTGTATTGCTATGTATTTTATATGTATATTTTACTAGACAGGCCCCTTCCCCACCACCACTCCCTCTTTTTGTGTCGTGTCTTTTAGATGTAAGCCTGAGGGCAGGGAACCGTCCAATTAAAAAGGTTGTAGGTATAGCGCGGTGTAAATTACAGCACTTTATAAATAAAGGTAATAATAATAATAATAATAATAAGAAAATCATCAGCTTCAAAGGATTCCAACAGAAAGAAACACTAATTCCTAAGGCTAAAAGAACAAAGAAATGATAGTGAAAGGACATGTTGCTGCGTTGGTCACCATATTGGGAAATGGGATATAAATCAAATCAATAAATATGTTGAAAAGTAGCTACTAGAAAAATAAACCATTTGGACCTAAAGTGGGAAACAGATGTTATTCGGACATAGCAACAAGCTAGTTCTTTATGAAAATGATAGGGTCAGTCATAAGAGTCTGTGAGGTGTTGTGGTTTCAGCACTAGACTACAAATCAGGAGACCAGGGTTTGAATCCCTGGTTTAAACCATGTGTCATAGTTAGCTAG
>NC_056523.1:78106829-78114737 GCF_019175285.1 Sceloporus undulatus | reverse complement strand
AGGTAGTCAAGGTCTGCTGTCCCAGCCCAGGATTTCCTCTGCCCCATCTCGGATTCGCCCCTTTTCATTTGCTGCCCCTCACTCCTGGAACCTTCTTCCCCTGCGAGCAAGAGCCATCACTTCTTTAACCAGCTTCAAAACGGAGCTGAAGACCATCCTGTTCAGAGAAGCGTTCCCAGGCATTGCATAATTGTCACTTGCTACTTGATGTTCTTTTGTTGTCTGTTTTATTGAATCATTTCCTGTATTGCTATGTATTTTATATGTATTATTTTACTAGACAGGCCCCTTCCCCACCACCACTCCCTTCTTTTGTGTCGTGTCTTTTTAGATTGTAAGCCTGAGGGCAGGGAACCGTCCAATTAAATAGGTTGTATGTATAGCGCTGTGTAAATTTACAGCGCTTTATAAATAAAGGTTAATAATAATAATAATAATAATAATAAAGATCATCAGCTTCAAAGGATTCCAACAGAAAGAAACACTAATTCCTAAGGCTAAAAGAACTAAAGAAATGATAGTGAAAGGACATGTTGCTGCTTTGGTCACCATATTGGGGAAAGTGGGATATAAATCAAATCAAATAAATATGTTGAAAAGTAGCTACTGGTAAAAATAAACCATTATGGACCTAAAGTGGGAAACAGATGTTATTCTGACATAGCAAACAAGCTAGTTCTTTATGAAAATGATAGGGTCAGTCATAAGAGTCTGTGAGGTGTTGTGGTTTCAGCACTAGACTACAAATCAGGAGACCAGGGTTTGAATCCCTGGTTTAAACCATGTGTGCATTTTTAGCTAGTGAAGAAAGCTTCTCCCACTAGATTTTGCTGAACATGTACCCTGAATCTGACTGAACTATTGGATTATAGGCTAAATAGCCTTACCACTCTGTTTTAATGTAGAATAAGAACAATTTTTGGGATAATCCATTTTATTTCCAGAAATAGGCATTTCAAGACAAGTATAGTCAGGTGTAAGCACTTCATATCTCTCACCTTATTTCCTGCTGCAAACAACAAAGAGTCGTTCAGCTTGCTGACCTCTCGCAAAACTGGCCATTTCTCCCCCAAAGAGAAGTTGGCCACTCTCACCGTGTAAACACTGGATCCCTGAAGCACTACCTGGAAACACAAACAGCTGTTTTGATTATAGCAGAAAGAGCTGAAGAGAATATGCTTACTAATTTGGCAAGGACACTAGTCTGCTGAGACCGTTAATTAGGAGCCAGAGAACTGTAGCTTCATATGTCCATGATCAGCTCAAAGCACTGTGAAGTACTGTGAGATGCTGAAACAAATGCATATTACCTTTGAATTGGGCACTAGGGATCCATGCTCATCGTTAGCCAACTTTCCAACAGCCCCAATACAACCCATAACAGCAATGAATACTACCCGAGCAGCTACTCTTACAATACTTGATAGCATTTTGATTGGCTTAAATATGAACATGGTACTGTGTGTGTGTGTGTTTGTGTGTGTGTGTGATGGTACTGTGAATGACCTCATTAAGGGGCTATTCAGACAGCTCCAATGAGGTAGCATGGAGCCACCCGTTTCAGCCAGATTGGGGCCACGGCAACTGCACGCTGTGGCCCTAATCTGGCCTTTCCAGAGTGCAAAAAGGAGCAGCAAAAAGAAGCTCCTTTTTGCGCCCAGAAAGGGCACTACAGCTGCGTTGCCATGGCTTGGTGGCACTCCTTCAGCACTGTGTGGTATGTTCACAGTGCCAGAGGAGCACAATGATGCCATACGCCATGTGGAGGGGCTCACAGCCTCATGGCGCCCCAGGGTGGAGTCGGGACATATGTCATGTGGATGTGATGCCCTGACTCTGCCCCCCCCCCACAGCCGGCTTTTCAGACCGGTCTATACAGGGCCTAGTGCTAAGCCCCTAAAAGAATTAGATTTGGCAATGTTTCTTACAGGAAAAGAGCAAAATATAAATAAAACTTTGTAAATATTAACCAATTTAATTATTTGGTCCCCAGCCATACAACACAAAAAGACATTTAAACATTTGTGGTAGTTCACAGCACCAAGAGGTTCACCATATTATCAGCACAACTGATACATGGAAATATAGATACACCAGTGCTGAAAGTCGGAGTTTAACTGACCTGTAATATACGCCCTTCTGATGTGCCAAGGTGAGCCACAGTCACCTCATCTATTACTGTTACAAAGATGGATGTCAGTAGCACATCAGACATGCGTCCATTAAAAAGGTCTAATCTGTAGCTATCTGTAGCGATATAGGTGGGTTTCCTTTGGCAGCTGGTGTCCACCACCACAGCAGAATAATTCACCTGGTATGACAAAGAACAGAAGTAGTTTTAGATAACTGAGAATGTAAAACATCAGGGTCATGAATGCTGTGGCTGTGTCAGCTGACACTCCCTGTTCTACATCATGGTTAAGGTGCAGTAGCCTTCTGATCGAAGAAGGGCTTATGCATTTTTGCCCTGTATCACCAGGACAGCTGTTGGACAGGGAGTGTCTTCACTTGATCTCTGCTGTGTTTCAATGTCAGCTGTGTAATGTCCAGAGCTTGTAGTAATGCTGTCAGGTTAGCCATGCCAGCTAACCTGAAGAATGAACAAATGCCTACTTGGTCTTATACAGACATTGCTCCAGGCTTATTTCCTCAGTCTGGGCATCATGTCTGTGAGATAAGATGCCAAATAGACTCCTGCTTCACCTACCTGCTTTGGAAATATGAGTAAAGAATATAAATTCCCCAAACAAATGAACCTGATTTGCCATCTGTTTTAGACAGCACCAAAGGCCTTAGAAACATTGTCTGCTTGCTCTGGCACATGATAATAGGAGCAGACAGTTTGCTTCTGATTTGGTTAGACTAAGCTATGGATATAGTAAGGATCAATACAAAATATCTGGTCTTTATACACACACACACACTTCTTCTTCTACTGCTGCTGCTAAGACCACAAAGTGTAAGACAGAAAGTTCTAAAATTCCATAATTTTCTTCGAGAAATTTTGCTGGGGATGAGCCCATGGTCGATATAGATCCCAACTAAATAATTACCTCCTTTATTTAATTATCTACCAACCTATATTCTCTTTTCCTTTTCAGTATTAATTATCTACCCAGTACTACCCAATACTATCATCCTCCAAATCACAACAGAAGCCTTGTGTGTATTATATATGCAGTATTTCATGGCTGAACCTATTGGGATTCACTTATTTGTTGGCTAAATTATTCTAACAAAATGACATCAAAGGTAATGCACAAAACATTTTGGTGGCAGGACACTCCTGTTATCATCATGGCAGTGCCCTGGGACATTGTCTTCCAAATGTATACAGCTCAGTTCACACACAAATGAAACTGGTCCTGGATAACATTTGAGATTCCTAGCATACAAATAACCAAATGGTGTTCAGTCACACGCAGGACCTGGAAAAAATCAAGACGAGTTGCTACAGAAGAGAGCAGCCAATTACTGTAAACACAGTAAGCTTATGGACAAAAAAATTGTGCAAGGTACTGTTGTGAAATGGAAAAGATATCTGGAGTTTCAATTAACTCACATTAATGAGGCAGAAGCAGAAACCAAAGCAAAAGGAAATAGAACATCCTAATGACAATCACAGAAAGGGAGAGAGAGTAATTTATGAGAGAAGAAAAATAAATTGTCCTAATATAAATCACAGCAGTGAAACACACATCTAGCCAACTTTTTTAAAAGAAAAGAAAAATCAAATGGGATATTTCACAATGTTGATGAGGAAAAAAACACTTGGACAAGTGTCATGCAAAGGACCCAGTTCAAAGGTTAACTGGAAACTATGGTTTCTTGCTACATGGGTGAGCTTTGCAAGCCTTAGATTTACCAAGAATGGACACATCTGTTTCTAGTTTTACTCTAAGTGCAGGTCATATCAAACTACAAAAACTAAGTCAGAGAACACTATTTTTGGTTAAACTGTGGATTAAAAATTTGAAACTGAACTTTGATCTTTGCTTCTCAGTAACCACAGTTTTAAATAAATAAACTCCTCCCAGACTTCAGGTATAATAGAGCTCAATTTCTTGTTTCAAATTAGAAGTTTAAGCTTCTTGCAGGTGAAAAAAAGATGGAGGTGGAGTAGATGAGCCTCAGGCATACTGCAGTTAGTTAATTAGTCAGTTATTAACCATGGCTTTCTGTTATGCCTGAATCGGGTCAGAAACCAAGTACACAGCTAGTCATAGGTTCTGCCTAGCTCTGCAGAGGAGTCCTTAATCTGGAGGAGATACTGAACTTCAAACATTGTCCCTCCGCCCCCCCGAACACCCTCTCTCTCTCTCTCTCTCTCTCACACACACACACACACACACACACAAAGAGAGAGAGAGAGAGAGCAATCAAATATCAGAATGCTTTCCATTAACATCTGGATCGTTTATCTGTATGCTCCAAATGCACCTATGTTTTGTTTTAAGCAAAACTTCTCTTAGGTGGTTACGCACTTACAAACATAACAATTCCTATTTATATTATGGAATAGGCAAGTACCAGCAGAAATTCCCATAACATTCTGTACTCCATTTTGCATTGAATGTAGATGGACAGGGTTAAGTCACCCTGAGGCTATTACAATGAAAAAAACCACAGAAAACTGTGTGAATAATCTGACATTCTAACAAGGTAGCTGTGGGGTATAATTATGGGACGAAGTAGTTTGTGAAAACCTCTCTTGGAGTGAATGAGTTTCTTAAAGGATAATAAGTATTCTCAGCTCGTGATCATTCCACACACAAGCTCTCCATTACTGCTCTCAGGGGGCCTTGTGGGGAAGTCATAAAACTGAAACCAGTTACAGTCTTGTCATGTAGCCATTAGTCAGTTACAATACTCTGCTGACTCAGGGCCTCACCTTTCTATGTTCTGAAAGGTATTCAATGTGGGACTTCCCTGGACGGGTTTTCTGCTCCCATTTATCAACTTTTCCGCTTATCCCTGCTATCGCTCACTTAGGATTGACTGCCCAAGACCCATAAATCAAAGTAGGATCCAGAAATTTGTCTCGTCTTCCTTCAGTCCAACATATCATAAGGGTGCACATGTCCTGACTGGAATTTTTTTTAAAGCCACAAATCTGAAGAAGGAGGGTATGGTCTCAGCTCTGGAAAGACTAGTGGCAAGAGGGCTTCAGAAAGAAGGAATGTCAGCATTCCTGGGTGATGATTTAGAGCAGGGGTAGGCAACCTCCGGCCCGGCAAGGCCTTGGGACCGGCCCCAGCCTGGTCCTGCTGCCGATTGCCGCCGGAGCCTTTGGCCTCTCGCGTGAGGGCATGGTGCCTTTGGCCTATCAAGAGGAGGCGGGCAAGGGGTGGCAAGCGTCAGGCAAGGGGGGAAATTATCTATAGAAGCCTCCGAAACATGCATTTATATTAACATTTTTAAAAAAATCAGCAAATTTTTAGCGTGTCCTCCATTTTTAATAAAAAATGTCCTCCATTTGAAATGTTTGTCCTACATTTGTCCTGGTTTATTTATTTATTTAAAAAAATTTAATTAATTATTTTTTGGCTTCGGCCCCCCAGTTGTCTGAGGGACAGCAACCCGGCCCCCGGCTCAAAAAGGTTGCCTACCCCTGATTTAGAGGAAAGACAAAGGGGCAAAAGACCAAATAGTGCTCCTGCTCGATTTGATCACTTCAGCACCACAATCTATACACTGCATGGTATAAGATGTGGAGTTTTACATCTCAAAAGTGCAGTTAAAAAACAACGGATGTCAGGGAAATGGAATGGGGAGCGGCAGGAGCTATATCATACTGGAGCTATTATTTAAAACCTTATTAGATATCTTACTAAACTGAATAATTGAATTGTTCTTATTTAAGCCAGAAACATAAATCCCTCTTCCCACTTTCTGTATTTCTTCATCAGCTATCTGGATAATCTACATTACATCATGGTCCCTAAGCCCTGTGTGTTACTCTTCTCCCTCTCCTTCATGTGTGGCATGCATCCTTTTTACAGCAGTCTGCATTGATTGCTAGTCTCAGACAGGTTTTCCCCAACCCTACCTGGAATTGCCAAGAAATTAACCTGCTACCTTTTACAAGAAAAGCATGTGATCTGTCACTGCCACTGAGTTATGACCCCCCCCCCTATTTTTATAGAATATTCATAGCAGTACACAGCATTGTGAATGTCTGTAGTCACATAGTAACATCATGATGCTTTTTCATTTATTTTCAGTCCTCTTCCTAGTAATCCTCAGCATTGATTTTGTTGTCACAAGGAAACAGTTAAGACAATGGCATTTCAAGACATTTCCCCTGGTTTGGTCTCTTTGAAGGCTGAGCTGCTGTCTTTTACTGTCTTATGGTTGACTTGTTATTTTATGATTTTATTTTGATTTTGTGGTTGTTTTATTATGAGTTGCTATACACTTCCATACAGAAAGGCAGACAGGCTGAAAATGATTAAGCAAACAAAACAGTCTTTCAGTATGACTCTTTCTGGGGCTGTTAATGTCAATCTAGTTGCTAACCAGAGCCCCCCAAAATATTTTTGGGGAACTAAGGCTCCCAACATGGCTGTTTTCTATGCTAGATGGAATATTCTGAGAGTTTTAATTAAAAAGTAACTTTTCCAAGCTCTACCCCCAGATGTTTATATGTGAAGTCAGAACTCTGTATGTTCCTGCACAAATGACTTCACAAATTCAATCTCATCTGATATTTATTGACCATTCACAAAATTGGAAGAAATAACTTCTTCACAGTTCTTCACAGCCTCCTTTGCATTTCCTCATCATGACAATCTGATCCTGCATTGTTCCATCCTGACACTTTGCATATCTTATTGTTCCTTTCCAACATAAGATTGTTTATGAACCAATCTCAATGCAGTTCTTCCTCTGAATTCACGGGGGATGCATTCCACAGATATTCAAGCCCCTCTCCCCACGCTCCTTTCTGTACCCTCCATCCTTACCTCCTTCTTCTCCACCTAGGCATAGCTTTGCCTCAGCGGCTGGGAGGGGCCGTCCCTCAGTTTGGGGGGAGTGAGCCAGGGTGCGGTGGCCATTATGGCTAGTAATCTGTGCCCTGCCAGCCAGCCACCATGGCAAGCTCCCCTCCTGCTGGGCACACGCCCCTCTCCTGCCATGGCCATTGGCTGCCCACTTGCTTCCCCTCTTGGCCCTGTCGGCTTGGGGCTGGATCAGCTGAGTCAGCTCCAAGGCAATGGGGCCAAGAGAGGAAGCAGAGGGTCCCCTCACTTGCTCCCTATCTCGGCCCCGTCGCCCTGGAGCTGGATCAGCTGAGGGTCCTCCTGCTTGCTCCCTATCTTCATTCCCGTCTTTATCCTCCGTGTGATAATCTCCTTAGGACTTTGGAGAGCTCTGGCTGCATCGTGTCATCACCATGATGTACTCATACAGTTGCTTCTAGGTAGGGTTGCCATAAGCCAGGATCTCCAAACTGGGACAAATGTAGGACAACATTTTCAAATGTAGGACACGCTTTTCTAAAAATGGAGGGCACGCGAAAAAATTTGATGATTTTTAAAAATGTTAATCTAAATGCATGTTTCTAAGGCATGATCAAAACCGAGGACATTTTGGCATTATTCCTAGACAGATGGCAGAAATATGGCCCTTTCTGGCCATATTTATATATTTAATAATAAAAATAATGAAAAAATAAATAAAAAACAAGACAGGGGTGTATATATTTAATAATAAAAATAATGAATAAATAAATAAAAAACAAGACAGGGGTGTATATATTTAATAATAAAAATAATGAAAAAAGCAATAATAAAAATTAATAAAATAAAAACAAGAAATAATTAAAATTAATGAAATAAAATATAAAACAAGCAATAATAAAATAAATAAAATAAAATAAGTATTTTATATTTTTAAAAATTAATT
>NC_056523.1:78100004-78106729 GCF_019175285.1 Sceloporus undulatus | reverse complement strand
ACCTAATGGCCACTGACTCACCTTTCCTCCTTCTGCTCCCCCCTCCTCCTCTTTAGGCTCGCGCACGTGCAGGGATCCAAGGCAGGCGCATGCGCGCAGGGAAGCGGGGCAGGTACGCACGCTGCCGCTGGCCCCTGCTGAAGCCCGGGTGGCACACGCTGAGGAGCCCGTCCCCTTTGGCCAGCTGGCCAATGGCTGGCTGGTGAAAGCAGAGGACAAGCTACTGCTTTAGAGCCCCCTGCGCGTGCGGGCGGGCAAGCCCTGGCGCAGGAGGCGCAGCAGCAGCGCTGCTACCGCCGAGAAGGAGGAGAAAGGCGGAGCCGGAGGAGGAGGTGGGCTGGCACTGCCCACCAGTCAAAAGAAGGGAAGGAGGAAGTGGGTTGGCGCCGCAGCCAGCTGCTTTAGCGGCAACGGCAATGGCCACAGGAGCGGGCCCCAGACCAGGACAAATGCATGGCTGGGGGCCAAACTGGACAGGGACCGGGAGGGGCCCCCAAAAGCGGGATTTTCCTGGCAGCCACCGGGATATGGCATCCCTACTTCTAGGGAACTTGTAAGGCTAGTCATACATTGCTACTTTTTAAAATAACACGAAAAACTGGGAATGGCAGATAGTAATTTTCCAAAGTCATACAAAGAATCCGTAGCAGACAGAGGTCTCTCAGATCTAAGGTATAGCACTTTATCTACTGGACAAAAAGTTCCACCTTCTCTCATATAGTTTCAGGATGTTGAAAAACAGGAGCGTGTCCAAAGGAGGGCGACTAAAATGGGGAAGGGTCTGGAAACCATGCCCTATGAGGAACGACTTAGGGAGTTGGGTATGTTTAGCCTGGAGAAGAGAAGGTTAAGAGGTGATATGATAGCCCTGTTTAAATACTTGAAGGGATGTCATATTGAGGAGGGAGCTAACTAGTTTTTTTCTGCTCCAGAGACTAGGACCCAGAGCAATTGATGCAAAGTACAGGAAAAGAGATTCCACCTCAACATTAGGAGGAACTTCCTGACAGTAAGGGCTGTTCGACAGTGGAACAAACTCCCTTGGAGTATAGTGGAGTCTCCTTCCTTAGAGGAGGCTGGATGACCATCTGTCGGGGATGCTTTGATTTGGATTTCCTGCATGGCAGGGGGGTTGGACTGGATGGCCCTTGCGGTCTCTTTCAACTCTTTTGATTCTATGACTGAATTTTCTGATATATATTCCATAACATATCCTAGTTTACCTTTTCAGAATCTGAGAAATAAAAGGCTAGGTAGATCAGGAGATACTACACTGTAGTCTGCATTCAAATTAGGTTTTTTGAATTCACGCTGATCTGCCTATATGCCACATCCTACAATGTGATTTCAGTCAGCACTGGAGTATCCTCTGAAAAATGCTGAGATGTATACATATTGGGATAAAAATTCCCCTTTCCTGCATTGATCAGAGCATACCACTCCAACACATTTTTAGAGTAACAATTGTGTGTCCAAATGGACATGAAGTCTTCATTTTTGGACAGAGAACTCAATTATGTCAATCAAGCCTCATGTCAGAGGGAAAAACAAGCAGCCTTTCCTCCTTATGCAATTGTTAATTGCAAATAATAGCACATGTAATTAGGTGAATAGTATCTTGATTTAACTGTCTCATGCTCAGTGCTTGTGCAAAAAAGGCAAAAGCATTGTTATTTTTAACATGACCACCAGGATAGCAAGTGAATACAGTGTTCAAAAAGTTGTAATGCTACAATTAGTAGACATTTGAAAACTAATTCAGCCAGCACAAGCTTTAGTTTTGGTCCAAACAAGTAATATTATCCACAAACATCAAAGGCAAGGAAGAGAATGCACTCACTGTAATTCAGGGCTGTCCCAATACAATTTACTGCCTGATATAAAAACAACAACAGGGTGGCACTCTGTCCCTGTTCCACACACACAAGATGATACCACTGGTTGCGGAATCTTACCTCAACACTGGTGATGGAATAATGTTTTTCCTAGTATCAAAAAGTTAGTTTAGGATGCAAGCGGCAGGTTGTGTGGCATAGGCGGGGTACAGACAGCCCAGAAAAGGCGCCTTCTCAGCGCCTCTCTGCTGTGCAGCTGTGCTGCAGCATACAAATTGTGCGGTGCAGCTGCGCAGCAGAAAAGGAGCTCAAAAAGTGGCTCCTTTTTGCTGCGCCGCAAACGTCGCAGAGCCGTATGGAAGCTGTGCAGCTGCGACGTAACGGTTACGCACACCGTGTGTAAGGCACTGCGTAACCGCGGCGCGTACACGACGTGCTAGGGTTGCAAGGTATGTGCACACACCGCCCCAAGGCAGCCCTAGCACGTCGTGGACACACCACAAAGGGCCCGTCTGGAGAGGGTCATAGACAAGTAAGTCTTCCCCAAAAAAATAGCAACACCTGGGGCCTCAGGAGGAACAAATGTGAGGCTGCCACCTTGTTGTATCTGCTGCTTCTCTGTATTCAAGGCAGTTGCCTCATTCTATCTAACGGCAGAGCTAACCTCAAGTGACGTAAGGGTCCCACCAGTACCAGTCAATGTAAAGTACCCATGCTATGAGCCTGTTGCCAAATGCCTAGGAAACAATTTGACAATAACAAAAGAGGTTTGGACTGCTTTGATTCAGCAAAATTTAGTCCTAACCCTGAAAGTCTCCCTCTGGTTTCCTAATACTGCTAAACAAGTCATTTTTCCTCTTTTACAATCAATATAATGGTCACACAGATGGAAAAATTAATTCAGTTCCCTTAAGTTTTTAAACTTTTGTGCATTGAGGGAGGTGGGGAGAGAATCATAAATCTAGCAAGAGCCATCAACTCCAGAATCCCATCGATTCCATATCTTTAAAAAAAAAAAAGGACTAAAAGTATAGATATTCTCCACTGCCACCTGATTCCTCCTCAGTATCAACACTTTACACAGAAAGACACTGGGCAATATACATAGCATATTAAACTGTTTCGTGTTCCAAGAAGAATAGTGTCTTACCCTAGCAACCCTAAGGCTGCGTTTCCACTATGAATTAAATTACTGATCGGGTTAAATGACCATTGTTCCCATTTGAAATCAGTTCCGATCCTACTGTGATCAGTTTCAATCACGATGAAGTGAGGCAAATGCAAAAACAAACAAACAAACAAACAAAATGCTCTTTCCTGACACTAGTTCTTTGGCGGTTCTTTTGAAAATAATCAATTCTGAAGCATTTTCAACAAGTGGGAACAACAGATATGAATGTTTACCATCCCTACTCAGTTTTTGGTAGATCCAGCATCCCCCTCCCGTTCCCACTCAGCACTGCCTTTGTGCTTGTGGTGTGACCTATGGGTGCATGGATTTTTTAAAAAAATAAAATAAAATTGATAGAAGATTCGATTCATTGATTTTGCAAATACCTGCAATCAGTGAGAAAAGTAGTTGCAAAACCAATTAATTGAATCATATACACACACACGCACACACACATACAGAGAGAGAGAGAGAGACTACAAGCCAGGCTGTTCAGGCTGCTGCTTATGTCACTGATGATGCACAGATGATTGACATGCATTTTGAAACAGTGCAAACTAGTGGGAATGACAATTGTGCCAAAAAAGAAGTGATTACAGGGAAATAAGCAGAAGATCTGCTTTCATAGTGGGAACGACAGACCTTTTGGAATTGATTTACCAACACGGAGTGAATTAAACAGGTTTAAATGTAAGTTGGAATGAGCCCGTAGGTTGATGCTCTGAAATGGGTTATTTATGTAATAGTGCTGATATTCCAAATGGATTTTAGCCATGTTGGTCATTGCAGATCTGAGAATGCCATTAATACACAATACTTTTGCTCCTGATACAGTCACACATTATAGCAGAGGTGGGCATTTGAGAGTTCATGGGGCTGTATTTCCTAGGACTCTCAAAGGCTGCTATTTCTTGCTCCCAAATAGTCCATTACATCCTCAAAGGAGTATGACTGTTAGGGGTGCCATACCACCCAGGTAGCCAAATTTTACTCAGATTCTAGGCATGCCAATGAATGCCTATTTGGACCACCATTTAGCCTGGATTTCAAGCTTTTCTTTCTTTCTTTCTAAAAGTAAGATTCTAGCCATGACAGAAACCAAGATATGGGGCAAAACATGCAGGCATTGTTACATCATAATGTTCTGCAAGAAACATGTCTGTCCGTGCCTTTCAGATGCAGGGGAGAAAGAGTGAATGGAGAAAATTGGGGGCTGCAAGCAAGGGAAGGACACATAACAAGAGTGCATGGAAAGCTGGGGAAAGAGTAGAAGAAAAGGGATATTGAATGGTGCAAGAAGCAGAATGAAAGAAGCAATGGATAAATACATTGCAAAGAGCCTTGCAAGAGTAGGAGGAAAGGTGTGAGAGATAGTAGGAGTAACAGGAAAGCAAGTGACGTGAGCAGTAGGATGCAAGAAACAAGGCCACAGTTTCTCCAAGGGAGGGAGTAGGAGAGATGGGAGAATGAGTGGTGTTAATGGCAGAATGTAAAAAGCAAGAGAATGATATTTGCAAGGATGCAAGGATTCTTTTTTTAAACTTATCTGATGAAAATACCATTCAGACTGTCTGTACAGGACAGTATGTTGGCTGAAACATAGTGGAAGAAAAAATGTGTCTATTTTGCATAATCAGAATTAGCATAAATTGAATAAGAATGAAATCATCATCATCACTGATCACCAGATTTGAGGAAGTGAAATACGACAACCCTAGTGATTCTCCACTTTGTTGTATTTCCTTCTTCTTGACCTGTTTTAGGCCTATTTTTCAAAACTAGAAGTGACATTATCAGACTACAGAAGCTTAAAGAAGATTCATATCAAAGCATAGATAGAATAAAACTTTAGAAATAGAACACTATATTAAATAATAAGAGTTTTTAAATGATTACTATTACTCTTTTGTGTGTAAACCTACTAACATTTGAATGTCCACTGTGTGGGACATCGTAACTAAAATAAAAAGAATACTTAGAAAATTGTCTCGTACAGAAACAATGCTGCATATGCTTGGAACACAGATTGCATGGATGAATTTGTTTCTTTAAGTTCCTTTGTGAACCAAGGAATAATTTTAGGCAATGAATCCAAGGAAAATACGTACTAATCTGGAAAAGATGTTAATAATTGTGTGCACTTTGCATTCTACATGGACTGAAATTACAGCTTCTGATCGCTAAGCCTTTAAGTAAACTGTCACTTTCCACCCTTAATGACCCAGCTTTTGTGCTATGCCAGAATTGTTTCAGCTTTCAGAAGTCCTAAAACCCAAGCTAAGGATTAAACTCTGCAGCCACCTTTGTCAACAAAGAAGTGCAACTCTGAAAAGGGAGATTACAGCATCTCATTACATCACTCTTAAGATAATAAAGTATTCTTTTAAGAAATCCGTGCTTTTTTTTTAAACTCTGACACCTTAATCTTTAGTGACTTTGCAACAGAGGTTATTTACCATGAAGGCCCATTCTAGTGCAAAGAGAAGCAAGTTGCAATAGATAGGTTAACTCCCATTGCCAACAGAGCAGGTAGGAGCAACCTGTTCTAGTAATTATTTCTAGACTATAGCACAGAGAAATCAGAAAGAGAAAGAGGCTGAGAAATAGATATAAAAAGAAAGCCAATGGAACAATTAGATATACAGTGTTATATTGAAACCAGAGGATGAAATCAAACCACTGCTAAGTGTAGAGGTCTCCCTTTTTGCAGCCTACAATAAACCTGCATGAAACAATATTGCATACTTATGCCATTTTTTTTCTGAAAATGTGTTAGGAATTCAGGCAAAAATTCAGGCAAAAATATGGCAGTATTAAGCCTACTTGACTGCCCATCCTTTTTTCTTGGCAACACCAGAAGGGATCATGTTCTCAACTAACTGAAGAACTGGAAGACAGGCATTATCCATTAATACAGACGTTTTGGGACTACGTTACAGCAGTATATTCAAGGACAGTTTCCTGATTCTCTCAAAGGAGAGAATCTCTTTGTGTGAGCCTTATGCGTTGTTGCTAGTACAGTTGGCCCTTGGTGTCCACTGATATTATATCCATGGATTCAACCATCCATGGGCTTGAAAATATTCAAAACATGTATATATTCCAATAAGCAAACCTTGATTTTGCCATTTTATATAAGGGACACTATTTTACTATGTCACTGTATTTAATGGGACTTGAGCATCCATGAATTTTGGTATCCATGGAGGGTCTGGAACCAAACCCCAGTGGATACCAAGGGCCCGCTGTATTATTTGAAACAAGGAAAATATTACCCCTCAAATTATCAGGCCCATTCTCATTACAAGCATCAAAAGAAAATTAATATAGAAATGAGGAGCACACACATGCTCGCTCCTCCCCACATACATTTTAGTATACATTTAGCACAGAATTGAAAAATATGAGACTAGGAGTTTATCACACAGAACAGGTAAGCATCCTTTTCCTGTCCTTTAATCATGTAAATGGCACGATCAAGGGGAAGATTATGACACCCCTGTATGCTTATCCTGTTCTTCTCCTATCCGTAAAGAGTAATGGGTCATTAACAGAATTTAAGGATGGGAGAAAGACATTTCCTCCCATGTGATAAACTTAATTGTCTCATTTAATGTTACTCTTTTTTTTACTGTTAACAGCAATAAACTGTGGCAGTGGTGGGCTTTGCAGTGAAGTACATATGGTGCTGTCTTTGAAAACTAAGGACTTTATCACAC
>NC_056523.1:78093786-78095004 GCF_019175285.1 Sceloporus undulatus | reverse complement strand
AAAATAGTACTGTTTTTATGCTGGACAACTGGGATACTTCCAGATCTGTCCAGCAGCCTTAATGGAAGCTGCATTGTGAAATGTGTGCCAAACAAATTAGAGGTGGGAGACACTTGATTATGTAGAAATACCCATTTTAAATAGACATCACTGTGACATAAATACTTTTTACTTAGCAGTGTACTGTTGGAAAATACACACACACACACACAGAGCTTTGTTTTCTGAGTGTCGTACATAGGGATTTCATTTATACTTATTCAGTGAGGAAATCTGTCATCCAGGAAGAAACCCATGTAAGGATACAGAAGGAAGAGGAAGTGGGGGTGACTAAGGCTCCTTGCATAATCCTTAAACTACAACCACAAAACTACACAGCCTGTGATATTCATTCATCTTGGCAACATGTTTGTTTTGATTGTGTAGACTTAGGGAGCTAGGAGGGTGTGTGTGGAAGTCGGGTCTCAACTAGCCAAGTTCTGACTTGAAATTGCTAGCTACATCTAATTCTGTTCGCAGAACATGTGAATGTTTTTCCCCAGTTTCAGTGTATTAAGCCAAAAATTTAACTCCTTTGGAATTGCCGCAATAAACTGCTCCAGCAAAACTATGTTTCATACTAGCACTTACTAGGACTGCAATCTTTATACAGCATGATCTACAAAATTAAATCAACCAAAGCATAATAAATTGATGAACTGCTGGGGTATCATTTTAATTGGGAAACACAGATTTTTCTATGGCTATTTTGACCTCAGTGTGGCTGAATGTGACTTCATTTCTTTTCCTTAATAAGTGACTTTTGTTACATAAATTATTAAGAAACTTTTAACAAACAGAAGCTACATTGCACTGGCCATGCCAACATGTATAGCAGTAGCCACTGGAAGAGCCCTAAATGTGAGCATGACTACGAGGGGCCACAGAAATCAAGTGACAAGTTAAAATGAAGTAAGGTATCAGTTAAGTTGGAAATGTTCTAACAAAAAGGGTAAACTTATTTTATTATAATTATTTTATTTATATCATGTCCTTTTTATTGTTTTATTTATTTATATGTTACCTTGAGACTTAAATGGGGGTAGAGTCCAGAGTCAAAGCCATGCTAGTCTAGAATATTGGTATGCAAAGGAATCTTGTAGCACCTTTGAGACTAAATAAGCAAAAGTTCAGACACCTGGCTGAATGAAACTATGTGTGAAAGGGATCTAGGAGTCC
>NC_056523.1:78055491-78093686 GCF_019175285.1 Sceloporus undulatus | reverse complement strand
TTTCGTAACCCGAAAAAACTTTTGGTGCTTTTTTCGGCTTTTTCGCACGGAATCGCGGCTTTTCCCCATTAGCGCCTATGGCAATTCGGCTTACGAAGGCTTTTCGGGTTACGAAAGCGGCCGCGTTACGAATTAATTTCGTAACCCGAGGCACCACTGTATCAGTTAAGTTGGAAATGTTCTAACAAAAAGGGTAAACTTATTTTATTATAATTATTTTATTTATATCATATCCTTTTTATTGTTTTATTTATTTATATGTTACCTTGAGACTTAAATGGGGGTAGAGTCCAGAGTCAAAGCCATGCTAGTCTAGAATATTGGTATGCAAAGGAATCTTGTAGCACCTTTGAGACTACATAAGCAAAAGTTGTAGCATAAGCTTTTGTAGACTTGGTCTGCTTCCTCAGATGCATGAGAAAGTGCACCTGAGAAAGTAGACTCAGATGCTGTCCAGACGGCCCCTAAGGGGCAACCTGCAGCCGCCTCTCTCTGCGTCAGACTGGGGCTGCAGCAACCGCACTATCTCGCCTTTCCGTGGCGCAAAAAGGAGGTGCAAAATTAATATAGAAAAGCAGCTCCATTCTGCACTGTGGAAAGGGCGCCATAGCCACTGACGCCATAGATGCAGTGCCAGAGGAGCGCTGTGAGGCCGCCTGTCATGTGGTGCAGCACACAGCATCACGCTGCCCTGGGGGTGGAGTCGGGGTGTGTGTTGTGTGGACTCTGCTACAATAGCCCGCAGGCCACATGGTCCTGTGCACCCCTTACCAGCTGCTGCTGCTGTATCCAATCTGAAGGCCCCTACTACAGCCTGTGATGTTGGAATGGGGTGCCTGGCCATGTGAGTGCAGCCCTGTTTTTAACCTTACAGGCTACAGCAGGGGCCTTCTCTTGGCATGGTAGCAGGTGGCATGGCACCATGGCACAACAGCACCCATCATGGCTGGCCCAGGGACAGAACCAGGTCAGAAACACAAGCAGGATACCAAGGGACACCCATGATAGCCTACCCATCTGTATAGGCCATAGAAAGACAATCTGGGAACAGTCATCAAGAAGGCTTGGCCTCTGTTCCAACCAGAAGTACCTGTGAAAGCAACAGAATAGAGAGAAAGGTCTTCACTGAAGATTTTTAGACGTGTGCAGGTACACACAGGCTAATACAGTCCTTCAGTTGACCTAAACCCAAGCCGTATTGAGCTTTATATAACACCACTTTCTGGGTTCAGCCCTCCAGGAAGGAGCAGAGTCGTCATAAAGCAGTACCTTCAGGTTCCTTCCTTGCAAGATGGACTTGAATGATGGTAGATGGTACTGAAAGCTGCTGAGAGGGCCAGCAGAACCAAGAGGGACACACTCCTCCTGTCTAGTTCCTCTCATATGTCATCCACTGAGGTGACCAAAACTGTCTCTATCACATAGGCAGGCTAAAAACCAGATTGAAATAGTTCTTGATAATCATTCTTATCAGGAATACGTGGATCTGGGGAGTAACCATATATTCCAGTACCTCACTCAAAATGGAATGATGGAAACTGGCTGGTAATTGTCTAACGTGGGAGGATCCAGGAAGAGCTTTTTCTATAATGGCCTTGTAACTATCTCCTTTAAGCACAACTGAACTCTGCCTTGTTTTAGGGAAGCATTGACCACTCCTTCTACTCATTTAGCTAGTCTTCTTCTGGATCTTTAATAAGCTGGAAAGGGAAAGAGTCTAATACATATACACAGTGGTGTTCACTTCTCCAAGACTCCTCTATATTTCCTCATACTGTAATTAGAAGTATTTATTATCTCTTGAGAAGCAGAGACCAAAGGTACATCCTCTATACCTGTCTTAACTGTAGCATGCCAGCCAGAGCAGACACAAGTGATTTCATCTGCAAATTACTAGGTAAGTTATTCACAGTCGACTTTCCAGTGACCTCAATTCTCTTCTTGTGTGTCAGTATGAGAAAGATCTCTGACCATCCTTGAAACTTAATTAGATTTTTTTAAAAACTAAAATTAGAATCCAAGAATTCAAGAATTAAGTTATTCATTACCTAAAACAGAGACAGTGCTAAATAGCCAACAGATTTCATGAATTAAATGCAAGGTTAAAACATTTTAAAGCAACTAAGGACAGCAGAGACTCCTACCACATGCGGAGAGAAAAATTCCAGAGGTGCAAGTTGGGTTCAGGAAAGGAAGAGGCATTAAGAATCACATTGGTGCTTTCTGCACCGGCATTTGGGACGTCTGGAGGACGTCCCATTTTAAAAAAGGGGCGTCTCTTATAGACGCCCCTGGGCCTAGTACGGACTCCGTCCGTACAAGATGGCGCCGGCCCTTCTACATGGCCAGCGCCATCTTTGCGTATCGGACGCTGAGCGTCCGTACGCGTCGCGTCGCTTGTGACGTGGCGAGTGCGCCCCTGGCGCCTCGCTACGTCGCAAACGCGACGGAAAAAGAAGCTCCATTTTGGAGCTTCTTTTTCGGTCCGCGCGGGAGTCGGGCCGTGTGAAGGCTCCGGCTCCCCCGCGGACCTACTGGCGGCGGCGGCAGAGCGCCGCAAAGCGGAGGTATGTACCCCGCCATTGTAAACATATGATGGACAATGGAATGCACCAGGAAATTCCAGAAGAAAATCAGCATTTGCTTTATAGACTACAGTAAAGGGTGTAACATTACACTTGGTTATCCTGAGAACCAACCTGTACTCAGGACAAGAGGCTACTGTCAGAAAAGAATATGAAGAAACAGAATGGTTCCCAATCAGAAGAATGGTCAGAAAAGGCTGTAATATATCACCCTATCTATTCAACCTGTTTGCAGAAAATATAAACAGAGCAGGTCTAGACTTAGAGGAAGGAGAAGTGAAGATTGAGGGAAGGAACAGAAACAATAAAACAAGATATGCAGACAGCACTATACTACTAGCAGAAAACATCAAAGACTTGAAACAATGATTAAAGAAAAGTGCTAAGGCAGATTTGTTACTGAAGATCAAGAAAACAAAGGAGGACCATGGAGGAACTACAAGAATTCAATGTAGATTATGTGGAAATTGAAATAGTTAAAGAGTTTTGATACCTTGGATCAATAATTTATCAGAACGGGGATTGCAGTAAAAACTCAGAAGAAAACTAGGAGTGGGAAGGACAGCTATGAAAAAATTGGACAAAATCTTAAAAGTGCCAATATAGTAAACTAACACCAAAGTTAGGAACATCCAAGCCACTGTAATTCCCATCACTATGTACGAATCTGAGAGCTGGACAGTAAAGAAAGTCGATAGAAAGAAAATCAACTCATTTCAGCTGTGGTGCTGGAGAAGAGTGCTGAGGATCCCGTGGACAGCCAAAAAGATAACAAATGGGTACTAGAACAGCTCAAGCCTGACCTCTCCCTGGCAACCAAGGTCCAAAACACACAGGCCAAAAGCACCAACTTCAGGCTGATCTGGGGGCATGATGTACAGATGACACATGCCCCCTAACTGGGCAGAAGTTGCTCTGTGGCAGCCAAAGGCAGCCCAAAGCCAGCCGCAAAAAGAGTGCAAAAAAGTGCTTGCTGCTGGTAGCCCATTCAGGACCACAGCAGTGGCTGGCCTCGGGACCACAGCATCTGGTCACCACGGTCATGTGCTGAATGGGAAGCGACGAGGGCTAGCGTAGCCAGAGGCCACTACAGGCTGCCACTTTGCTTGACCCCCAAGATTACTAAATTGAGGCTGTCATACTTTGGCTACATCATGAAGAAGCATCACTCACTAGAAAAGACAATAACGCTAAAAAAGGTGGAGGGTATTAGAAAGAGACGAAGACCGAATGCCAGATGGTTAAACTCAGCTATTGTCCTGAACCTGCAGGACCTGAACAGATGAGTTGAAAATAAGGGGCCTTGAAGGTGTCTTATTCATGGTGGTGCCATGAGTCAAAGCCAACTTTGAGGGAAGTTAACCACAACAACAAAGGGCAGCTTGGAAGAGTTAGGGGCTATGCAGATTGCCCCTAAGGGGTGGCATGCAGCTGCCCCTTACAGATCAAGGCCGCAGCAACCTCACGCCGCGGCCCCGATCCGACCTCTGGAGAGTGCAAAAAGGAGCCACAAAAAGCGGCTTTTTTGGTGCCCTCCAAAGGGCTCCATAGCTACAGTGGTGCGGCTTTATGACGCCCCTTTGGTGCTGCATCATGTGGATGCAGCGCTGGAGAGGCGCCATGACGCCACACGCCATCTGCAGCAACGTGCAGCATCATGATGCCCTGGAGGTGGAGTTAGGGCATTCAGTGTCAGGATGCTGAGCCCTGACTCCACCCACCGGCCAGCACTATCTGCAAGTCTGTACAGGCTCTTAGTCTTCCTGTTTTCTGCATCAGACATAACATAGAGGATCCATGTCTGTTCCAGGAAATTCAACTTTGAAGCTCTTCACCCTAGAAATTTTGCTGTGATACATTTGGAATCATTTAAAAAGTAAGAGGATAAGTACAGTTGGCCTTCTGTATCCACAGATTCAAGTAAATCTTGATTTTGCCATTTTGCCTTTTTATAGAAGAGACACAATTTTACTATGCCATTTTATTTAATGGGACTTGAGCATCCATGGATTTTGGTATCCACAGAGCTCCTGGAACCAAACTCCAGCAGATACCAAGGACCCACTGCATGACTGCAATAATCATGGATGGTATTTTTCAGTTTCATTTTGCTAAGGCATCTAGTGAAGTTATTTAACTTAAATTTAAACAGCAATTTAATGTAAACTAAATAGTTAATTCTCCCTTCTAATGTAAATTATGGGATTGCTTATTAGTGATTAGTTAAATGCATTACCTCTTTTCTACAATTTTTATGTGGGTTGTTTAAAACTTCAAATGTTGTTATAAACTTCAGCTAACTATCTTCATCCCACAAACTGAGGAACACAAAATCAGATCCAGGGAACCTTTTCCAGTAGTCAGAAGACACAATCTCTCAAACAGACTTTTAAATCTTGTAATCTACATCAAGTAACAATGAATTTTGAAGAAGCCCTGCCCAAGAAGCACTGTTACACTTATTTTCAATGCTTAAATCTGCTCTGTGTTTCCATGCCACCAGGAGAACATGATGTACTGAAAGTATTAGCAACTAAAGTATAATAAAGATGACAGGAATATTATTAACACAATTCAAGGGGGAAATGCTGCAGCCTTAAAGATTAGAAAGACTAGGCAGCTGCAAACAGCTGGTTAAGACCTCTTGCATACATTCAAATTCAGTTATTACTTTCATTCATAAAAGCTGCATATTTCTAATATCTGGCCATCAGAATGTAACTCCTCTAAATATTTGGATTTCTAGATTCCATTCCTGGCTAAAAAGTCCATTTTTTCATTCCCCTGCTGTGTGAGAAGCAGGACTCACTTTCAAAGGCTTATTTATTTCTGTTACTGTTTTAATGGGTTTTATCTGAAAGCACTAAAATAAAATTCCAAACTATAAAAGTTTATTTGCAACAATGAAGCCACAAACTATTTAAAAAATTTAAAAAATAATCCTAATTTTAGTTTCTGGTTCAGTTCAGATGTTAACTGACTACTTTATTCTTTTATGAGGATAATGCACAATTAAACTGTAAAATTATAGCCATTTATTACCGTTTCAGATGCCATGATTATGTCCAACAGAATCCTGGGATTTGCAGTTTGGAAAGGTACTTAAAGTTTTCTAGTGAACTCTCCTAAATTATAGTATTATATCTCTCTGGCACTGAATTCTAAATTCTTCAAAACTACAAATCCTAGGATACTATAGGATGGAGCCATGGCAGTTAAAGTTGTATCAAACTGTTATAATTGTGCAGTGTGGAGACACCTATCTCAATCAACATATCATGTAAACCAGGCCGTCCTTGCAGATTTTACCAATTGAAAATTGGACTTTAGGAGGCAAAGGATACAAATTTGGCCAGTATTCCAGAGATCCCAGTTCTAACACAGTACTATTTGCACATGCAGAAGAACTTCAGAACAAAAGAGAAGGGAACAAGAGTATCATCTGAACCATTCTGCATGTACATTAGGACTGCCGCTTCTAGATTCCCCTCCAGATATCTAGTAACAAAATAAGCAAGTGCACACGTACAGCAGCACTGAGGAACAACACTATAACCCTAAGAACAAAATCCACATAGGTGTGTAACAACTTTTATTATGCCAGCCAAGGGTATTATGTTAACATGGATTTTGGAATTTTTCTTATGATCAGCCTAACTATTTTTGCTTTTGGTAGACCCCCCCCCCCAAGACTGTTGCTTTTTGAATTCAACTCCCAGACCTCTGTTCTGTCCAAAGAACACACACCAGTAGCACATTTCCAGCCCATCCCAGCAGAAAGATTTTGCAAGGCAGAGACAGATTTGATCTTCCAACCGCCTACACCTCCAAATGGGTGTGGACCTGGATCCCAGCCACCACTAGTGATTTCCTGCTGTGCCCTACGCTTGTTGCAAGGTACACCCATATTGGATTAATAATCTTTTGCCAATAAAGCCCAGCTTTACAAATGTGGTATGATAAAATTCTTTGCCAGCATTCAGTAAGCGTCTTCAATTAAGAAATTCCTTTCTTGCTACTTTGTGCCATATATCTTTGTTCAGATCTTTAAGAATGCTTTATAGAATGTACTTGTTCATGCTAGCCATTCCCACACCAGATTGCTAATTTCTGGCTGAAGGCTATGATATTATTTATGATATTTATATCTTGACTTTCCTCTAAGGAGCTTGAAGCAGCACATATTGTGCTCCATCCCATGTTTATCCTTACAACAGCCCTATGAAGTAGGCTGCTAAAGGTAATTACTGAGTTGAATGATCCTCAAAGTTCAATGGGTGTATCCTTGGTCTTCCCAGTTTTGTTCAACTCTCAACAGTCTGTTTTCTTTAACTACCTCCATTCTGGCAGTGCTGTTTTTAAAATGTTTATGTGTGCTTTATTGATAAACTTTTGTGAGGGTAACTCTTTGAAACACAGACAGTGTGGTGTAGTGATTTTAATGCTGGACTATGACTCTGGAGACCGTTTTGAATCCTGTTCAGCCATGGAACCCACTGGGTGACCTTGGGCAAGTCACATGCTCTCAGTCTCAGGAGAAAGCAATGACAAACCTCCTCTGAACAAATCTTGCCAAGAAAACCCATGATACATTTGCCTTAGGGTTGCTGTAAATGAGAATTGACTTGAAGGCATACAACAACAATTTTTTTGAAAACCTGGATATACTGAAAAATCTGAACCAATAAATACAGCCACTAACAAAAAACTCTCATTAAGAAAACAGAATGCATTCGGTTTTGTTGTTTTTATGCGACTTGAAAGGCACATAATTTCTGAAGACCCTATATTAGAGTTTTCTTGGAAACATTTGTTCAGAGGGGATTTGCCATTGTCTTCTTTTGAGGTTGAGAGGGTGTTCCTAATTCATGATCACCCAGTGGGTTTGTACTTTTTAAATTCCCTAAACTGACAAATATTCTGACTGACAGTTCACAAAGTCTGAAGCCACCCTGGATTAGCTCCTGAAATGCTGGGCTGTGCATCTAATGCATATGTAGTCTCTTTCTATTACCAGCTTCCACTTGTAGAGTCTTCTGGTACAAATGACCTGTAACAATGCTATTCTGATCTTGGTACACAGTTAATTTCCCATTTTTAAAATGAACTATTTTGTGATAAAGATGAATAAATCCTATAAACATTTAGCAGATTAAAGCATGTGTATAAGGGATTAATAACAACTACATCAAGCAATACTAGGCAGAAACTCTGAAGTTATTATGCACAAGTGTACCCATCAACACAACACAAAACAACAGAAAGTGTTACTTTGGGGACTTACATTATGTGGACAATACTCCGTATCCTGGTAAAATGATAGACCTCGAAAAATCTCGTCATGGAAACTTGAGCTGCAGCATTTTGTCATTCCATTATCAATAGCTTCATTGATCTTGCTCACAGGAAAAGCACAAACTGCAGAGTTCTTTTGGGGCACCTTGCTTTCTGCCTGGCTTTCAGCAAACACACCAAAGAGAACCAGTTCTCTGACACTCAGAGTAAGCTCTTCGGCCAGTTTTGAGCCAGGTTGGGTAGCATGAGCTGCCTGCAAGACATTAAAGGCCACTTCCCTGGGGTTCACTACTAGGCTCCTCTTTCGCTTGTGCCCAAAACGGCACTCCAAGTTCAGTTCACGGTACATGCGTACTTCACTCTCTTTAGTGCTGAGCCGTGCTATCCTAGTGTGGTACAACCTGGAGCTGAGACTTTCTCTTTGGACTGTTAGGAAATATACATAGTCCTCATTGTTAAAGGAATACACATAGTCAATGGGATATGGGTCTTGATACTCAGGTAGCACAGTTAAGGAATGGAAAGAATGGTAAAACCCATCCAGTGTACTTTTCAGTCTCCGTATAGACACTGATTTGGGACTATATGTTTCTGCGGTGCTCCTGTTGATAGAAGATGCAATGTAAAAGTATGAAGCAGACTGGTCAATAACTACAACTCTAGTGCCTAAGGGACTGGCCACACAATCCGGACACTTAGAAGGTTTGTTAAGCTGAGCTGAATACAAGCATGAGGTTTTTGTAACTGAAGCAACATTGTCCACTATTTCAATTTCATGCAGGAAACAGATTCCATGTTGAGAACTCCCACAGCTATAAAGCCAGGGTTCAGAAGGATCCATCACCAACACTTTGTTATCTGTTTCTTCAAAATCCATTGGTCCCTTCACTGGGCACAGGGCACAGATTGTACAATTGGCACTGCCCCAGGGTCCAGTCACTATACTGGAGAGGATTTTTAGCTCTGAATTCAATATGTAGATCTTGTTCCGAACTGCAACAAAGATAGCATTAGCAGGCTCATGGCTTACTATGTTCTGGATAGAGCTCTCTGCTATGAATGTAGGGATATTGTATTTCACTGAATAATTACTAGTCTGGTTATAGGAAATATGTGGGCATTGCCAAGTGTTCCCATTGATTCTTATGGGCAGCAGCCCCAACATGAGGCTAAACAAAAATGAGATATCCATAATAAAGGAGGGAATAATAATACAGAATCCCAGATATCAGCCGCTACCTCAGTTCTTCAGTTCTGTGCGGATCTGCACTCCATCTGGTATAGGTTCTCATTGCATTAGAGCTGAAAAAGACAGAAAACACAAATGAGTAATATTGCAGCAATGTTTTTAAGAGTGATACCTACATTTTAACACTGCTGAACAATTGGTAGAATAGATGCATGTTTTAATTAAAAAGATGATACTTCCTTATGTGAAGGATTCAGTTCCAAAGACCTTTCTACATGGAGGTTCTTTTTAAATCTCATACAGCATTTGAAAGATTTATCACACTTGTGCATTATCTATGTGGATTTAAGTTATCACACAGTGTCTGCAACTGAACACATACAGTTAGTAGCACTGTTGATTTTGGAAGAATACCCCTACATGGTCCACAAAAGAGAACTGCAACCTTCATACTGTACCAGCCTATAGCTCAGAGTGTTTTGTGCAGCTCTCCAGATGTTGTTCATTTACAACTCCCAATATTCCTCACCATTGGCTGTGTTGTATGGGGCTTCTGGGACTTGCATTCAAAAATATCTGAAGGGTCAAAAAATTCCAAGCCCTGATACAGATACGGATCAGTTTCTGCTTCTGGGCTGCTGCTAAAACACTACACTGGAAAGGGGGGAGGGAAGCCTCATTGTTCAGAATACCCAATGTCATTCCACTGACACTAGCAATTTGGACTTTAGCAAATAGAAAAAATAAAACAAAAAGTACAAGTTACTTGCATTCATTGGACAAAGGATGAGATTTTCTTTGTCTAAGCAATCGATGAACTGCCCAGGTCCCTTGCAATAATAGCCTCTATAAGTCTGTTGCTGTGAGTAATCAATGCTCTAAATAACACACAGAGAAAGAACTATGGGCAGGATTCAGGCAGAAAGGTGTGCAAGATAGAGTGTGATGTCTTATAATTTTGTTTTGCATCTATCCTGTTAATTCTTATTCCGTTTTAGTGAATGATTGCAAATTGGACAAAATCAAAAATCAGGTCAGCTTGTAACTGGAAAAAAAATAAATAAATATTTTTTGAACTTGGGAATAATTTCATTGCTGACATTTCTCTAATTTAACTATGCAAACAGAAAGGAACTGCACATCTCCCAAAGATTACCTTACAAACAACAGCTTTGGAGAGTACACCAAGGATGCCGTTTTGTCCTCACCCTCCCAAAACAATAACACTTTATTTCAGAGATTTTACTACAGCCTTCTCTAGTTGGCCTCTCCTAAACAACATTTCTATTGCTGCTAAATCACGTAATCAGAAGCTCATGTTTTCTGTCCCATACCAATGTGAAATCTTATGCACTGCATGTATATGCGTAGACATGAGAGGAAGCTATCAACAGATAGTTTAGGAGTAAGTGGTATTTAGAGACACAATACATTTCATAGCCCACATCATAGTGAAAGCCTCATGAAAATTAAAATAAAACAAACACTCTCCTTCTCCCTAAAAATGTTATGAATAAATCAGAGAGTGGGAGCTGTCCGAAATGTAACCAGTTTCAAAAGTATTGCTTCCCATGTCTATAACTGGAATTTTAGACCTATATTACTTAGAATGCAAGCCAATTTTAAATCACCTCTCTTACACTTTCTGTTTTGAATTAACAAATGATACATACATTATAAGTAATTGGCCAAACAGCAATTCTTAGTTATCACTTATGACAATGTACATTTGTATGCATGCGGAAAAGACTCCTGTGTAAATGCGTCTTTCTGGGTGTGTCTGGCAGGTAAAAATGGAACACCCAGATTTCTATAAAAGTGCCGGCTCACCCTAGAAGTGGATTTACATTAGCTCCAAGGTCGAAATCTCGTTGTTAATCTTAACTAGTGTAGATCCAGTGAATCAATGAGAATCGCTTAAGCATATTCAACTGAATAAATAAGTCTCATCTAATTTACTGTATATACTCATGTATAAGTCTAGAAATGTAGGTCAAAAAAAATGACCCCAAAAAACCTGAGTTGACTTATCACAGGTCAAGCAATGTATTTTAACTCTTATTTAAAAGAAGGAACCATGGTGAAAGGCAAGAGTATAATCTGTCCTGGAAGCTTGCCTTTACTTACTCTCTCATCCATACAGCCTTAGGAGTAGGCACAGAGTTAGGTTGGCTGGGATTTTGTAGGCTCTTTGACAGTATTTTGTTTTGTATCATTAGATTCTTTGTAACATGCCCCTAAGTTTTACCCTTGACATTTCCACGGGTCATATCAAAATCCGTAATTTTGGCCCCAAAACTTGCCCTCGACTTATAAATTTGGTCAATTTATAGCTGAGTATATACGGTAAGTACAAGGGTCTTTATGCATATTCACTAAGATGTGCCAAGTAATACTGTAGAACTGAATCTCAATTTAGTAAGTATAGGCCTGTGACTGAAATCACCCACTGAGTTTCTCCAGTACACAACTGAAAAGTCATAAGGAATGAAAGGAGGGTTTGCTTTGCACACTACATAACAATACATCCAGATTTACCCAGGGATGTGTGCCAGTTGGGAAACCACAGCCAGTCCAAGTTGTCCCTTTGCTAGACTACCTGCGTAGCACACGCTACACTTTCTTCGTTGGAACATTTCTGCCTCCCCTTTCACCTTTGAAGGTTCAAGGGGGCTCCTGTGAAATCATTTTATCCCCTTAAAAATCACAGATCCAGCAAAACAGCAGCACAACTAGATGGACACCAGCAGCCTAAAGTCTAGAGCGCACAGAATTCCAGGAAGTCAGGAGACAAAAGTTGTTGTTTTTAAATGCTTTCTGAAGGACACTGTGCCAAAAGAGGCTTCTCTCCCTGACCTTGCGATGCATTACATTTAGAGCCACTGTGGCATAGTGGTTACAGCTATGTCAACACTGGAGAAATAACCCGGTTTGGCCCCACTTTAACGCTTTGTCTGGCTCTTTGCTATGGAATTCTGGCCCCACAACAAACTCCAACTCCCAGAATTCCATAGCCTTCAGCCAGAAAATAGCTAAAGCGGTGCCAAACCGGATTATCTCTCCAGTGTGGACACAGCCCAGGGCAAGAGGGGCCAACCTCGACAACCCCCCCCCCCCCATTAGCAACCCATCCTCACCTCCCTTCGGCAGGTTTGGAGCTTGTTCTTGTCGCTGTGTGCCTTGGCATGCTCCCTTGGCATCTTTCTTCAGAGGGGCTTTGCCACGGCCATCCCCTGAGGCTGAGAGAGTGTGGCTCGAAGAAACCGAGGAAGGAAGGATGCCAAGGGGGAGGGCGCCTCCTGCTGCTGCCTGGCTCCCTTCCTTTTGGGCTCCTGGATTCAGCCCTAGTCCGCAGCCCTCGTGGCCCAGACCCAGGGACTGCTGCTGCTGCTGCTTCCCCACCTGCTGCTGCTGCCCAGGAGGCTCCCAGGGAAGGAGGAGCAGCAGCAGCAGGAGGGGAGCGGGCGGGGACAGAGCCGGGAGGGAGGGGACCAGGCAGCCTCGCCTCCTCCTCCTCCCTTCTCTGCCTGGCCGCCCCGCAGCTGGAGGAACAGCTGGCTGGCTAGGACCCCCCAGTCCAGTCCCATGCTGCCATGCAGGAACTCCCAGTCAAAGCACCCCCCCCACACACACACACATGGCCCTCCAGCCTCTGTTTAAAGACCGCTAAGGAGGGAGCCTCCACCACTCTTCCACTGTCCAACAGCCCTGACTGTCAGGATGGAAGTTCCTCCGAATGTTGAGGTGGAATCTCCTTTCCTGGAGCTTCCATCCATTGCTCCGGGTCCTAGTCTCTGGAGCAGCAGAAAACAAGCCTGCTCCCTCCTCAGTGTGACACCCTTTCAAATACTTAAACTGGGCTGTCATATCACCTCTTCACCCTCTCTCCTCCTTTTCCAGGGCCTGTCCTACCTTTCCACTCCTGTCCAGGAGGGATTCCCAAAATGTCCTCTTTTTTGAGCATGCCTAAGGCGTGTGAATGTCTGTTTCTACTAGGAGTGTTTGGAGCTTTTCTTTGGTTACCTCCCTCCCTCTTGAAGGTCCTCCATTTGGCGGTCTCCCGACATCCCAGCCCCACTAGCCCCCTGCCCCTGGCCTCCTCGCCCCCGCCCTGGGGCCAAGGCATTTGGGGGCCAGGGCTCTGCTCTCTTGGGAGAGGAGGCACTTTTCAATAGGTGGCTGGGTGTCCTCCTTTCCCACTTAGGGAGACCCTGAGGCAAACCTATCATTTCTCCAGAGGAGGTTTGCATGGCCTTCCCTTGAGGCTGAGAGAGTGTGGCTTGCCCAAAGTCGCCCAGTGGGTTTCTATGGCCAACCAGGGCATCAAACTCCTGACTCAGACCACTACACCACACTGTCCTCGCAGAGCCAGCGTGTCCTACTGGCGGCAGTGGACTCAGATTCTCTGGACACCAGGGTTCGAATCTTGACTCGGCCATGGAAACCCCCCGGGTGACCTTGGTCAAGGCACACTCTCTCAGCCTCAGGGTATGGCCATTGCAAAGCCTCTCTGAAGAAGTCTGTAGAGATCTTGCAGCCCCTTGGAGACTCACTGAAAGAAAGAAGTTGGCAGAGGAGCTTCTGTAGACTTCAGTCTACTTCCTCAGATGCATATGGTCATATGTCTAGGAAAGCTCATGCTACCAAATTCTTTCTTACGGTCTGTAAACCTTGTAGCACCTTTGAGACTGATTGAAAAAAAGAAGTTGGCAGCAGGAGCTTTCCTAGACATGAGTCTACTTCCTCAGATGCATGAAGAAACTTGCCATAAGTCAGAAATGACTTGAAGGCCCGCAACAACAACAACAAGGCAAACCTAACCCAGGGTTTTCTTGGCAAGGTTTGATCATGGGAGGTTTGCCATTGCAATTGGAAAGGGGGTGAATGTCCCTTTTCCTCAGGTGTCCCTTGCTCCCTTTGCTCACTGGAGGACTTGGTGCCTGACTGGCTCAAGCAAAGGTCAGGAGATGACATGCACATCTTTAAACACGAGCGACTTACATCATGGCTGCATCTGCACTGCAGAAATAGTTCAGTTTGACACCAGTTCAACTGCCTTGGCTCCATGCTGTGGAATTCTGTGATTTGTAGTTTTGTGAAAGATTTAGCCTTCTCTATCAGAGAGCCTGGTGCCATAACAAACTACAAATCCCAGTATTCCATAGCACTGGGCCATGGCAAGTGAAGCAGTGTCCAACTGCATTATTTCTGCAGTGCAGTTGCAGCCTTGGATTTGCAAGGGAACTTTTCAGGGTCCTGGAAATATATTTAAAAAGCAAGGTTGGACTACAACATCATAAAGCTCCAGATTAGTAATAGCTAGGATTTCCTTGATTATCAGCCTGGTAAAATTTGGGAATGGTAGAATTCTGGGAATTGTAGTTTGTAGAATTCAGACTACCATTCTCAGGATTCCATAGCATTGAGCCTTGGCAGTTAAAGTGGTGTCAAACCAAATTATTTTTGCAGTGGGGATGCAGCCCAGGTTTTTAGAGAGTAATCGTGAGTTTACTCGGAAAGGCTTGAGACACACAAACACGCACATGCAGACAGGTCCACCTTAAGTTGGCTTGGCATGCAGAGAGCATAGGCCTGGCTTTCACCAAAATCCCCTGGAATTCTTCCCTCCAGGACAGAACCAACAGGAACATGTCGTGTCAGGCAGGGAGCTGCTGCTCAACTCTTTCTCATCCTCTTTCTTGAGGAAAGAAAGTAGAGCCAGGGCTAGCAAAAACAACAACCCGCCCCTCATAAGGTGTATCATCCATGATGACTGGGGCAGGGGTTTGGAATGGGTGGCCCTTGCACAATGACTATTCCTGGCAGCAAAAAGGTAGGAGAAAGGCTCAAACCAAAGCAGAAACTTAATTTTTTTGTGGGTTTGTCAGGCTATGTGGCCATGTTTTAGGAGAATTCATTCCTGACATTTCACCTGCATCTGTGACTGGCATCGTTCTCATCTTTCTCAGAAAAAAGTTAGGAATAAATTCTTCTCAAACATGGCCACATAGCCTGAAAAACCCACAAAAAACTATGGATGCTGGCCATGAAAGCCTTCGACTTCACATCAAACCAGAAACTACTCGACGATCTGCAGTAGACCCACAACTTCTTATCCCAACTGCTTATCAAATAGCGACAAGGCTAAGGAATCCTGGAATTTGTAGTTTGTTGTACTAAAGCACTTTGAGAAAGGCTAAATATTTCACAAAACTATAGATCCCAGAATCGCATAGCAGTGAGCCATGGCAGTTAAAGTGATGTCAAACTGCATTAATTCTGCAGTGGAGATGCAGCCTCTGTCCCCAGTTCTGGCATCATCCTGTTTGGAGGATGAACAGCCCAAACCCCAGTTATGGTGCAAGCAGTCCAGCAAGTCTCGCACCAAAACCGGAGCATAACAAGTTTAAAAAGCATTAAAATAACAGTTTCTCCAAACCCTCTGAGAAGATCTGGAGCCTTCCATTTCCATGCCACAGCAGCTGTCTGCACATGCATCCCACTGGGCTGCCTGGCACATCCGCCGTTGGCGCTGGTTGCTTGTTCTCATCATGGATGTGACTGTCGCCAGGTACCTCATTCTGACCTCAAAAGTGAGCAACCCACAATTGTGGCAGGCACACCTGGCAGCTTGGTGGGACTGCTATTTAGATACCTGCCGTGGCACAGAAACATAGGCCAAGGTAAGGCCAGGAAAGGCTGTGCCTTCCAATGTGGCACTGATAAAGATTTCCCTCCTTCCTGTCACAAATTTGGCTTCTTAAAACAAATAAGTGTGGTGGTAGGGGATCAAGAATGGATTTTTTTTCATACAGAAGGACTATGATATGAACTTAATTTTGGAATCAGAAGCAAATGCCTAGGCAGTCTTGCTCCTTACCACCTCAGATGCAGTCTGAAACTGCTTTACTCGGGAATTACTCTCAAATAAACATATACAGCAAGGTTTTCCTACAAATGAGAGCCAGCATGGCATTAGTGGAAATAACATGAAGACTTAGGCGTTTATCATACAGAGGTTTGGGGGGATGGATGGGGGGGTTTGTGGCAGATCCGACGTGACTGTGGGTCCAATGATGCGAATTCACGTGGTAACATGATGTGTTTCTATGGGAACTCCTTCCGTGGCGCTTCCGCAGTGAATCCAAAGTGATTCCTCATTTTGGTGAATTTGGTACAAAAGTGAATTCATAGAATTCGCATTCAAGCTCACTTTGATTTCACTTTGAATTGGTCTGGTGTGGAAGATCACTCTGATGTTGCCCCCCTGATTCCTGTTCCTTCATCCCCCTCCTCCTCCTTCACCCCATCTCATCCTCTCTGCCACCTATCCCATCATCCTCTGCCTGCTCCTGCATCTCGATGAAGGATGACCGCTAACGAGGAGACAGGGAAGGAAGACAGCGTCCAGAGCCCCAGTGAGCATGCGCAAGGGTGCCGATTCGAATCATTGAACCCTCAAAGTATGTTCCAGTGTGGTAATACAATGTGCACTCACTCTGCTTTGCTTGAATCCGCATCACATGACTTGTCTGGAATTGAACTGACTCCACTTCCCCTTCAATTCAGAAGGGCAACAGAAAGGCAACCAGGTGTAGTAAAACATCACGTTTTAATGTGAATTCACATTGCTAGACAGGAGTGACTCTGGATCTGGTGTGAAAAAACATCATGCTTCGCCTTGCTAGAACAGGAGTGATTGCGGATCTGAGCTACAAACCCTCCAAGTATGATAAGGGCTTATGATGACCAGGATTTGGATCTCTGCTTGGCCACGAAAACAGATTGGGTGACTTTGGGCAAAGTCACACTCACTCAGCCTCAGAGAATGGCAATAAGTTCACCATAAGTGGGAAACAACTTGAAGGCAAACAACACACACGCACGCATTCCTACAAATGTGTGCCTCTTCTCTCCCAGCCACTGTTTTAGACATAGCTGCTCCAGTGAATAAATCCAATTAGATCTCACGATCCAGGCAGTCCACCCACAGGAGGCCTAAGGAAGCTGGAGCAGGGTAGTCAGGGGAAACCCAGGAGCGGATGGGGTTAAGCAGTGTCTCTCCACCCTCCTCTTCTGTACCCAGGCACAGCCTGTCACACAGTTACGCAAGCAGCTGTAATTTGAACCTTAGAGTCATATACTGTACTTGGTTTGGCAAAAAAGTTTGTGTGTGTGTGTGTGTGTCCACCGCAAATCTTCAGGGGAATGCCGTAAAGGTGTCTACAGGGGAGGTGAAAGAACTGCTGTAGGCAGCAGTTCCTGGCAGGCCTGCCCTCCACGTGCTCAGAAACAATGCACATTCTCCCTCAGACAACAGAGACACCGCAATAGTAGTAACCAATGTAAACTTTCTTGGGCGTGGTGTCAGTTCTGGCAAGCCTTCTTAGCGCCTATAAAGTCCTGGCCCCTTATTGCTTCCTCACATTTTATGAGGTAATAATTGTACTTGCTTTGGCCACACTGCTGCTAGCATGGGTTTGTGGCTCATATCCGCTGACTGTGTGGAAACAAATGTTACTCACTCACTATTTTTGGACTCAGTTTATAGGTTTAGGGGTGTTGTAACCAAGAAGAGCCAGCATGGTAGAGTGGTTGAGCATTGGACTACAACTCTGGAGACCAGGGTTCAAATCCCTGCTCGGCCATGGAAACCCACTGGGTGAATTTGAGCATCTCACACACTCTCACCTTCAGAGGAAGGCAAAAGTAAACCCATTCTGAATAAATCTTGCCAAAAAACCCTTGTGATAGGGTAGCCTTAAGTTGGAAATGACCTGAAGGCATGCAACAACAACCTAGAAGAAGGCCCCCGTGTGAAAAAGTCAAAAGTGAGCTAAGCAATGAACCATAAAACCATGAGGGTTTTCCTCTGCTTAGCTGAAACCAAGGAAAGACTTGAAAAAATTGTTGATGTATTCTTGTGGGTGTAATATAGGGAAACATCATGAATAGTTCCAGTGCTGAAAAACATGGAGCACAATAAAGCACTGGTAATTTTGTCAAGACGTAAAATCTAGAGATTGCTCAGTATATGGAAAGGCCCCAACAACATCCTTCAAAAGAAACATAAAAATGAGAGCTTATTTCTGAACTGGTTTTGTCTCCTCATGATATCACAGGGAACTAATCAGGATTGTACTTAAGAAAAAGAGGGAAATGGTAGAGTCAAGAGAAACCTTCACAAATTTTAAGGTTAATATTTGCTTTCCTGGTTTTCTCTATTGTGCTATAGCTCTTCTCACACAAGTATGCTGACATTTCATATACTACCTCAGCAGGTATTTGTATGGTAAAAAAAGAAACTGATGAGTTAAGATTTGTGTTTATTATAACAAAAACAAAAATACTGTAAGTACATTGCTGCATGCTAGTTGCTTCTTTTTGTCGTGCAGCTGTATCCTAATGTTTTTATCAGTTCAGGATCACCTCCTCCCATATAAACCACCGTTATGCTCAAATCCTCTGGCAGACATTTACTGCAGTCAGCCAGTGGGCAACTGTCAGCCAGAGGACTTCTTCAGCCTGTGGAATGACCCGCCGGAAGAGATTCATTAGCTAAATACACTGTCCAGATTTAAAACAGCACCCAAGATCAGTCTCTTCTGGCAGGCTTATCCAGATGATTTTTAAATCGTAAATTTTATCTGATGAATTTTATATGTAGATTGCTTTAATATGTGCATATCTTATTTTTCCTTTTAAATTGATATTTGTTTCAACTGATGTTTGTTTGTTAATTGTTGTTGTCCCACACCTTGATCTATGGTTCCTTCTTCCTCTTCTTCTTCTTCTTCCTCTTCTTCTTCTTCTTCTTCATAATAATAATAATAATAATAATAATGGTCTACTTGTTATGAGCAATCTTGAGTCCCAGTTCTGAGATGTAAGTAAAAGTAGTAAATAAATAACCTGCCTGGCACCTTTGATATGTGATGGACTGTAACTCCATCCATAGCACATGTGGCTGCCCACCATCCACCTATAATGGATCTGTTGCATTGCAGTCACTTCAGTGATTTAGTCCCCCTACTGTTTTTTAGGCTAAGAAGAGTAACTTGATTTGGTTACAGAAGAAAAGGCATACAGGTTCAATGCAAAAGATGGCTAGGGTGAAAATCATACTGATCCAAAGGCTAATATGCTAAAAGCACAATTTGTTTGTATAAAGGAAATGTTTTCCACAGATAAGACCAGAATATATGGTACAAAGCTGTAAGAACTGTAAAATGCAAGGACAGTTCCACTGAATCATCATTGTTATGCCTGGCAATTCTGAGAAACAAGGCAAATAGCAAAACAATAAGGAACTACTACCAGCAAAGCATGTAGTTTATGAAATAATCTGGGAAATGTCTGGCATGTTGGATACTATCACATCTACATGGATATCTGTCCATTGTATGTTCTGTCTCCCATTGCCCCTAGCTAGACCGGGACAGTTAGCTGATAGGTTGGTGAGTATGTCTGTGTGAATGGGAGTATGTATGTAGAACCACTTGTTGCAAGAACTTTAAAAGCCACTTCCTGACCAGACCAAAAATTGATTATCTGAATAATATGTATCTCCATTGGCTATGCTGCCTAGGTCTGATGGGACTTGTAAGCCAACCACAAAAGATTTGGCTGGCCATAGTAATTCATGGCTCACATACATGTATTTATCTCAAGGTGTTTTAATTGCAGATGTCATAATATCATATACACACCACCACCACCTGTACTGTTGGAAGGAAGGAAGCTATCTTTCCCTTTGGCAGCAAAATGCCTTTGGTTGGCTTTCATTATGTCTGTTCAGATTAAACAGCCTAACTGTGAACTGTATCACAATCACAGTTTGCAGAAATAGATGTTAAATATAATATATCTGAAACAAGAAAGAAGCATATGAAAGCAATGTATGTATGTGTTGAGGTGATATAAGATACCCAGATATTTCAGTCTGCCAGTTTGTGATTTTTTAGTCTATAATGACAGTGCATTATAGGAACCCAACCTATTTAAGGAATCGCCTGCTTCCATATAATCTGCCCTGTACACCCAGATCCTCTAGGAGGAATTTATTGCAACCTGTAAGGACTAAACTGAAGGCGACCTCCCAGAAGACCTTCTCCACTGTTGCTCCCACCCTATGGAATGGCCTGCCGGATGAGATCCGCCAAATATCCAACCTTGTCCCGTTACAGACGGGCAAAAAGTACGTACTAGGTACGTACTAGGGTTAGGAAAGGGCGTCCTTTCTGGACGCCCTAACCCTAGTACGTACCTAGTATGTACAAAATGGCGGCGCCCATTCTACATGTGCACCGCCATTGGGATGTCACGACCGCACTGCCTCCAAACGGTGCGGGAAGGAGCTCCAAAACGGTTTGTGTCACTGGTGCAACCTTTACATGGCTGCGCCAGCGACACAAATGAGAAAGGGACCGAGTGGCCCCTTTCTCTTCATCCCCGCTGCTGTTGGGTGTCCTTGGGCATTAAGCCCCAAGGACACCCCTTTCCAGGCCACGGGGAAGCGGCCTTTTGCTGCTTCCCCGCAGCCTGGAAAGCGGTGGATCGGGGCCTCAGAGGCTGCCACTGTGGCAGCTGAGGCCCTGATCCGGTGGGGAAAGGGGCGGTAACAGGCCACCCCAAAAGGGCGGTCTGTAAACCACCCTATATAGCTTTAAAAAAGCAGTCAAGATGGATCTCCTCCGGCAAGCCTTCCCGGAATAGCTCCCAGCTACATATAGATTCCTCATACTTGGAGTATTCTGTATTTGTACAATCCCAGCCACGATGAGTTTGCCCAGTGCTTTTGTGCTATGCTATTGTGTGATTTTAATATAAATGTGTTGATTTTAATATTTGAACTTTAATCTTAGAATGGTTTAATTCCTTTTTAAGGCATTAGAGTTGCACATTGTGTTTTGATTGGCAGCATAACAGTTTTCTGTTTGTGAAGCTTCCTTACAGATCCCTCAGTATAAAATTTCAGCTTTCATTGATTATTTCCTTACTCTTAATTTTCCCCATTCCAGTTCCAAAATACATGATTTTTGTAGTCTCTTTACTACTGTCACTTTTTTTCATGCTGCTTGCTAACCTTATTGTTCTCATCAATAAAAACAAAGCCAAGTTAGATATAACTACATCACCCTTCCTTCACCTAGTACTTTATAAATGTTATTGCTATAATTCCCATAATCCCCAGCAAGTAACAGGTAAATCCCATGAATCATTTGTTGCTGGAGCATTCCTGGTTCTTCCCAGGACAAGTACTCTTAGGACGTTATCACACGGGGGAAATTGGAAGGTCAGTGCGGTGTGATCCCAGATGCAATCATGGGGTTTCACATTTTTTGTGTGAGAGGTTATCACATGTAATCGAAGGCAATGCTATGTCAATTCAAACCCAATCCAGGGTCAACTGAGAGATGTGTAAATTCAGGGAAATATAGAATTATAAATCCTGTTCCACTCCAAAGTTGTGTTCAATTCGAATTTGGCAGGTATGGAATGCATGTCTCAGTCACCCTTGGATTGGCTTCGAATCAGACTACAATTCCCAGGCTCCTTTGCCCAGGGGAATACTCTGGCCTCCCAAAAAAGTCAAAACACTGGCCCCAAAGTCTGCCTTTCCTCCCTCCCTCCCTCCTTCCCTGTGTGTGGGGCTTTTCTCTCAGCCTTGCAAAGTTCCTCTGGGAGTTCTGGAGCTGTTTTGGTGATGAAGCAGCCCTCCTTCCCCACAAAGACACACACACTGCCTCCCTCCTTCTCTCAGCTCTTTCTGGCTCTTTCCCTTTGCAAACTCATCCTCTCCAACTGGAGGGAAGGGATTGACCAGAGCTCTCTCTTTCTCTCTCACAACCCTCTCACAGGGTTTTCTTGGCAGGTTTATTCAGATGGGATTTGCCATGGCCATTTTCTGAGGAGGCTGAGAGAGTGTGACTTGCATCAGGTCATGCAGTGGGATTCAATCCCTGCCTTCTAGAGTCATAGTCCAATGCTCAAACCAAAAACAAGGTTGCTTTGGACTGATTTTGAATTGGTGAATTGCCTAAATAACGTGAAATAAGGGGTAATGAATGAACAAATAATGTGAATTGCCTAAATAATGTGAAATAAAAGGTAATGAATGAACAAATAACACAAATTACCTAAAAATCATGAAATAAAGGGTAATGAATGAATCTCACCATCCACATACTTGTGTTCATTTCCAAATTGGCCCCACTTCCTTTTCTTTCAAAACTGAGAGACATTCCTCCCATGTGATAATGTCCTTAGATTGCAATATTGTCTCAAAATCATTACAGCAATTGCATGAATTTCCTGGGAAAATGCCCTTTTAATCCCCTGATTTTCTCATGTGATAGTCTCCATAGACTCACAATGAAAGCAAAATCCAAACTCTCAAAATAAAATGAAATGAAATCACCTTTTTGATATTTGTACTTAGAAAATTATTTCTAATTTTGTTGTACAGTACAGGGTATTTTGGAGCTTTTCTTGAAAATGTACCCGTGAGATATGGTGACTCCAGGTTTCTCTGCAAACCTATTCCGTGTATATCAGTCTCTCCTTAAGTGGAAAACATGCTGTTGTGTCCTTCCTCAGACAGTAGGCAACTAAAGAGAATTAACTTGCTCCTTTCCTAATTCCAGTTTATCTCAAGCTGTCAAGAAATATATATTTACTCAGATCCCCACTTTCCTTCCTGTAGTCTAAATCTAGATCAGCACCCACCCTAGGATTATCTGCCAAAAATTAGGGACGAGAGATTTCTCTCTGTTTTGGCCCTCAGTGAGTCCACTGCTTATTTTGTGTTATGTGGTCTTTGCATGTTGTCCACTTAAGGAGAGACTGATATACACATGTATCTTTCATGTATCTTCTAGGACTTTAATTGGTATTACAGCCAGAAGGTAAGGGGCCAGAAGGTAGGGGGTCTAGATTAATATCCACAAGCCAGAATTTGGGCCAGGGACAAATCATACAGTTTAACTCCCTTTTGTATCTTCTCTCTCTCTCTCTCTCTCTCTCTGTGTGTGTAGTTGTTGTTGTTGTGCTCCTTCAGGTCACTTCCAGTTTATGACAACCCTAAAATGAGCCTATCATGGGTTTTTCTTGGCAAGCTTTGTTCAGAGGAGGTTTGCCATTGCCTTCCCTTGAGGCTAAGAGAGAGTGACTTGTCGAGTGGGTTTCATGACTGAGCTGGGAATCGAACCCTGGTCTCTAGAGTTGTAGCCCAGCATTCGAACCACTATGTCACACATTATAGCAGCAAGAAAGAAGCTATGGGTTTGTGGGTTTTTTCCCCCTCAAGGGGCCTACTGACCCCAGAAGGAATTGTGCTGTGTTTTCAGCTCCAGCTCCCCATATATCCAGACTATTGGCCACGTTAGCTAGAGCTTATAAGAGTTAGAATCCAAAACATAGAGAGGGCAGCAGGTGGCCTGTTCCACAGAAGAGGTGGGGAATGGGTAACACTCAAAATGTTGAACAACAACTTCCATCCTTTCTCCTAAATGATGATCAGGGCTGATGGAAATTTCATTTCACTAGCATCAGGAGGTCCACACATCGTGAAGCCCTAACGGAGAGGAGAAATTGTTCCCTGTTTATTTTCTGAGTTTCATCTGCAGATGGGAAATTTCCAGAAATTTTGAAGCCATGGGGAGAAAAACCCTGGGGTTTTTTCCCCAGAAAAAAACTGGGAAAACTGAAAAAAAATGCAGTTCTAGCAGTCTTTGCAGATTGAAAGTCACTTGGTTTCTTTAGGAACATAACATGCATCAAGTATAATATGTCTTGGCATAAAAGTGTCATGTTTGATATAATTAAGGTATAGTTTATTCAGGAAATAATTACAATTTGAGATTATTAGTCCTACAAATGGAGCTACAAGATCCTGAACTGGAAGGAACACATTAACTATAAAGAATCTTTTTGCTTTTGCCAATTTATGAGGAACAGGCAAAAAACAAGCAAACAAACAAAACAGAAGAAATCATCAACATTAGCAATACAAATAAAATTATTTCCTCTCCATTAGCTACCCAAAGTGCCTTGTAGACATAAAGCACTCATTCCTAGAAAAATAAGAAAAGGAAACCAAGATCAGGAATTACAAGGATGTGAAATACTGTACATAGGAGCTCATCACTTGGTGTTATAAGTTGGCTTTAGCTTCCGGGGCTGCAGCTGGGATGCAGGATGGAGGCAGGGATCATCACACACTAAATCACTGCCGAATTGCTGGCCACCATCAGCTGCACTCTGCCAGCACTTTTTAGAAGTCAAGTGATAGTCTTACATAAATGTCTACTGGCTACATAAATTTTAGAAAGAATGCGTGGAGGATATACACCAAGCGATAAGGTCCTATGTCCAGTAATGAGCCCTGGTAGTGTAGTAGTTAAATGCCTGTACTGCAGCCACTCACTCACTCACAAACCACAAGATTGTGAGTTCAATACCAGCCAAGGGCTCAAGCTCGACTCAGGCTTGCATCCTTTTGAGGTCGCTAAAATGAGTACCCAGCTTGTTGGGGGCAATTGGCTTACACTTTGTAAAGCGCTTAGGGAGTGCTTAAGTGCACTGATAAGCAGTATAGAAATGTACTTGAGATTGCTATTAAATGTTTTCATCATCATTCAAAAGGAACATATTCCATAATCCAATCCCCTCCCCAGTTCTGCAAATAAAAAAAATGTGTGGGGGGGGGAAACCTTCCACCCCTCTCAAAAGTCTTTGGATGTTTTAAGTGCCTTCGTATATCTAGTTTTATCCCAAGGATATGAGTCAAGTTTGCCCTGTCAGCCTTAGAACACTTAGAAGAAAACGGGGGTGCGCACGGGTGCGCATGGGCGCACAAGGAACAGGATGGGGCTAAGAACGCATCTTACTGCAAAAGGGAATGCCGCCACTGCCACTGGGCTTTCCAATCGCCTCCTACATCCGTTCCAGAGGGCACGATTTCCGAGAACTGTTCCGAAGCGTTCTCAGAAATTGCGCCCTCTGGAACAGATGTAGGACGCGATTGGAACACCCGGCGGCAGTGATGGCATTCCCTTGTGCAGTAAGATGCGTTCCTAGCCCCATCCCATTCCATGCGCGCCCATGTGCACCAGTGCGTGCCCCCATTTTGGAATGCAACAGGCCCGTTTCAGGGCCCGTGCGATATTCTTCTTAAAATTCTGCTGTCTCAGGGTTGCCTATTTTGCTGGTCAAACTTGGTCTGGGTGTAGGTGTGTGTGTGTGTGTGTGATAAATCATGGTCCTGTATGTAGCAAAAATGTATCCTGCCACCTTAACATCTTCTCCACAAGATTTGGGGCAGGGGTGGTGGGAGAAAAAAAGACAAAATAGGAAGACATGAAAAAAACTTTGTAGGTCCCTTAGGACTGTTTGACTTTGGCTGAAACTGAAGCAAGCACAACGTGGGGGAATGCTTGATACAACCGTCACCAACCACAAGTTATGCAAACAAATAACGTAACAGCTATTTCACATGTACTAAACTGCATGTTCTCTGGAATGAAGTGGTACAATTGGCCAAGCAGCGTATTTACCACAGTGGTAGGTAAGAATACAGTAGATGTTATCTAAAAACTTCAAACTGTGTACTTAGCATTAATGAAAGTATTATTCACACTACTGCTATAGGGAGGACTAAACTACAGTAAAAGTGGGTAAGTAGGAATTTGGCAATCAAAGTCTTCCACTGTGAAAAATTCTGAAGAAAATTCAGCACTAAAGAATCAATCACAAGCATCATGACTACTGAAATTTAAAGCACCTATGTTAAGAGAGCAAGTATGGTGTAGTGGTTTGAGTGTGGGACTATGACTCTGGAGATCAGGGCTCGATTCTTAACTTGGCCATGAAACCCACTGGGTGACCTTGAGTAATTCACATGCTCACAGCCTCAGGGGAAGGCATTGGCAAACCTCCTCTGAACAAATCTTGCCAAAAGAACCCCATATGGCCTTAGGTTCACCATGAGTCAGAAATGACTTGAAAGCATTTAACAACAATTTGTGAAGTCAACGGCTTTCATGGCCAGCATCCATGGTTTTTTGTGGGTTTTTCAGGCTATGAAGCCATGTTCTAGGAGAGCTTTTTGCTGACGTTTCACCAGCAGCTTTGGCTGACATCTTCAGAGAATGCTGGCATGGAAGAGAGTGGGACATACACACACACACACACACACACACACACTGTTGGTTGAGAGGAGGTGATTTGCATGTTAATCTGTGTGTTGGTTTGTGGTTGAATGGCAAGGTCTCAGGGTGTCCATTTACTTAATGATCCATTTTTTGCTGGGAATCCCCCTGGGTGGTTTTCATTTGGGATGGTAGCCAAACTTGGTTTACTTTCAGGGTTTCTTATTTCCTGTTGAAGTTGTCCGGGTGTTTATAGATTTCAATGGCTTCCTTGTGCATTCTGACCTGATAGTTGTTGGCATGGTTCAGAATTTCAGTGTTTTCAAATAGCATTTTGTGCCCAAGATGGTTTATAAAGTGTTCTGCTACTGCTGATTTTTCTAGCTAACCCAGTCTGCAGTGTCACTCATGCTCCTTGATTCGTGTTTGAACACATACACATATTAACATGCAAATCACTTCCCCTCTCTTCCATGCCAGCATTCTCTGAAGATCCATCCACAGCTGCTGGCCAAACATCAGGAAAAAACTCTTCTAGAATATGGCTTCATAGCCTGAAAAAGCCACAAAAGAACAACAAATTATTGTTAACTGCTGTCAAGTAAACTTTGACTAATGGCATCCTCATGAATGAGTGACTTCCAAGTCACCCTATCATTCACAGCATTGCTCAGTTCTTGCAGATTCAGGGCTTGACATTCAAATTCAGATATATAGAAGAAAATGTGACTTTGGATTCCCATGCTTAAACTGAAAAAAAAATTCTTATGAATATTTGCTTGGGATATTTTTTAAAAACATATTTTTTCATGTTATCACCATTAGAAAGCTTTTTCAGAAATCTAGCTCTTTTCTGCCATCATGTGGCTGTTCTGACTCCAAACTTTTAAATATACCAGTTGCATCAAGTCCTTTTTTTCTTCCTGTGCTGAACCATGTTTTCACCAGTCTGTCCGACTGTTCCTCTGATTTTCTTCCTCCTTGTCCCCCATCACGCTCTCACACAGGAGTATATCACACGGGGCTTTTTGCAGGGTGACTCCTGGTTCAGCTATGGAAATTCACATTATAACGTGAATGTTTTATCACACCTGGCTGTCCTTCCATTGCCCTTCTGAATCGAGGAGGAATCGAATCCAAGGCAAGTCACGTAATGCAGATTCATGCAAAGCGGAGTGAGTGCAAATTGTATTACCACACCAGTACATACCATGTGGATTCAATGATTCGAATTGGGACCCTTGCACATGCTCAGTGGGGTTCTGGATGCTGTCCTCCTTCCCTGCCCCCTCCTTAGCTGTCATCCTTCATCGGACTGAAGGAGCAGGCAGGGGATGATGGGATAGGTTGCAGGGGGTCATTGGAGCCAGTATTCGGATGCAGGAGCAGGCAGGTGATGATGGGAAAGGTCTCAGGGGGTCACTGGAGCCAGGATTCGGATGCAGGAGCAGGCAGGGGATGATGGGATAGGTGGCAGGGTGGCAGAGAGGACGAGATGGCATGAAGGAGGAGGAGGGGGATGAAGGAGCAGGATGCAGGGGGCCAAGGGGGGCAACATTAGAGTGATCTTCCACACCAGACCAATTCGAAGTGAAATCGAAGTGAGCTTGAAAGCGAATTCTGTGAATTCACTTTTTTTCTGATTTTACCAAAATGAGTGGTCATGTTGGAATCACTGTGGAAGCGTCACGGAAGGAGCGCCCATAGAAAGGAATCTCATCTGATAACACATTCATGTTATGATGTGAATTCGCATCGTGGACCCGCAGTCACCCCAGATCTGAGCTCCATAAATCCCAAAAAACCTTGGTGTGATAAACACCACAGACTGTTCATTTTTCAAGCCTGGAATGATCTGTTTCCTGAAGGCTGCATCGAAAGGTAGAGACAGTGATGAACTGGCCCAATAGATTTTGCTACTTGAGGTAAAGGGCAACATGGCATCCTTCCATATTCGGTGTAGGAAACTGGCTAGACTGGTAGCTGAATCTTACTTCAGCAGTGACAACCAGTTGTGTGTACACATTTGGACATATGAGCTGGAATTCTTTTGATGCACTTAATACTAGAATCATAGAATCATAGAGTTGGAAGAGACCACAAGGACCCTCCAGTCCAACCTCCTGCCATGCAGGAACTCTCAATCAAAGCATCCCCGGCTGAATGGCCATCTGTCAGGGATGCTTTGATTAGCAGTTACATTGTTTCCAGAACTGCACATAGTTGGTCAGGGAAAACAGAAAGGATCTGGAAGGCAACTCCAAACAGACTATTTCTCAAATGCCTTCATGTGCCACTGGATATGCAGCCCTTTCCCTCCTACTGCCTCAACCAGGCATGCTGGCATAGTCATGCTAACACATTATATCAATTTGATTATGGCCATAATGTGTAGTTGGGAGTAAATTGTATAGCTGAAAGCAGGTAATTTTACATCTGGAAAAATGGGGAGAGACATGTTATGCATTTGAAACTGGCACTGGAATAGACATTTCTAACATCCTAGCTTTATAGAAACCCTTTCAGAAATTTTAAGAATTTAAAATTCAAGTTCATTTGTTTGTTTTTAAACCTAGGGATGGTAGACATTTTGACAGCACTACTTTGATGAGCTATCAGGAAAAGATAAATTTTATTAACAAGTTAAGACAAATGAATAGATCAATTGTCACTGTGTAGTAATGCAGGTGAAAATGGAGTACCTGGCATACCAAAGACATAACTGCACATGAAATACTAGATCTTAGGAAGAAAGGCTCTAGTCTAGCTTTCTTCCTGACATGCTACTCTTCTACATACAGATATTTTCCTTTTCTTTTTGTACACATGAACATTCAGCTACATGAGTTCCCACTTGCAATCCAGAGTGGTAAAGTTCACTAACTGAGACAGAGGTGAACAAAATATGGCCCACCAGATGTTGACAGAATTTATCACCAATCTACCAGGACTGATGCAGATTGTAATTAAACAACATCTGGATGGCCACACACTGTTAAACCTAACCTAGAATAAATAATGTCTCTCTCGGATAGATAGATAGATAGATAGATAGATAGATAGATAGATACTTTTCTCTGCTGGAATTAGAGAACTGGTGGATTTGGAGAATTTTTCCAAAACTGTCTGCCACCATGTTGCGCCCTTATCTGTTCTCATCAAATGACATAGATTTTTAATTTTCATGAGGCACATAACTGTCTCCACATATTTTTTTTTATTTTGGTGACCTAGTAATGGTATTATTCGATTCTGTTTTTTTAGTTATTTTACTCATGGATCATACAGCTAGTTTCCTTTTTAAATATAAGATAATGTCATGTATCCTTAAGTATAATGGACTGTGTTGTTACATTAGGCATACCAAAAGTAGGACTCCTGTATGTCTCCAGCAATACTCCAATTGTTTAATTGCTGGATTTATTGAAGCAACTATATCCCTACTTCCATTTGTTGGCCATTACATTGTTAAATTCACTGGTTCTGTGAAATGAGGCTGCCTAAGTTAATCAAACATCTTTTTTATTGTTTCATTCTTTTTCTGCCACAAATAACAATAGCAGTACATAGCGGTAAGAAAATCAAATTGCTGCCTGTACAGGCAGACAGATGTAAGGAAAAGTAGCTTTAAGATGCATAGGTGAAAACACCCCTATATTTTTTATCAATTATGTCATCCTATATCTTAAAATATTCTGTTTCCTCAGTGACTCAAATTTGACTTTCAGTTTCCTCTGATACTCATCTGGATTTGAATAATCTAAAATTAACTCTGGTAACCTCTTTGTTGTTTGGGGCAAAGTGTTTCCCTACCTCTCCCTTGAATTTCCGTTGTGGTTGAAATAATGAGTAATCCAATAAATTTGTGGATGACAGTGTGGCATATAACACCACAAACATGAACTCATGAGAGTTTTCTGAACTGGGAACTTTGATCTGGTCTACAGCTAGAAGGAAGCAGTCATTTAAACCAATCATAAGGGACAACCCAGATGAAAGCACACTGTTGATAACAGCCCTGCATTGCACTAGGTACATGTTCCTTTGATTGCCAATCCCTTAAAGAAGAAGGCAGTCTGGTTGCCTAGGTCTAAAATGGGGGCTAGCATTTGGAAAATCTAGAAAGGAATCGTTTTTTGTGGTTTTTTCGGGCTATGTGGCCATGTTCTAGAAGAGTTTCTTTCTGAATCTTTGCCACACATTGGACAACAGGGTGGTGACTGCTGGAGGGCTGCATTGACCCCCATGGGACCTCATGGTGTTATATCCTGGGCTGAGTTCTCTAGATGCCATGGGGGTAATTTTTACTTTTCTGACCCATCCTCTCAGTACCAGTTTTGCCATGTTTTGAGATCCCCCTGGTATATTTTATGTCCAGATGATGCTTCCCCCCCTCTCCATGGGACAAAACAGACCCCGGCTGTCCTGATGTGACAGGGACAGTGTCAATCAATCTTCTGTCTTCCCAGTTTCCCAGCTGCTTTTAAAATGTCTCACTTTCTCTCTCCCACTTTCCTTGTTTGTCCTCAGCTTACTTCAGTTGCTGCAAGCTGAGTTCAAACCACAACAGTTTTCACTGAATTAGCTCAGCCGAGGGGGATGCAGAGAGTGAGACCTTACCCAGTAGGTTCAATCAAAATCAAACAGCTGCAGCCTCTTTTAGCCTATCTGTTCTTCCTCATTAATAATTGTTGCCATCTTGACCACCCCTGATGTTGCTTGGCCACACATGCCCTGGTTCTCGTGTGAAATGTTGGAGGGTATGAAATAAATCAGGGGTCAACTTCCTATTTAGTTCATTGGTTTTTTAAAAAAAAGCTTGTCCCAGTTTACATATTGCTCTAGCAATTAAAAAAAAAGCAAAAATCAAAACTGCCCCCAACACCCCCTGGCACTGTAGGGAAACATATTTCCCTACAGTGCCAGTGGTGGTGGTAATCATCATTCAAAAATTGCTGGAACTAGTGAAACGCTAGGGAATCTAAAATCAGCCTTGTGGCTGTGTAGCTCATAGACATTTTCCTCACCCCTGGTCTAGGATGGGCAAGGACCACTTTCCCCCAGTGAGTGTATAGCTTGCTTATCATGTTTCTATAGTTGTTTTTCTCAAACTGTTGCTTGGATTTCACTGGTCAGTCTCAATGCTTGGAAAAGTTACTTTTTTGGACTATAAATCCAAGAATCTTGCACCTGCCATGGCCAGTGGCCATATTAATTTAGGGTTCTGAGAGCTTTAGTCCAAAATAAAACAATGAGATCTTCTCCCATTTCTACATGGGCCTATGCATTGCAAGTGCAATTAGCAGCTGCTGCTATTGTTAGTCCAACACTAACCAACCAGTTGTGTGTGCAGCCAGCCCACAGGACAGTCAAGCAGAAATGTACTGAGCAGTCTTCACCCAGTAGGTCTCCATGGCTGAGCAGAGATTTGAACCCTGGTCCAACATTCCAACCACTATGCTAGACTAGCTTTGAAAGTGTATCGTGAGGCAAATTCATGGTCCTGAATGAATTGTATCGGGGAGTGGGGGAGAAAATTCATGGCCCTGTGATCCAGGCCTCTCCCATAGCTGCCTTCAACAGGGTGTGATAGAAAGGCAGCAGGGACAATGAAAATGGCAGCAATGTTTCTCCTCTTTAAAGAAGAAAGTGCTTGGCTATGGCTGCAACAATGCATCCTTTTAAAGTATTTCCTGAAACATACAGATATTGCCTGGTATTATTGATATTAAGCTTTATTTATAAAGCATTGTAAATTTAAATTTTAAATTTTAAAAATAGAATAAAATAAAATAAACCTGCCTATGGCATACATTCTACAAAAACAATTAATTATTAAACATAATAGATAATAATAGCTATGGCCAAAGGAACCACCAACTTGCTCTTCTCATGCCCTCCCTAGCCTCAGGCCCTGAAGGTGACATCTTTTTTGTTCAGCTTGCTGCTATTCCATTTATCAATATTTGAAATTAAGGTGGCACTTGGCTGAAGCCTTGACTAAAGTGTCTGTCTACAAAACATGGGAAAAGAGAGAGGGGAGGAGTGTTCTTGGACCCACTGTCACTCATCACCTTATTTTTAATTTTAAAAAAGTAGTACAAGTGGAATGGCAGAAAAAAATGCTCCCTGAAAAACCTTTACCCAAGGAGAAAAACCTTGCCCTTAGTTAGACCTTAACACAAAGTTAAGTGTAAAAGCAAAATAGGAGAAATGACAGTGGATGAATAAGCATACTTTGAGAAGCATGTGGTGGGAGAAAGAAAAATACATGCAACTAAAATTGTCTCTACTTGGAGCTGCTGGAAGAGCAAACTCTGTCTGAAATGGGAAGCAGAGTCATGATACCCGTAGTACTAATGCCTGTGCTTCACCTGAGGAAAGCTAAACCATTGAGCTCTCTGCTACAAAGAGATAGCTGTAGCAAAGAATTTATCAAAGAAAGATTAAATGTAAACATAAAATTGCCAACTGATCATATCAAATTCAGTCTATATCTGCCATCATTATAGGACAGATTCCACATTCTTTGCATTCTTTTTTTATGATTGGTTTGCCTTAGTCATTTTCAATTCTCTCCAAGGAGGTCTTGAGGGTAGAGGTTTGAAGAACCCATTTGTAGGACTTGCCACCAAATAGAAATGTGTTCTGCATATTTTTGTACAGAATGATTGATACCATCAAAGTGGGAAAAGAAAAAGAAAATACTTTAAAGCCAATTGGTAGAAGTTCATCTTTGTTTTTAGCCCCCAAATGAACAGTGCAACTTTGGGGGAGTGGTTAAAGACACATACTGCTAAATTTCATATTCCAGCCTAGTTTGCTGCACTCAGTTCATTCAAAAAAGTTGCTGAGTTCAACTCAGCACCCATCCAAAGTGAGCATTCAGGAGAACTGTGTCAGAAAATATTACCTGTTGATTGGCTGAAAAGGAAGAAAAGTCAGCCATGGAGGTGAGGCCTGCATCTTTCCAAAGACGGTCTCAGACATGAAGTCTGAAAATAGTAGAAGGGGCCATATACAATGAAGAGTGCCTTTAGATAGACCTGTAGGTTGTTACGACATCCAGGTTTCCATTACAGAAGCAGTAATCATAATATCTAAAATCTAGTGCAAAACAAATATGAATCTCCTTCACAGACGTGAGCAGAAAGCTCTACTGTCGTCACATAAGCCTTTCCCCTCCCTATTCATGGCTGTGGGAGGAATCTATCTCAGAGAGTGGGGGAGAGAGCAAGGTCTGGGGCTGCATACGTCATTCACTGGATCTGGAAGTACAGCATTGCTCTGCATCTCTCAATGCTCCTTTTTTTTTAAACAAAAATTGAACTGAAAAGACCCTTGGTGCCCTCTAGGGCATATAGGGATCACTTCCAGTTTTTTTGGGGGGGATGCTCCCCTCAGCCATTCTTCCCTGCCAAACAAACAAACAAACAAACAAAACCTGGTAAAAATTGCCTTCATATCGACCCTGGGGGGAGGAGTGCTTCTTCATTATAACCAGTTGGGATTGAGGAGGCACACAAGGACCCCTGAGTGTGTCATGTTGCCAGTCCTTCATCTGGTCCTACCGGAGGTGTGAAGATATTCCTTTGAGAATTCACTAGCACTGAGAAGAGCTCAGTAACCACAGGGTGGACAGGACAGGTCACAGTGGTCAGTATGTCTGGGGTGATAATATAAAGAGCCGGTCTTCTTCCTTGCGGATCCATCTCATAAGTTTGTTAACAGCAGTGAGAGCTGTTGCTTTGGTTCCCAGGGGGCTGAAGCATACGTAGAGCTCAAACGCACTAGTCACCTAGAGAAAAGGAACGTTAAAACTGCATTACAACATGCCATCAAAGCAAAGAAGTCCCTCTAGTGTTGTTGCTATGTTCAGAAAGAACTAACCCTCCATTCATCTTGTACACAAGGAGATGTTGGCGTATTGGTTGTAAGAAATGATTTGTAATCTTTTACACTGTGCCGTCTGAATCTGGGGAAGGAATGTGTAACTTTTCAGTAAGAAAACTGATGAAGAATACTATACTTGTAAAATGATAGTGGTGAAAGGGCCTGTGGGATTTAGAGTTAAAACCTTACAGACCTTTTAAGCAACAGCACTTTAAAAAAAACATAGTAATGGGTATTGATGAATGTATCTATAAAATATTCCCTCAGAAGACAGATAAACAAACTAATGTTTATTTGTAGTTTGTTACAATACATGTTAATTTAGCTTTTGATTTTTTAATCTTTTAATCTTCTAATCCTAAAATGGCAAAACTGTACTGTATAATAAAGGAATATACCACCTGTCAGTAAGCAAAGTTACATCTCTGGGCTGGGGAACCTTTTGCCATCCAGATATTGCTGGCCTTAAGCTACCAGAATACCTTACCATTACTAGCCATGCTGACAGGGACTGACTGGAACTGAAATTCAAAAACACCTGGAAGGCCAAAGGTTCCCCACTTCAAGCTCCTGCTCCAGTTCCTGTTTTTGCTACAAATTCTCTAGAAATGACTGAGTCACAGCAGCCAGGAAGTGGAACTCTCACCCAAGCCAGGAGATTTTCATTTGATCCAGTATAATAGATGTGATGCAGAGGACGGGAGGAATTATGGGCCCGGCTGTGTAAATACTGATATAGTTCCAGAAGTCTCTCTTTTTCTTCCTCAGTAATGTAGGGAGCATCGATTTCTGGGCTGGAAAAATAATTTTTCTTTGGTTAGACCTTCTCATCATAAAAGAAATGAAAGCAGAGCAGCTGCTTCTCATGCATCTCCTTCAGGAAGAAAGCAAAACCAATGAACATGGTAAATGTTCTCCATATTGTCAGATGAGCTATAATTGAAATGGAATATCTAGTTAGTACAGCTACAGTTTCATTTATAATGGGCACTATTAACTGTAATTACAAACTTGGGATCAGGAAATGGATAGACTGACTAGGGACTTCCATAATGTCTACAATACATTTCTGCCCCACAGATCATATGTCCTGTATTGGTGCCATGCAGAGGGCCCTTTAACTGGAACTACAGCCTTCTCTTGTTTTGTTTGCAACATCCAGGTTGCTTGATTTATTCCAGAAAAAGTTACTAGACTGGAAAGATACTCTTAATAATCATTTCTCACCATCAGGTTTGAAACAAGATGCTAGAAATATTTCTACAATCCATCATTTTATGCCCAAGAATTTAAAAAGCATAAATTGCAATTATTTTTGTGAGAACATAACAGTACATATATAGTCGCCTGAGAGTGTGTTTTGACTCCAGACTGCTGAAACAAGGGGAAACAAACAAGGTGCCCAAACTTGGCTAGTATTTAAAAAACCAAGAATAATGTTTAGCTCAGTTATTCAAACAGCTACAGCTCACTTTCTCTGCCAGCTCACAACCAGTGGGGTTGGCAGGAACTTGCCATACGGTCTCTTTTATAAAACATGTCCAGGGGTAGCTTGGTTGGCCATATAGCAAAGTACAATAACATTCAAAATCCACAAAAAGTGATATTTTTATTGGGCCAATGAAAATGCACAAATACGTGTTGCAAGCTTTTGAAGCTCCACTGGCTTCTTCATCAGGCAAAGGTGTTAACAATCATATATATTAAGAAAGAAAAATATGACAGTTAGACACAGGCCTACATTTTTTCCAGAAGTTGTTATTGATGTTGTTCTCAGTTAAAATGATATGAGAGGATATCCATGCAGGCAGGCCACTTGTCCTTCTGGCCATGTGGGTTTTGGGTGACAAAAGAGTTGTAAAGTCCAGGAAATAAAATTTAAATTCCATTAGCAACACAAAGAGATACCTCCTTTGAGAGCCAGGTTGCTACTGTCCTTTGGGACAACAACGACATCTTGACAAAATGTTGGCCTGTGACTAACATCATCATATTTTTCTTTCTCCTATATGATTTTTGACACTTTTACCTGATGAAGGAGCCAGTGGAACTTCGAAAGTCTCTGTTACAGTGACTCAGACATATCTTGACGTCCTATGGCTAAACAAGGATGCCATCCTGATTGGTATGAACTACTCTGACCAAAAAGAAGCCACAGGTAAAAAAAATTACTCCTGTTCAACCTTGCCCTCAACAAAGCAGCCAGAGATGTTGCTTACCTGGTGAAGAGTCCTGAACTCTTTGATTTGTAGATAAAGTGACGGAGCTCTGGGATTCCTACTTGGGAAGCACTGTAGAAAGGTGTGCGCAGTGATTCCAGGAGGGCGTGATAAACACCACGCTTCTTCAGGCGCTCTTGGAACTTGCGCTTACAGTCTGACACGGTAAAAAAGTCCTCACGGTCCGTGGATATCAGGAGAAGGCACAAGTCAGTGTCTTGTTCTAAGTAGGAAATGTGGGCATGGAAGAAACCACTGGAATTGAACTTGGGCAGGCAGATAGGTGTCCAGGCCTCTCCTTCTCTAAAAGAGGAGGAGGAACTGATGAGGTTAAAGAGTAAGTGGAGGTCAATTGGGTGTAGGAATTGGTCCTTTTTTCTCACTAGAGACACCAGCTGGTTCTTGGACAGTAGAATGGCAAATACTAGACTTTTGGCTTTGGCTTGCTGGAGGCAGGAACTCACTGCATCCCTGACCCCGGCAGCCATAGGCAGGCAACGGGCAGCACCCATCAGAAAACTGGGGTCCCTGGCCATCAGGTCTAGCAAATTGTTGGTGATACGCTCGGAGCCTGCCAGCAGTCTCCTCAGGTCATAGTTCTGCTTCTGCTGGAAGATGCGGTTGAGCTGGGTCCATGTCAGAAGACTAACAATCTGGTAGTAAATATAAAGCAGCTCCTGAGCAATTTCTTGCTCTGACTGCCGAGTATGAGCCACAGCGACAAGCACCAGCGGGCTTCTGCGCACAAACACCATCTTATATCCATCTGCCAAGAAAGCAAAGATGGAGAGGAAAAAAAATGATAAACACATATCAGTATCTTCTAATTATTGCGCCAAACCCCAGCAGGAAGCAGCGATAGTTCTTTTTGGGTAGAATGTGAGGCTCACCAGATGTTGCTTGACTGCACCTCCCATCAGACTTAGAATTTAGGACAACAATTCCTCATTTCTCCCTTCCCCTTATTCTATAGCAGGACAGGAGAACATGTAGCCCTGCAAAAGTTGCTGAACTGCACCTTCCACCAGCACTGACCAAGATAAGTCAATGTTGAGAGATGATGGAAACATCTGAGTGCTTCAAGTTCTCCAGCCTTACTATAGGTAATGGTGAGAAGAAAGACAGTGTCCCAAGCAAATAAGTTTGCAGTCACTACTGTGACAGGAAAATTAAACTCTACCAGTAAACCAGTATTTTTAATCTACTAGTAGCAAGGGAGCACAGAATCCTACAGCAGGCATTGGCAGATCTGGGGGTCATTTTTTCTTCTGGGGTACTTTCAGGTCTGCATATACAAATAAAAGTGCTCTATTTTTTTAAAAAGCAAAACAAATATAGAAATGGTCTAAAAACACTTTTGATTTTTTTAAATTAAAGAGTCCAGGAGGGGGGGTTCCATCTTGGGGGTGTAACTGGTGGGGGGATGAAGGATTTGCCCCCCAAATAAGATCCCACACAAGTTTTCCTTCAGTCCCCTAAATTCCAGCATGATGCTGACCCTGGGCAGGTCACACTCTCTTAGCCTCAGAGGATGGCAATGGCAAACATCCTTTGAACAAATCATGCCAAGTCGCCTTTGGGTCGCCATATGTCAGAAATGACTTGAAGGCATATAACAAGATTTCAATGTAAATGTCCCCTGCAATGTGATATATTTAGTACCTGCATGAATAGACCGGATGGCATTTTTTCCTGCTTCTAGGAAGGACACTAGAGCCATCATCACTCCCATGGTGCTGGACAGTGCCTCTTCAGATCCATAGCGGGAGTACACTGGCTTGCCTGCCTCACTTAGAACAAAGACATGTTTCTGGTGCATACGCCAGGCCTCCATGGTTATATCTTCCTCCTCTTTCCCAGAGAG
>NC_056523.1:78049771-78052491 GCF_019175285.1 Sceloporus undulatus | reverse complement strand
ATTGAATCTCGGTGTGAGGACTGTGGTGAGATGTTGAGTTTGTCCTCTTCACTCTGCCTTATCTCTTCTTCCAGATCCAGTGCTATACCAGTAAGCTGAGTACTTAACTCGCTGAAGTCCTTGCTGATCTCCTCCATTTTTGTCTGGTCATCTTGGGCCTCTTCCCTCTCAGCTGAGCTCTGGGGAATTGCATCCTGATTATCTGTGCCAGTCAGGTCCTCATAGGATTTGGCATGAACAAACATGGCTCCCTCCTGGCCGGCCCCTTATAAACAATACCAGAATAGTTGCTTAGAGCCTTATTGCATGACAAAAGAAAGCCAAGAGAGAAGAGAGATGGGCATGTAAAAAAGCTAGGGCAAAGGAACCAGGCTCTGAAATGAACATAAGCACCTTTAATGACAGAAATAAACCAAGGTTTTCCTCAACTTCATGGCTGAGTATCTGTATCAGTAATGGCAGAGAACTAACTGAACGGATGCCATTTATTTTAATAGCACTACCATACTAGCAGATGGAAGTAGCTGTATTTTAATAACATGAACCATAAGCCATAATGAATATCAGCCTCCTGAAAGCACTCCAGTTCTACAGTTTTTTGTACAATAGAGAAAGCCTAAGTGCCTTGCATTTTAAAATTATGGAAACTCTACTGCCAGAGGCTTGATATTTTGATTCTCATCCAAGCATCTGAAATTCATTATCCATTGTTCATACTAAAGCAAAGCATATGCAGATACATTTGGTACTTCTCACAAAAGAACCTGGTTCCTTGAAATCTAACAACTAAGGAATGGAGCATTTGTTTTGGGCAATCAGTGGGAAAAGAACTCAACTATCTGCAGATTAAGGTTACTCCCAAGAACATGGAATGGGGACAGGGAATAATTCTCATTGTTCAGAGCAGAATTTATTCTCTGGAATACAGATGGATGGGTTGGGGCTGCACGTCAATCCTAACGCTTAGCCATAGTTTCTTTTATACAACCATACTGCTGCTATAATCCTGCTGTCTATAGCAGAACTATCACAATCACTAACCACTGGACTTGATGGCTAGGGCGTTTGACCATTAAAGTTCAAAACACCGGGAAGCCAGCAGTTTCCCTACCTCGGTCTACATACTGCTTTATATAATCTTTCCCCCCACTGAAATGCAGAAGTTTACTCTGTTTTTGTGGCTTCCACTTCCTTTGGCCAAAGGAACATTGCATGTATCAACTGTTTTCATAAGGGGTCTAACTACGTGGTTTGGAAATGGTTCTTACAGCACAGTTCATATACTTAGGGCTTCTTCAGAATAATACAGGACAAAACTCTGCTTTTACCCCAGCTGAGACTAGTACTGATGGTTTGAGAAGAGAGTTTTAGGGGGTTAATCAGAAAGTGGAGCCTGGCTATGTTTTTAGTATATACTTGGGAGGATCAGAGACATGACAGGCAGCTTGGCATCACAATCACAGTAAATGATTATTTATTTAATATGGCTGAGAAATGAACACGTATTTCACATGTTAAACAAGAATGGCTCAACTATGTATACAAAAAGGAAAATTATAAGGAGGCATTAATTTTCTATAATAAGTCTTTCCAAATGTCTCCTATAGTGTCATTCTATGTGGAAAATGTTACATTAACACATTCAATTCCATTAGTTTTTCTTGAAAGATTAAAAATTGCTATGCTCCCTATAAGCCAGAAGTACACTACTGTGGCTCTCTCAAAGGACAGCAAATCCTATCTTTCCCTTACCATTAGGCAGTGGGAGTTACAGTTAAACAACATCTAGAGGGCCACAAGTTGCCCACACCTAGGCCTGTTACAGACTGCCAAAATAAAGCTGCTTCGGGTCTCTTTGGAGGTATGCTGTTTAAATGATGCATGCATCCTAAGAATCCAGAAGCTGCACCAAAGCTGCCCTCCAGTGCTTAGGAATGGAGTGTGGCTTTGGCAGGACCTCCGGACTCTTAGGACCCATGCATCATTTAAATAGCATACCTCCAAAGAGACCCGAAGCAGCTTTATTTTGGCAGTCTGTAACAGGCCCTAGTGTCAATCATTACTTGGATTGGAAGTCATCCTATTTATCACTAGATATTCAGCCAAAATGTCACAGGATATAGGGCAGAAGGTCTCAGTATCAAAGAGAAATAAGAAAGTGATGATAATATTACTACCAACCAAATACTTGAATCACTTTCTGCCCAAACCTACCTGGTTCGGTTCCCTGAGCCAGCCCTGGAGTAGGACTTTCTGATCTCTCAGCATATTGTCTGTCAGGAGGGACCAGTGACCCATTGGGCACGTCTCCACTTTTCTGTTTGTAAACATCAGCAGCCATCACTGAAAAACCAGAGGAACCTGTAACCAAAAAAGCAGAGGGGAAGGCAAACCAATCAACCAACAGTTGGTCTTTATTGTCCCAGTGTACTGCAGAACACTCCAGCCTGAGTGAAAAGACAAGTGGATCTGAGTTTTCCCTAGCATTATATTTATACAATGGCAAAGATTCAATATTAAATTTCCCATCGTTACCATGTGAAGTGGTTATACCGCAACTTTCCTTTTACACCTTGCCATCTAAGGAAATGTATGTTACAGTCGGCCCTTCTTATACATGGATTTTTTATACGCGGATTCAAGCATACACGGTTTGAAAATGTTCAAAAAAAGTATAAATTTCAAATATCAAACCTTGATTTTCCATTTTTTATAAGGGA
>NC_056523.1:78046124-78049671 GCF_019175285.1 Sceloporus undulatus | reverse complement strand
TTTTTCCAGTGCCAGCCTACAGAATCCTGGGATTTGTAGTTTTAGAACATCTTTCGCCTTTTCTTCGAGAAAGTGCTGGAAATCCTGGGATTCTGTAGGATGGTGCCTTGGTGGTTAAAGTGGTGCCAAACTACATTATTTCCACAGTGCAGTGCAGATGCGCCCTTGAAGCACACTGCATCTACAAAACCTCGTGCTATAACCTCCTTCACTCAGTTAAGAATGCAGAAATAATCACACTGCAGAAATAATCGAGTTTGGGACTGCTTTAACTGCCATCCTGGCTCAATGCTAGGGAAGCCTGGAAACTGTAGTTTTGTGAGACATTCAGCTTTCCCTGGAGGAGCCCTGGTGGCACAGTGGTTAAATGCCTGTACTGCAGTCACTCACTCACAAACCATAAGGTTGCGAGTTCAGTATCAACGAAGGGTTCAAGCTCAACTTGGGCTTGCATCCTTTCGCGGTGGCTAAAATGAGTACCCAGATTGTTGGGGACAATTAGCTTACACTTTGTAAACCGCATAGGGAGTGCTTAAGTGTGCTGATAAGCGGTATAGAAATGTACTTGCTATTGCTATTCCTTGTCAGAGAGCTCTGGGGCCACAACAAACTACAATTTCCCAAGATTGCCAGGGCAGTTAAAGCAGTCTCAAACCGGACTATTTTTGCAGTGTGTCATATGCCTTCTCTGCCACCTGTGAAAGGACTCCTCAGTAAACCAACCAGGAGGCTTGGCGGGCTCAAGGGCAGTCGTCCCTCAAGAGTTTTATTATTTGGGCTTAAATACCCTAAAGGCACCAGATCCTGTCTGACCTTGGAAATAAAGAGTCAGCCCTGGTTTGTACTTAGATGGGAAGCCACCAATGAATATCAGATGTTGTTAGAGATAACAACTGAGTTATAGATACATCAATTTTTATGCAGGGGTTCTCTGTGACCAAAATATTACTTCAAAGTTTTCTCCAGGATCTCAAAAACCTAAAGGCATCAGATCCACTCTGATCTTGGAAGCTAAGGAGGGTCAGCCCTGGTTAGTACTTGGATAGGAGACTGCCAACAAATACCTGGTGCCATAGGCTATATTACAGGAAGGAACTGGCAAAACCATGCCTGAGCATTCCTTGCCTAAGAAAACCTTATGAAATGCACGGAGGCACCATAAGTCACAGCAGGCAACTTAAGGCAGACACATTGCTTTATAATGCAAGCTTTAGTGCAGTGGTCCCCAAACTGTGCCCTTTAAGTGATTTTGGACTTCAGCTCCCAGAAGTCTCAGCCATGTTGGCCAGTAGTCTGGGATTCTGGGAGCTGAGGGCCAAAAACTCCCTTAAAGAGCAGAGTTTGGGGACCATTGCTTTTAAGAAGTTTTGGACTTCAGCCCCCAGAATTTTAGAATAGTGGCCAACATGGCTAAGGCTTCTGGGAGAAGAAGTCCAAAATTCCCTTAAAGAGCACAGTATGGGGACCTTTTTCGCAGCCGGAAGAGAAAAGCCAAAGTCAAAGCCCTATATATATATTTATATATATATATATACCTGGTGCCCGAACTGATTGCAAGGGAAAGCCAGGATGGTCAGCCCTGCAGACCCGAAGCGCTCCTGCAACTCCGAGAACTGGGTGAAGTCCCGGGCGGTGGTGCCTCAGAGCGAAGCCACATTGGCCACCAGCACCACCCGCCCCAGGAAGGTGCCCAGGTCCACTGGCTCCTTGGCCCCAAGCGGACGCGCAGTCATTCCTGCTATCCCATGCGACACTCCTGCCGCTGCTATCCTCACGTTCCGTCTGCATCTACAACACCTCATGCTACAATTTCCTTCGCTCAGTTAAGACTGTGCTACAAGACTCTTCTGTGGACAGTGCAAGGCAGCGGCTGCCTTTTAAAATCCCAACAAACCCCGCCCATCCCACCAGGCCCCGCCCATCCCACCAGGCCCCACCCACTTTCCTGCACCTTCCCTGGAGCCCCAGGCACTGCTATTTTGTGACCAACATCCCGCTGAGGAAATAGAGACCTATTGCCTGAAGGAGCTCCTCTGAACCTCTTGGGATGCAAAAACACATCTTTGGGGAGCCGTGTGTTGGCCATATAGCAAATCCTATAACATACCCTTATTGGGCCAAGCAAAATGCATGTTGCAAGCTTTTGAAGTCACACTGGTTTCTTCAACAGGCAAACAGGAGAAAGAAACTGAAGATGTTAGTTCATAGGCCTGCATTTAAAGTTTCTGGTCTTAGTTCAGATGGTAGGGAGGGCTGTCTGCAGGTTGGCACCTCAAGGAAATTTAATGTTTTTTAAAAAATTTAATTGTTTTTTGGTGTTTGCATGTACACTATAATAACAGGAATAAGGAGTAACAAATATATTTCCTACTCAGCAGGGTCTCCATGGGTTGAGATTGACTCAAGGGCAGTTAACAACAAATTCCTACTCCTTTAAAAACCTCTTACCTCCTTTACTCCTTAAGCCTACTACCCAGCCCTGCTGGCAACCCCAGGAGTGCTGGAAAATGTGAGATATACTCTGGTGTTGCTGGGGACGAAATGTTATTAAGCCATGCTGTTCATCAGCTCTTCACAAAAAGTCTTCGCGAAACACATCAGCAGGATAAATAAAAGCCTTTTTAAGAACAGCAACAATAGGTTAACGTTTTGTCCCCAACAACACTGGAGTACACTTCTCATTTTCTAGCAGGCCACAGTGTTTTCTCCTCAAGCCCCTAGGAGTGCCCGAAAAGATGCTTCGTCAGAGGCATCTCTAAATCAATGCAGGCAGCTGGAGGGAGTGGCTTGTTTATGCCACACACCAACAAGTCCAGGCGGTTGCCATGCCAGATGCCAACAGGAGATTAGTTTGCCTTCAGTTGCAAGCAGGGCATCCTAACAACGGTGGGTTGGTTTGCAAAGGGGCCTTTTGTAGCACCTTTGAGACCAACTGTGTGAAAGGCATCCTAGCAACAGCTTTCCTAGGCTTCGTGTACCTCTGCACCAGTGCTTCCGAAACTTTGTTCTTGGGAACTGGGTTTTGGGCATCAACACCCAGAAGCAATGGTCAGGTTTGGCCAATAATCAGGAATTCTGGGAGCTGAAGTCCAATACATCTGGAGGACCAAAGTTCGGGAACCACTGCTCTACACTGCAGAAATTAATGCAGTTTGGCACCACTTTTGAGTGCTGCAGCTCCAGCTTATGGAGCCCTGGGATGTGTAGTTTTACAAGGGCTTTAGCCTTCGCTGCTAAAGAGTGTGAGTGCCTCACTAAAGGTCCTGGTACATTTGACTCGTTCTTGGTAAAGGCATGGAGAAACATGAGCTCTTGTGGTTTGGAATCAAATGTTTGTACTGGAGCTGGGCAAAGCGCACAAGATTATTTTTCTGACCTGACATCCCCCTCCAGGACCCTTGAACTACCATTTTCTGCTTCACCCAGAGAACATCGACCTTGTCCAAATAATGCAGTTTGACACCACTTGTCTGTTTTTGCAGCACGCAGCCGATGGAACCCTGATACCCCAACATAACCCGAGACAGGAGCAAAATCAAAATCAACA
>NC_056523.1:78043289-78046099 GCF_019175285.1 Sceloporus undulatus | reverse complement strand
TATATATATGCATGTGTGTGTGTGTGAGTATTCATATATAAACTTGTGTGTGTGTATAAAGATCTATTTATTTATCTAGCTATCTATCTCCAGGGATCTGAGGGGGGGATCGCCTTCTCTTCTCTCTTCCCCAAAGAGTCTCTCCCCACTGAAGCCTGCTGCCTTCTTCTCCTTGATCCGATTTGGCAAACACACACGCACACACAGTAGATAGATAGATAGATAGATAGATAGATAGATAGATAGATAGATGATAGATCTTTATACACACACATGTTTATATATGAATACTCACACACACGCATATATATATATATATATATATATATATATATATATAAACATATAGGTATATACACACATACATATTTGTGTGTGTGTGTGAACGCACATATATATACACATGAATGTATATTTGTGTGTGTGTGTATATATATATATATATTTCTAAAGTAAATTATAAAGTAACAACTTTTTTAATTTACGAAAAAAAAATCATCTGTAGTTCCAAACCCACTGTAGAAATAATACAGTTTGAGACCCCTTAATCTGCCCTGGCTCAGTACTAAGGAATTATGGGAACTGCTGTGTTTGTGAGACATTTATCCTCTTCTACCAGAGAGTGCTGGTGTCATAATAAACTACCATTCCCAGGATTCCCTAGCACTGAGTTATGGCAGTTAATATGGGTAGACACAGAAGAGGACGAATAGAGGCTCCTTCTAGTCTGGGGAGACACAACAGAAGAGCCTCGGATGCAGCCAATTTTCATTGGCTGCCCCCCCAAAAAAACACCAACCCCAAGATTTGTGACGTCTGAAGCCTAGGTGCGTGATTGACAACTTGCGGACACAAATGGGAACGGGAGCAAGTTAATCTGCTTTAAAATAAAGTGATTTAAAATAAATGGGAACGAAAACAGGGTCTAAATGAATCTAGGTAATTTGCCCCTTTTCGTAATGGAAACGATGGAAAAAATTCAAACTATTCCCAAAACATAATCTGAATCATAATTGCGCCAATATAATCTGTTTTATTTGCCAAGTGGGAACGCCCCCTGGGACCACCATTCAAGCTGCATGTGATACAAAGAGAACAAAAAAGGAAGGGGGGGAATGGTAGGAGGCAAGTTGAGAGGTCTGAGTACCAGTTGCTGGATAATACCATCCAGAGAGGACTCTTGCTTCTGAGTCCTTTTTGGGGGCCACTGCAACAAACAAGATGCTGGGCTAGGAAGGGCTTTATTGAGATCTTACAGGTATTTGCCTTTTTGTTGTTGTGTGCTTCAAATCATTTTTGACTTATGGCAAGGAGGTTTGCCATTGCCTTCTGAGGCTTAAGGCATATGACTTGCTCAAGATCACCCAGTGGATTTCCATGGCTGGATGGGGTTTCAAACCCTGATCTCCAGAGTCGCAAACCACTATGCCGCTCAAACCACTATGTCACACTGACATATGCTAAAAAGAGCCTTGTGAGGAGGAAATCCCCAGGGAATAACAACTGGTCAGACCCTGCTCTAGTTGTTGTAACTGCTGGAACAGCCTGGAAAAGTTCTAATTTGGGGCTACAATTCTCAGAATCCCTCAGTGATGATTATAGTCTGAAAAAAGTAACTTTTCCAAATTCTCCGACTGGATTGAGAGGTTGTTAAGTATAGATCTGTGATAATGGGGAAGTGTGGCAAAATCTCAGTATAAAAAGTGACAGGGACCACTCCAACTCATTTGGCTGCTCTGCCATTTCCTTCATCAGCTGCACCACACTCATTTTGGCCTTTCCTTTTCTCAGGCTGACTGAAGTAGCTCAGACTGTGTCTCCGAAGCAAAGGCTCTTGGTGTTGTCCATAGTCTGTGAAGATGAAGAGGACGATAGTAATTTACCACCTGTTCATGTCTGGCTCCAACCTGTGAGTGGTAAAAAATGAGGAACATGGTATATATGTGTGTGTATGTGAGTGAATGTGGTGAAAAGAAAATAGTATCCATAAACCAGACACACAATGTGGCTGACCTCAGTTCTTTTTAAAGCAGGAATTTTTACTTGATGAAGAAATTGATGCTGATGCCTTCTTTCCAGTGACTGATCTCTATCTGCCTGCGGAGCTTGTCTCGCTCTTGTGATCTAAGGCTGGAGAATGAATTAGGAATGAGTTTATTCAAAAAGATAACCCACAGGGTTTGGGATTTGGTTGGGTTTGAAAAGCTGCCTCATGCCAACCTCTTGTGCTCTGCTCAGTGCACACCATGCCCCTTCTGCTTGGCAAGAAAGCTGATGAACCAGTTCAGTCCCCAGATATAACTCTATGTTGAGCTTTCCACAACCTGATGCTCTCCAGAAGTGTTGACTGGAATGCCCATTGTTCTGGCCTGGTCACACTAGCTGGTGATAATAGGAATCATAGGCCCTTATCAGATGAGTGTGGAACTGGGGGTCTTCTGCACTGGGCGATTCGAATTTGCGTTATTTCGCAAAGTACTGTCATACCTGGGAGTCCTTCCGCATTGGCATGATTCAAATTGGCCAATCCGCATTCGCGCAAAGTGCATTCAGTGCAGAATGTTTTGTCACACCAGTGCTCAACATGAGGATTGGCCGATTCGTATCGGCCCCCTCACACATGCTCAGTGGTGCCCTGCATGGGTTGCGACCTTAAACGCTTCCGGGGTGAAAGGGGAGGTCACGTCATGACAGCCCGGTAAACAGCTGGAGAGCCAGCTCATGCACATTAACAATCGCGATACAACGTGCCCATTATTGTTTCCTCTCTACATTCCTGCTTGGTTTTAACGTTACCATGACCTTCCCTT
>NC_056523.1:78039472-78043189 GCF_019175285.1 Sceloporus undulatus | reverse complement strand
AGGCGGGTAACAACAAAGTTTAAAAATATACAACAGTAAAAACAACAAGCCCCACAAGACCCCAGCCCAACCCTTCCTCCCAAGTATAAAATTAAACAATAAGACATTTTTAAAAATACATAACAATAGTTACTAGACAACCACAACTAAGAAAAATAATAAAAGGAGGAAGATTCAGCTGGTTCTGGACATTATCAATCAAGGAAGGCCTGCCAGAAGAGAAAGGTTTTTGTCGCCTTTCTGAAAGCCTCAAGCAAGGATAATTGGTGAATTTTTTCCGGCAGGTCATTCCACGTTTTTGGACTTTTACCAAGATGGTAAAAATGTATTAATGAGGAAAACTGAGCAGGAGAAGTTGAAGTACTTTGCTTTTGTTGAGCATGATTCTGCCCTCCTTGTCTCCTGTCCACACTGCTCAGTTCATTAAGTGTAAACTACATTTGCATTTTGAACTCAGTTTGCAGCAATAGAAGCAGGAGGAAGAAGAAAAAAATGGGACTTTTTAAAGCAGCTGAAAAAGTGGGACAACAGAGGATTAATCAGGACTGTCACTGCCAAATAAAGACAGTTGGATGATATGGGATTTATTAAAACAATCAGAGCAAGCAAGCAGTGACAGGTGCCAAGAGAAGCAGCACTTCACTTCTCTCTCTCCCTTTAGGCAGCTGTATGAATTGGTCCCAGAAGATAAAGTGGTGAGAGTGCCAAGAAGAAGGAAGTTCTTGCTGAGATCCCAAAATGGGACCCTTTCATGCTACACAATAATAGCACTATGACTGAACTTAATTGCCATGGCTGCATCCTATAGAATCTCAGGATTTGTAGGTTGGTGAAACACTAGAATTCTCTGGCTGAGAATTCTAAATATCTCCTCTATAAACCACTAGCATCACCCGGGGGGGGGGGGTCATTGCAGACTGCACTGGGTGACACCCCAGAAGGGGGGATGTTATACGCAGTTGGCACCATGCTCACTTGGGTGCTGGCCAGGCCTGTGTGAGTGCTTTTCAGGCCTGCATGGGTGCCCCTTGGGCCCATGCAGCTGTGGCTCTGGCCTGCACAGGCGCTCTTTTGGCCCGCACGGACACCATTTCCAGCTGTGCCGATGCCATTTCTGACTGTGTGGCTAACCCTCTGGATCCTTTTGCCCAGGCTGCTGCACCTCCGAATGTATGGGTGCAGTTTTGGCCCATGTTGGCACTGCTGCATGACTACCCCTTTGGCTGCGCGGGTGCTCTTTCAGTCCACATGGGTACCCCTCTGGCCACACGGCTGCGCCTCAGGTCAGCACAACCACTCCCATGTGCCCCACACACCTGGAAGTCCTACCAGAAGTCCTGCCCCCCTCGACGGCCCCTGTATCAGCTGACACCCAGTTCGGGTTCGCCACTGCCGTAAACCACAAATTCCAGGGTACCATGGGATAAAGCCATGACAGTTAAATGAAATCATAGTGTTATAACTGAGTACTGTGAAAGAGCTCCAGTTTGGAGTTTCGGTAAGAACTTCCTCCTCCTTGGGGTTGGCACTGCAATGAAAAAGCAGAGCAGGTAGCAGCAGTGAGTTCATATAGTGGTTTGTATTCACTGGGCAAATTTGTAAGGGCCAGACCAGATCCAGCATTAGTCAAGCTGAAGCAACTACTTTCAACAGCAGCTTTAGAGTATCATGAAGGGGAAGTAATTTATTGCTAATTTAATTTGCTTGTTGTTGTTTGTTATTAACTGTCCTCATTTCATGCCCAACACATGGTGACTCTGTGGATTAGACATCTCCAAGATCTCCTAGCTTCCTCTACTCTGCTTAGGTCCTGTAAATTCAGACCCATGACCTCCCTGATTGAGTCTAGCCATCTTGCATGCAGTTTTCCTCTTTCTGCTACCCTTTACCTTTCCTAGCATCATTGTCTTTTCTAATGAATCATAGAATCATAGAGTTGGAAGAGACCACAAGAGCCATCCAGTCCAACCCTCTGTCATGCAGGAAATCTCAATCAAAGCATCCCCAACATATGGCCATCCAGCCTCTGTTTAAAGACCTCTAATGAGCCCTGCCTTCTCATGATGCGGCGAAAGTACAAAAGCCTCAATTTTTTTTATTTAATAAAATTTAAAACAATACAAAAAGACACATATTACCTTATACATCATGCATACGTGTATCTTTATACATCAACATGGCTCATAATAGATAAGTGAAATATTCTTTTATACATTACTATTATTTACTCATAGTTGATCCCACTCTACCTATCTAAATATCTATCTACCTAACTCCTAATAATTTAACCTAACTAATCTATATATTGCGCTCTTCTTCTTTCAACCTTCTCCCTTTCTTTTTCTGCATTAAAACTCTACTTCTCTTTATTCTAACCTCATCCTAAGCTAAGCTAATCATCTAATCACTTTCTTCTTATCTTTCATTCTTCCTCTCATTCTCTCTTCATTCGTACTGATTGACTTCCTACTTACCAATGCGATCTAGCTTTGTTAAATTGACTTTCTTAAAGCTTTGTCAGGTAATGGGTTCTATCTTTCCATTTCAAACTGTGTTAATAAATGCTAATTTACCCAGATTGCCTTTCAAGAAATTAATAACTTCATTCCAATCCTCCGTTAATTTCCCTTTAGTTTCATTCCTTAGAACCTGAGTTAGTCTGTCCATTTCTATTCCATCGTATAATTTTATCATCCAGTCTTCCTTTGTTGGAATATCGTTACATTTTTGTGCAAAACATACTCGAACAAGAGATGTCATATAAAAGACAGTTTTTTCATGTTTAGAAGTGATTTTATCTCCAAATATACCCAAAAGATAAAATTCTGGTTTTTAGGTGTAGTTTAATATTTAAGATTTTGTTAATGGAGTTGTTTATCATTGACCAAAATTGCTTAGCCCACTTGCATGTCCACCAACAATGGTAGAAGGTGCCAATTTCATTTTTACATTTCCAGCACATATTTCCTTTTGTTTTGTATACTTTCACTATCTTATCTGGTGAAAGATACCACTGATAGAACATTTTGTAAAAGTTCTCTCTGAGATTTTGAGAGGCTGTATATCTATATCCATTTTTCCAAACTCTTTCCCATTGAGATAGTAATATGGGATGTCCAATGTTCCTTGCCCATTTGATCATCTGATGTTTTACCACCTCCTTCTCTGTATCATACTGTAGTAATATTTTATAAATTTTACCAATTAATTTATTTTCTTCACGAGCCAGAATCTTTCCTAGTTGAGTTTCATCCACCTTTCTTTCAAATCCGTATGTCTTTTGATCTGTCTTAAATCTTTCATAGATCTGTCAATATGCGAGCCAGGTTCCTTTCCACCCTTCTTCTATTAATTTATCTTTTGTTTTAATTTCCCAATTCCCGTTTCGAAATTCTATAAAGTCGTTATAGTTATACCATTTTGTATCCTTGATCATCTCCTTTCTAAAGAAGGCTTCGTGGGGGAAAACCCACCAACTCATTTTTGGTAGTATTCTTTCTTTATAACCAGGGGTCGGCAACCTCTGGCCCGCGGGCCGGATGCGGCCCGCGAAGGCCTGGCTACTGGCCCCTGGCTGCTGTTGTTGCTGCCGCCGCTGCGCCAGCCGGCCATCACGGGTTTTCGCCGCTCTGGGCGCCACCATTTTGGGCGGCAAAATGGCGGCACCCATAGCGGCCTCTGGGGCTATGGGCGCCGCCATTTTTTCACCCAAAATGG
>NC_056523.1:78033807-78039372 GCF_019175285.1 Sceloporus undulatus | reverse complement strand
CATAAGGAGCTCTGTTTCAGAGATCCTTCTCGTGCCGCGGCAAGGGTGCTCAAGGCGCCCTCGCGCAGCGCGACAACGTCACAACCGCGCCGCCTCGTTTGGAGGCAGCGCGGTGGTGACATAATGGCGGTCCCCGTGTGGAACGGGGGCCGCCATTTTGTATGGACTGGGTCTGTACTAGGGTTAGTGGTGTCAAGAAGTGACGCCCCTTTCCAACCCTAGTACGGACCCAGTCTGTACTATTACGCTCATTTATAACGGGCCATTGGGAAGAGGGGGGTATCACAAAATAGCACTGATCCTTCTTTCCACAAGAACTCAAACTTCATTTTACTACATCTCAATTCTTACACTGAATCAGAAATCAGCTTGGTGTAGTGGTTTGAGCGTTGGACTAAAACTCTGGAAACCAGAGTTCAAATCTGCACTTGGCCATGAAAACCTACTGGATGACCTTGGGGAAGTCACACTCTCTCAGCCACAGAGGGAGCCAAATGCAACCCACTTCTGAACAAATGTTACCAAGAAACATTTTGCTGCTTCTTTTTGTCACCTCAGGGCCACAAGTTAAGTGGCCCACACACAAGTGTGGCATGAATAAAGCAGAACTCGGAGGGGCTTTGGTGTGGCCAGAACTAGCACCTCCAGAGGTAGTCATGAATATAATGACTGTGTATCATACTGAAAAGATCCTTTCAGAACAGCATTATGCCTGCTGGTGTCTCCAGCGTAGTAACATATGCTAGTGATAGACACTTTCAACTCTTCCTCACCACTTTCCCACTCTGTCCATAATTACTTTCCTTCTTTTGTATATAATGCAGGACGGCAGATGTCAAAGTAGTTTCAGAATATCTTTTAAAGATCTGCAAAGTAGGCCTATTTCTCAGATGTATGGGGGCAGGGCCCACATGGCAACAAGTAGTAGTAATGTTTAATTGAAGTGGGGTTGTGGGGGGGTTAACATTAGAAAGAGCAGCAGTTGGCAAATTAAGTCCCTCCAGGGAATACATTAATGCCCCAGATTTATTTTATTTTATTTTTACCAGAAATGGGCAATATTGGGACAATTACAAAAACAGCTTTTGTGAGATACATGTAGCCTTTGGGTGTTACTTTATCCATTCCTGTAGTAGAGTGAGGCTGCTACTTCCTTCAGTCAGCTGATGATGAAGTGGAGGTGGAAAAAATACAAGATCGTGTATACTATGTAGCCTACCCAATGTCCCATGAAAGATTTGGGCAATCCTGTTTCATCATAAATGTCAAAGTAAGCTTTAGCTTTTGGACATGGAATGGAAATGGTGCCATCTTGAAAATGGAAATGGTGCCACCAGACAACAAAATATCTTCGGTAACAATGGTTTTGGGAGGACAGCAGAAGAGATGTTTGGTTTTCTGCAATGCAAAGAGTGCAGCGCTTCTGTGGTTGTGGGAGTTGACTTTCTTTTGTCTGTTACCATGCAGCAGAAAGAAGAAGATCAGTGCAAGACATTTCAAAACATATCTTGATCTTGAGACATTTCTGGCTTATTCCTAGCTAGGCAATTTTCCAGTAATTGAACTGAATGGAGTTAGTGGTTGCAGGAAATTGATGCCACAGTTTGTCTCTGAAGGTGGATTCCAGCCCATTAAACTATATTGTGGACCTGGCTGAAACTGCCTTAGCCTGCACAATGTAATGACCATATTACCAGTGGCCCTTTGGCCCTGAGTCATTAATAGAGGATGCATAGACAATGATGAAGATGGAGAAGATGGGTCAGAAATGGCAACATATAATTGCATGGCAAAGTTCAGAGGCAGGGCCACAGAAGCCTGGCCTGTCTTTCCAGAGACTCAGATTCCCAACTAATGAGCCACCCCCGCTGTCATTGAGATGCTTTGTCACTGTACAAGGGAAGGATGGGGTGTTAAGGGCTATGTCTGGTCACATTAGTGGGTTTGCATCCAAATCTTAATTGGTTCATTGTCAGTCTGAAGAGAGAACATAAAGGAGGTGGGCTGAATGCACAGGTCACTTACTGGGGCCAGCTGAACTAGAATAAGTATAATGGACCACATTAATGCCAAAGATAAGCAAGCAGCTATGTTGCTGATGTCAGAGGTGAAGGGAAGCAGTTATGTTTAAGAGTTGTCTGTGAAGATTATTGGTTGTGTGAAGAAATATCTTTTAAAAAACCATGTTGCCGTCTAATAAACCATTTGCTGAAGTGCCAGCGGAACACTATCCTTTCTGATTATCCTGACAGCTGTTGTTATAACCATACTAGATTCCAATGGCTATTGTGTTGCTTGTTTGAAGTCCATTAGTTCTTAGCAATCTGATGTGGGGGACCTGCATTTCCCCCCTAGTGTGCCAGAGACCAGCACCATTTTTGTCCATTGGTTACAGTTGTTTCCTTTTCCCCCCCTAGAACCTTTCCAGGGGCCAGCACCAGCTCATGGACCACCACTTTAAGAAGCACTGCTTTGAATGAGTGAAATGTTCTGTATAAATGTGAAGCAGTCTTAATAATTGTGTATGGATATATATGCTGTGTATATGTAAGTGTACATAGATACCTGTGTGTGTACATCGCTTGGATAGAAGAATAGATAGATAGATAGATAGATAGATAGATAGATAGATAGATAGAGATTTTCACAGAAGGATGATAACACTTTGCATTGTAATACCCAATTCTGTTCCAAATCAAGTACAAAAGATATTCACATGTTCATTGGGTAGGTTTTAAGGATACTACAAGAAAGCACTTTAATATCATGTGCATGCCAGTCTTGGGTCAAATAAAAATTCTTACATGAATCAACTATATGATCAAAAGGGAGTTAAATGTAGCATACAAAACCAAAAGCCATCTGTGGCAACTAATGGCCAATAGCTGGGAGTTGTCACAAGGTTTTTCAGTGGCTACCATTTTTAAGAAGCCTTCATCTCAGAGTGTAGAGATATCACAGCAAGGAGTGAGAATACTAGTAATCTGAAATCTTAACAGTGATCAGGAATGGCTATGTGCATCAGAGCAAAAGCATACATAAACACATTCTGACAAATTAGTAGTAGATACATTGTTGTGAGGGAGGCAAGACAAAGATGGATGAAGAATTTCACTGCCTCCCTCCCACCTTCTGCCCTGACCCATCCATCCACCATAAATGATTTGTGACTCCACTTGTTTTCTTTATTGGTGACATGATTCTGAACTCTGTTGTGGGAGGATTTTGCATTCGAAGCTCACCAATAAATTTTGACCTTAATTCCTGGGAGACTCTGATCAAGCCACATCAAGAGTTTATCCTAATTTGGAAATGTTTGGTTATCCTCTCTAGGCAATTTGGACATCAACATGGACATTCTGTGCTCATTAGCTACAATTTCAAAAACTGGGTGAGTTCAAAATCTAGCATACATTAGTGGGCATCCCATAAACTGATGGAGCACCTATCAAATCACAGTAGTTACACATTAGATTCCAAATGCCTTCTTCTCTCTCTCTCTCTCTCTCTCTCTCTCTCTGTTTGCACGCACACACATGTGCTGCAGGAGATGTCTTCCAGGCTGTCTTAACCAGGATGTAGATCACAGAACAGTGGTTCTGTGACATGTAGCCTGATGTCTAAATTACCAAATGCACAAATATATTCTTATTTAAAACTCTGAAATGTCAGAAAGAAACTCTGCTAGAACATGGCCACATAGCCTGAAAAACCCACAAAAAACTCTGTTTAAACAGATCATATTTTCCTCTTTTCCCTGTCCACCCAATAGAAGAATGGGAGAGAAAGAATGGGAGTTATGATTACAATTATGTTGCTTTATAGGTGTCTATTATATCCATTGACAACATCTGTAGAGTAAATTCAAATGTTAAAAATGTTTGGCATAATAATAATAATAATAATAATAATATTTATTTATTTATTTATTTATTTATTTATAACCCACCTCTCCCTGTGTTGGATCAAGGCGGGTAACAGCATATAAAAAGAGAAAACAATAAAACCAAAGGCACAGAAACAGTAGATAAAAGTACACTAGACTCCAGATTCCCACTCCCTCCCCCCCCTAAAATTAACATTAAAAGTAATTCCCAAACAAAGGGCAATAAAATCAGTCAAGAACTAATCAGTCTGAAGAGAACAATTTAAGCAAGTGGAGAGTGAGAGTAGGGGATCAATTTGGGAAGGGCTGCCGGAAGAGATCTGTTTTTATTCCCTTCTTAAAGGCCTCCAAAGAAGTTAGTTGGCAGATCTTGTCCGGCAGATTGTTCCAGATTTTTGGAGCGGCAGCAGAAAATGTCCTCTGGGAAGTAGTTACCAGTCTAGTTCTCTCTGACTGTAGTAGATTCTTCCCTGAGGATCTGAGAGTGCAGGAAAGATTATATGGGAGGAGGCGTTCTCTCAGCTAAGCTGGACCCAGGCTATGTGTGAAGGACATGCCGTGAAGATACACACACACACACACACATTGAGCTGTAATTGTTAGAACAATCTTGTAAGATAAAAAACGTTAAAAAAAATCTGATGCAGATTTTAGCCAAGATCCAGTGATGTATTTCTGGATCCCACTGGTTCTTCTGAAGTCAGCAGCAACCCCATGTATCCCACAGTGTGCTCTGAAAACTTGTTCCAGAGAGCAGGTAAACCCACTGGAGCAGGTTGGGGCACCATGGAGTACTGAGACAAAAGGGAAAGCTGCCCATGTTGCTTTGGCATTGGATACCAAAGTAAATAACTAGCTCTTTATTTTTATAATTCTTCATAGCATTTAAATCTACTGCCAGTCAGTTTTATTGACTAAAGACCTGTATTGTTAAGAGACAGAAGTATCCATTAATTTCCATCAGGATAACCTGATCACAATCTCCAAAGCCTATATCCTTTTAGCAGGATAATAAAGAAGTATAGTGTCTAGATCAAGGGAAGTAATAGTGCCACTCTATTTTGCTCTAGTCAGGCCCCACCTGTAATATTGTGTCCAGTTCTGGGCACCACAATTTAAAAAGGACGTTGAGAAAATGGAGCATGTCCAAAGAAGGGTCTGGAAACCATGCCCTTTGAGGAATGACTTAGGGAGCTGGGGATGTTTAGGCTGGAGAAAAGAAGGTTAAGAGGTGATATGATAGCCCTGTTTAAATACTTGAAGGGATGTCATATTGAGGAGGGAGCAAGCTTGTTTTCTGCTGCTCCAGAGAACAGGACCTGGAACAATGGATGCAAGCTCAAGGGAAAGAGATTCCACCTCAACATTAGGGGGAACTTCCTGACAGTAAGGGCTGTTCGACAGTGGAACAAACTCCCTCGGAGTGTAGTGGAGTCTCCTTCCTTAGAGGTCTTTAAACAGAGGCTGGATGGCCATCTGTTAGTGATGCTTTGATTTAGATTTCCTGCATGGCAGGGGATTGGACTGGATGGTCCTTGTGGTCTCTTCCAACTCTATGATTCTATGATTCTATGAGGCAGTATTATTACAACCGATATTGCTGCTCTGAGGACTGAGGCTGAAAGAAAGAGACATGCTTAAAGCATAGTCCCATGGCATGGTAATGAATACAGCCATTC
>NC_056523.1:78025855-78033707 GCF_019175285.1 Sceloporus undulatus | reverse complement strand
GTGTGTGTGTGCCTGGCTCTATGCCACCTGGCTCTGGGGACAGGGAGGAACCTGGCATGCCAGAAAGTAGAGGAAAACCCCTACTGGGGGATTGATCAGAGAAGCAAAAATAGAAACTGGGAAGATTTATGAAAGGGTGGAGTATAGTGCAGTGTGTCTTTCCCCACCAGTTTCAGGTTTCCCCCCAGCTAATATCCCATGTGCCAGGAATATGAAGAGACTGAACCTAGAGACTTCTGTGTAGGGATGAGATGTTCTGTCACTAAACTAGGCTTCTTTATAGCTGAATGATGAGGGGTTGGTCTCTGGAAAATCTAGGAGTACCCATATAACACATATCCTGAAATCACTCTACTGGCTGCCTATTAGTTTCCGGGTGCAGTACAAGGTGTTGGTTACAACCTTTAAAGCCCTACATGGCCTGGGCCCAATTTATCTAAGGGATTACCTACTTCTGTACAATCCACCCCGCACACTCAGGTCCTCTGGAGGAATTTATTGCAGCCTAAAAAGACCAGACTGACTGCTACCTCCCAGAGGACTTTTTCCACCCACCGCTCCCGCTCCAGATTGTGGAACAGCCTACTGGAGAAGATCCATCAAATTACTAGCCTGGACAGCTTCAAGAAAGCTGTCAAGATGGATTTCTTCCGGCAGGCCTTTCCTGAATAGAAACACCCAGCCACAAATGAGTCTCCCATCTTGTATTGTGTTACCACCTTGCTCATTTTGTTTTATTTAATTTTCAAATTGTTATATTTTAATAGATTATTTTAATTATAACATGTTTAATTCCTTTTTAGGGGGACGATAGCGATAATGTATTGTATTGTACTTTGTATGGAATTTTAATATGTAAGTCGCTTTGGTTATTTTGTAACAGAGAAGCGGGATACGTATAAAGTTTTATATCATCATCATCATCATCATCATCATCATCATCATCATCATCATCATCATCATCATGTTATAAACCATCCTGTTTGAAAACACTGAAATTCTGGACTATGCCAATAACTATCAGGTCAGAATGCACAGGGAGGCCACTAGAATCCATAAACACTTGGACAATTTCAACAGGAAAGAAGAAACTCTTAAAATAAACAAAGGCCCCATACAAACAGACCAAAATAAGGCTGCTTTGGGTCACTTTGGAGGTATGCTGTTTCAATTATGCATGTGTACTAAGAGTCATGAAGCCGTGCCAAAGCCATGATCCAGTCCTAAGGACTATAGTGCAGCTTTGGCGCAGCTTCTGGACTCTTAGGATGCATGCATCATTGAAACAGCATACCTCCAAAGTGACCCAAAGCAGCTTTATTTTGGCCTGTCTGTATGGGGCCAAAGTTTGGCTACCAGTCCTGAAAAACACCAAAATCAGGACCCAGCAAATGCGAATGAAAACCACTCAGGGTGAGGGGGATTCCCAGCAGACAATGGATCATTAAGTAAATGGACACCCTGAGGCTTTTCCATTCAACAATAGAACAATACACAGATTAACATGCAAATCACCTCTTCCCAACTAACAGTATATATACCCGCTCCCTTCCATTCCAGCATTCTCTGAAGATGCCAGCCACAGCTGCTGGCAAAACATCAGGAATAAACTCTTCTAGAAGACTGCCTCATAGCCTGAAAAACCTACAAAAACTATCAAAAGTGGGTATTATCGCACGTAAAATTGCTGCTGCTGCCACCGGCCTGGGACTCTCAGCTTCTCCATTGTGCAAGCAAGGAGAGCATGGGGATGCAGCAGTAGTGGATCTACCACTGCTGCATTTCTCTCCAGCTCTCTATCATAGCTGAGCAAGTGCATGTCTCTCCTTTTCTGCTGTACTGGGTCTCCTACTAAGTCATGTGTGCACTTACTCATGTGTTTTTAAAAAGTTTTTTTAAAGAGTGCCCCCCCCCCCGCCAGCACACACATTTTCAGGTATGATGAAATGAAAAGGAGTGAGACTTATTTCTAAGAAGGTGAACTGTTGCTTTTTCCCTGGGGCTTGCTAGAGGCATACTAGGTTTGGATCTCTCTGTCTGTGTTGCACGTAATAGCTTCTGGCAGTCCACTGATACCCTCTATGTTCTGCTACGCTATTTTAGGTGTCAGCACTCAGTTCTCTTGGAAATTTGGGCCCAGCTATGGGTGAACAGCTTTGGGAAACTCGAGCTTCTTGGGAAGTTTACCGAGGCTGTTCCCCCCTTTGTTATTACCAAAAAAAAGAACAAACAGTGTATGATATGAGGTCTCTTTCTAGGTTTGCCTCCTAACTTACATTGGCCAGCCTTGAAGGAAAAAAAGGGGATTTTAATTGAATCTGGATGTGAATAAATGTGGATTTCATTTACCAGGATGGCAGGGGTGCAATCTCTCTCTCGCTCTCTGTGTGTGTATATGTTAAACCCAAAACATCTGGAATAATCCTGAAGAATTTTCAACTCTTCCTGATTTATTCCATTTATATACCATCTGTCATGGTATTTCCAGATTTTTTTTAAAGTGCTTAAAGAGTATTTGAAAAGAGTCTACTTAAAATCAGCCCCAGTCTTACACCAGTTCATGCTGCATCTTGGGTGAGATCCTGCGTGGCATGTACTATTGCCCTTCAGGATCACTCCAGCCCTGGGTTTTCAGAGTTAAATCCTCATGACCCCTGGTTATGTCATTAAGCATTATGCCTTATGTACCAACCCTAGTTGTTCACCTGCTTGGGGAGATAAAGAACATATAATCTGGCCAAATGAAGAGCAGAGCAGAGGGTGAACTCTGGCACCATAACAGCTGCAAGGGAAAGAGGAAGCTAAGTAAGTAAATGCATAGACAACTCGCCCTACCTGGTAAAGTTTTTGCAGCATCAAATAAAGCTTTGCAAATTGTAGGACACTGTCTGAGCTGGATATTGGTCCCCCAGCCCTTTCCTCTTGTCTGGAGTTTAGCCCATCAAAACGGGAAATTTGCACCCTTGACTGTCACCTGGAAATGACCCATGAAAACTGACTCAGGGCTAGGGCTTGAGATCTGGCAACCCGAATGGAACTTCCAAGGTCCTGGACAATGACACCATCTTTTTCTGTTCAGATAAAGGGACACAGCTGGATGCTTCTCTGCTGCCCTCTCGTCTCCACTGGTCACTAAGGAGTCCAGTGAGTTTCAAACAGAATGGATGTCATTGCACAATGGAGGTAGCAATTTCCTCCCTGTGCAATGACCAAAAAAACATAATGAAGGGGAATGAACATGGCTTTGCATGTGCTAACCCAAAGTGCTTGCATATCTGTTACTTGTGTATACTGGTACTAGGCAAATTCCTCCAAAAGAGCAAGCTGTAAAGTTTATGCAGCATATTTTGCTTTCCTTAAAGAATGCAGTACTGTATATGACAAACTGGCATTTAGATGCCTAATTCTGACTTCTACCTTGTTTGCTAGCTTCATGGAATTTGGCAACCTTGGCAAACTGTGGGCCAAAACAGACGACTCTAAAGGGGCAGTGTCATGCCATCCCTTTGAGCACCAGATTGGGGGCATGGCAACCACATGCCATGGCCCCAATCTGACATTTTTTTGGCCCCAAAAGGAACGGCAAAGTGCTGCTCCTTTTTGGGGTGGAAAAGGGCTCCCTTGCTGCTGCTGCTGCTACTGCAACAGCAGCGTTTTAGCATTTCGGTGGTGCAGCACATCACGTAAAAGCTGTACCATCAAAATTCCATGAAGCCGCCACACATGTGGTCAACCATGCGGCTTCCCAGTGGCATAAGGGCAGCATCAGAGCATGCGGCGTCTAAACTTACTGCCGGTCTGATTGCTTGTATTAAGAGCTCAGGGCTCAGGGCTCAGGGCTCAGGGCTCAGGGCTCCCTTTCTGTTCAGATTCCAGTCTGACAATATGGAAGACAAAAATACATTTCTTTCTCTAAATAAAGTTGAGTCCTTGATTCACTAGGCCTTGTCTTTTAATTTCAACACCCCCTTCAATATATGCCAGATTCCACCAGTCTATGCCACTAACAGGATGCCATCTTGGGTCTCTGTGTAATGGGTGAAGGCAACCTCATTTTTCTGGGGTTGGAAGAGAGCTGGGCTGAGGAGAAACAGGATGTGACAGCTAAAAAGAAGTGGACAAGGGTGTTGTTGTGCAACCAAAGGCCATAATTATTTGGTTCAGTATATGAATATTCCAGCAAACAATATACCTTTATAGGCTCAGGCACAAATGTCCCTTAATCTTTAGCCTTTGAAATTGTTGAAATTCTCACTGATTTCTGTCTAGGTAGGCTGACCTTGATTGGAAGTTTTTAGACAGAGGTCAGATGGCCATCTATCAAAGATGCTATAGGAGAGTATTCCTGCATGGCAGGTGGCTGGATTAAGATGGTCCTTTCCAAAGCTGTGAGTCTACCCTGTGAGGTACCTTTCAAAGCTATGAAGTCCACTGCCAGCCACTTTGTAGGACTTCCATTTGTATACATAGGAGATAAATCCTTGTTACTGTAGTTATTACAGATTGGTGAGCAACATGTTTATAGCTTCTCTAGCACAGTTCTTTTGATTATTTCTTTGTTCTTGCTTGAAAACATTTTCTGTGTTGTTACCTCTCTTTTCCCCAGTCCAAAGTGACATCTGTCTGGTATCCTGTTAGTAACTAATGATAGAGTAAGTGAAACTTATACTATCATAATCTAATTTTGGTGTTATTGCAGAAGTAAGGATTCTTTATTGATCATACAGTGACCGAAATCCCCAAACCACCTTTTCAGTGACACAACATCCCCAATACTGCCATTTCTGTGTTGTCATCTACAGGGATCTCCCAATGACCCAAAGAAGTCCCTGCAGATGTCTGTTTCACTGTTGCCAGCTACAGGAAACTACAGGAATCCTTTTGAGGCCCCATTATCTGGTGACTCACTCTTTTGATGCTTGAAATTTAAGGACAAATTCCATTAATCTGACAAGGGAGCCTCTCTTTCACCAGTTCTTGCCTACAGAGGCTTGCTTGGGATCAACCATCTGTGCATGCACTGCTTGCAAAGTGAACTAAGAAGGGGGGGGGAGGCACCAAGTCAACTGAAAGACTTTGCAAGCAGTTGGTGGGCAGGTGCACTCGGGCATTCCCAAGCAAGCCAACATAATTCCCTCGTTTTCTTTACACTGGGTCCTGCTTTTCAACCAATTCCAATTTCTGACAGTGCTGCAGTCCCTAACCCCTTGGATAAGCAGGAGTTTCATGTAGCTCCATTGATCCAACATTCTCCCAAAGACATGGAAATGGTTGTGTTGCAGGAGGGCTGCAGGTGGGCTTGGTGAGTAGCATTAGGAGATGCAGTTACAGAAATATAGCTATATGCCAGATGTATGTCTCCTGATGCAGGATCTCAGCCAACTGGTTCTTATTCCAGGATGATGACGACGACAACAACAACAACAACAACAACAACAACAACAAAGGTAAATTTGCAAGGCAAATGAAACGCATCCAAAACCCACAGTAGGCATACTGCTTTTTCATAACATTTTGGCTGTTTCTTATGAAGGTACTGCACAGCTGGGACATTATAATTTCTCAATACCTTTGGCTCATGCTGGAGACTACAATAGTCAGAAGGCAATATAATAAAGGTACACAGGTACACCATCAATGTCATACATGTGCCAATGTGAGAAGACAGAAGCCAGCTCTTGGAAACTGACCAATCTTTTCTGAATTTTCATTAGGAAAGTCTGTAAGTGTCAATTCCAAGTAAAGCTGGGGAGGAGTTTGCTCTTGACTCTTACAGGGTGACCACTTATGCCTTGGCGAAAAATAGGGTGTTGATTTGCATTCCATTAGCATACTTTGGTTTTAATGCACATATGCAAATTTTAAAATGTTTGCAATATACCAGGGTCTCTCAAGTCTGTTTTTGAATTAAAACAATGGCAATATCACCCAAACCATTAAGAAAAGAGACACCTAACATAATGTCTAGTGTTGTTTGAGCCTCAAAGAGATGCAACCCTTGGTTTGTTACCCAAATATTTCATAAATGCTTATCTCTCTGGTGGTATTGTGAAATTTCCTCTTTAAAGTATATGAGAGTTTCCTCCAGCTTTAAGCCAGATGTGCCCTTTGAGGATGTCCTGCCAGCTAAGGGAATGATTCACCAGCATCAGATGAAGGATGAAGTCACCTCGGGACAAACCAGTGTTAATGAATCTTTTGTGATTCTCTGCTTTCTGTTGTCACAACATGGGATATAATTAATGGCAAGTCCATCAGTCCATCACCGAGACTTTTAAGCATGACTGTCATGGCAAATGTGTGTAATAACTGTGGGCTGAAACATATCAGGGAAAGGAGGAATACAGTATGTATTAACTTAGAAAAAGAGACCTACTGAATCAAATTATCTTGCTAACCACCCTGTTCCAGCAGCAACCAGGCAAATCCCTCTGAGAATTTGATTAGCCTTTTGCTCAGTTAAAGGCATGGTTAAGCATGTAGATCTTTATCTTTATTTATCTTTTCTCATAGGAGGGATACCAATCAGTTTAGATCTGATAGGGAGCCAACTAGATGACTTGTTAACTTACTGTCTACTATTCAGAAATATGCTGATCTACTCAACAAAGCCAAAATCTTTTCCGTTTCTTCATCCAAGGGCAAAACTATATACGATTGGGATAATTCAATGCTTCAGCTTTGTATCAAGTATGATAGGCTCCACTGACCACAAAATATTGGATAGACAAGTAAGGTTTTTCTTATCGACTTTGACTGATAAAAAAATAGCAGAAGAATATCTGTTCTGGAGAAGATCAACCACTCATTGAGAATATTGCTGGTTCTGTAACAACATTTGCTGAGATCTTACATCACAGACATAGTAGGCAGGCCAGGAGACATGGTGTTTATCGCATGCAAAAGTGACTTACCCCTCCCAGGATACAGTCATTTAAGGGATGCATTTGGGAATTATCACATTAAAATGCTGCCAGTGCTGTGGGGCAACTGCATTCTGGCTCCCAGCTGCTCTCAGCCAGCCGATTTGCAAACACGGGATACAGTCATCTGGTGGCATCAGTGACATTTTTAATGCAATAATTCCCGTTTGCATCCTGTAACCAACTCTATCCTGGGAGAGGTAAGTTGCTTTATTTTTGCAGGCTAGCAAACATACTTTAGCAGCCAGCAGCCACACTGAACAACAAAAGTCTGTTCTGCTGGCAGTCAGGGTGCAGTGAGATGATGTTTCCAGCCCCCTCCTACCAGAAATCTGTAGTGTGACATACAGGAGCAGGACCTTTGCTCAACTCCTCATCCCACTTCAGAACACTAATGGGAAGGGGCTGGAAATGTAATCCTGCTGCACTCTGATCACCAGCAGAACAGACCTCTATTGCTCAGTGTGTATGTAGGGGGTTTACAGAGGTTCTGGATTGGAGACTGGTGTGGACAGGGAAAGAGAGAGATTTTAACTACAGGAGCCACCAATACAAAGAACTCTTTCTAATAATCAATCACAGATACTCCTTCCCCAGAGACAATATTATTATTTATTGTATTCATACCCCACTCTTTAAAAATGCTCTCAGAGTGGAAGACATGTCTTCCCCACAAAGCTTCAAGTGTCCACTCTTCCACCAAAAGAAAAGAAAAGAAAGAAAGAAAAAGGAGGGGTCTTCTACTATCTCTTCTCTCAGCCTGTCTGAAAGCAGGAGAAGCAATGCAACTTCCACTTGCCTGCCAAGTCCCAGCGAAGGTCACATAGCTTAAACAGACTCCTAAATTTGAAAGCTCCTTTTTGCCGCCACTTATCCCCCACTATCATGTGCTCTAACTCTTTGCTCCAGCCTGTCCCAAAATGGTGCTG
>NC_056523.1:78022315-78025755 GCF_019175285.1 Sceloporus undulatus | reverse complement strand
CGCCGGAGCCCTCCTGGAGGACCCTGGCGATGGCAACAGGCCTCTGGGAGGCCTGCCACCACCGCCGGAGCCCTCCTGGAGGACCCCGGTCATGGCAATGGGCCTCTGGGAGGCCCGGTGCCACCGTCGGAGCCCTGTTCGAGGGCTCCAGCAGCCGCAGCGGGCCTCAGCGAAGTCTCGCGTGACCTTTCTTGTGGTCATGCAAGACTTCGCCTCTAGGCGGCGCCATTTTTTTCAAAATGGCGGCGAAGTCTCGCTCGACCTCGGGGAAGGTCGCGCGAGACTTTGTCGCCATTTTGAAAAAAATGGCGGCGCCCGGGACCAGGGAAAACCGCAATCGGCGGCGGTGGCAGCAGGGGCCGGCCAAAAGGCCTCTGCTGGCCGCATCTGGCTCGCGGGCCAGAGGTTGCCGACCCCTGCTGTAACCTATAGCCTCAAAAGTTTTCAATATTTCTGCTCTTAGGAGAAAGGCTAGCATAGAGCAGTGGTTACTGAAACAATCTTGCAATGTATTGCTTCAAGAACCCTGTCCAAGCCACCAGGATTGAAAAGTCCCAACAAAATTATATATAGAGATTAGAAGCAAGAATTGTCAGTCACAGCCCACCACTCTCTACCCAGGCATTTTCCTTTTATAAAAATCTTGAGGGGTAATGCATCAATTTTTGCAGACAAATTGCTAAAACATGAGTCTGTGTTCTGTCTGCACTGGAGGAACTTCATTGTGATCACTTTGAGCTTTGGTTCAGGATTTCAGACCCAAGGCTCATCCAGACAGAATGAAAAAAAAAAAAACAAAAAGTCTCAAGCCCCCCCCCCCCCCCCCCTTTCAATTTCTGTGTTTGGTGTTTGGTTCTTGCTGTTGGTTTTAGATCAATACAACATTTTCTCCATCCCAGGGAACTCCTGGCATTACCAAGGACTTTTCAATCCCACTCCCCATGTCAGTTTAAATTAACCCAGTTAATGTCTGTGGCAGGCTGTTTGTGTTACACTGGAACAAGCTAAGATGTCTAGTGCCAAGAAATGTATTGATGGTTCCCAAGACATCAGATTCAAAAGAGATCAAGAGAGGCAAAGAGGAATGTTAGCAATAAAAGAAAATGATCTTAATGCTTAACTAGTGTAATATTGCTAAAGCACTTTATCACTTTGAGTATAACTCCTGTATAATAATTAAAAAGGGCTTAGTGGAAATTGTGGGAAGTCAATTTCAGGAATGTTGCCAGAGTCTAGATGTCGCATCTGATCAATGGGAGGGGAAGGTGGAAGAACACAAGGGTATGTGTGTGTGTGTGGGAGAGAGAGAGAGAGAGAGAGAGAGAAACCTGAGATATTTCAAGACAGAGTTTGGATGTAAAACCATGCCTATGCAGATAAAACCAAAGCCAAAATAGAATTAGGAAGTCTCAATACTTCCTTTCTGGACCTCAGATGATTCCAAAGCATGTCTTTTACTTAGATCAACCAAATGACATCATTATTAGTCCCCCTTTTAAAATTATCTAACAGATGAAATGGTTGTCATTAAATTTTGAATAAGGCTTGAACAAAGTTTGAATAGATGAAACTGTTGCCATTAAAGTTAGGAAAGCAGTAGATCTTAGTGTTAATTCTATTTACATTTGTGTCCAGAAAGGGCTACTGTAGAGAAGACTGTTTTGACTTTAGTGTTCAGGGAGGTGGATAAAACCTTTTTTGGTCTTTTTCCATTAAAAAAACAACACTCTTCTGTCTTTATTGTAAAACAAACGGGATTTCTTTCAACTGTTTCCTTTTCTTTTCTGATATTGTCTCATTTCTGAACATTATTGGCCACATCATCCTTTCTGACAGTAATATTGAAAGTGAGAGCCATTTTCTATTTAATCTGATCCCAATTATATTAACATTAATAATCCTAGATTTGAACACTCTTATACAGCAGAATTTTATGCCTGTTTAATTAAAAAGAGGTTTGTTGATTTCAGTGGGATTTACTCCCTGCTAAGTATATTTAGGATTACAGCAATGAAGTTCAGTTCACTGCATTTGGTGTTTTTCTTGGCATCAAGTTCTACTCATTTCAGTGGCATGTATTCTCAAGTAAGTGTGCAGCAGATTTCAGTCTTAATCGATGTGTGCATCTCTGAATCTCACTCAATGAAGGCATTATGTTTTCACCTTAATATGTTTATACGGCCATTTAAGTTTCAATGGTTTGGGATGGTAACAAACTGTGGGAGTCTCTCTGGATCTTCTCTGTGGGTCTGAATTGTAAGTATCCATTGCTGGACGCTGGCCTAAGATCAGAGGATTCTAGGATATGAATTATATTTTCTTAAGGCATAAAAATAGACCTTTGTTCTCTGAATCCCCAAGTAAAAATATTGGCTCATGAGATCTCTCAGTAGTGTTCTGGTTTCTGTCCATTTGGAAGCTAATCCAGAATGAAAACCGAGGGCAGCCAGGAAGGGAACCCCATATTCCCATTTTAAATTTGGATTTGTGCCTCCGATTTTCACAGACACATGAAATCATATAGAGACCATACCATAATGAAACTCAACTCTGCAGTGTGGCCTAGTGCGTTGCCATAGTAACCATTCAGTAGTAGTGATAACGAAAACCAGACCTGGGATTACTGCCTTCCCAGTCCCATCAGAGGCAAACTGACAGACCTGATGGAGCTTCCCTCATCCCAAAGTAGTAACAACCTCTAATCCCAAAGGGCCAAAAGTTATTGACCTGCTCAGATTATAATCTGTTTACAAGATATGGATGGTTTGGGTCTAGCCCCTGGAGGTTTAGTTCTGTCACATCTTGCTGTATGAGAGTTGATCCGTATTTTGAGTCCTTGGATCTGCCAAGTTCTTAATGAGTATCACTTTACTGTCAGAAAACAGAGCGAGAGTCGGCCTGAGGATCAGAGTCTTGCAAAAGGTTCTCCCATCTGCACACCATTTGGCCTGCACCGGGAAGACCTTAGAGATTTGTAAAATATTACCTACAATATTTCCTGATTGAAAGCCATGCCTTGCTGGTCTACTAGCTCATTAGTTCAAACCAAGGAATTGTTTGAAGTTTTCCAAGGAAAACACTATGGTGATCCAATATTTTATTTCTAGTTTTCTTTTTTTGCACAGCTATGTAACTTGGCTGACTTATATGCTATACAGAATACCTATTTATGACACGCTGAATTGTTTGTATTGTATTGGGAACTGAGTCATATCCAGAATCTAGATCTCCTCTCCCGATTTAATCATGAACAACTACTGGGCAAGGTCTGTAGATTTACTGACGCATTCGCCAACCTGGTGCTTTCCAGATATTGTAGACTACAACCATATCCACCTCAATCAGCATAGCCTGTTTTTCAGTGATCACGGATGCTGTAGTTAAAAACATCTGGAGGGTCCTGGTTTGGGAAGACTAGCTCGGAGTTAGTTTACAAACAT
>NC_056523.1:78021342-78022215 GCF_019175285.1 Sceloporus undulatus | reverse complement strand
AATAAAGGACTTAATATTCTTAAACCTGTTTCATTTAAGATTATAGTACCCTCCTTAGTTCTCCAAAATATTAAAGTGTGGTATGTAGGAAGAATGCTTTCTTACCTGGAGCAGGGGGGGGGGGGGGCTAGAAATGGTGGTACATGTGTTGGTAACCTCTCGTCTAGATTTCTGCAGTGCACTCTACATCAGGCTATCCTTGTGCCAAGTTCAGAAGCTTCAACTGGTGGAAAATATGGCAGCCAGGCTGGTCGCTAGTAAATCCAGGTCAGACCACATAACACCTATTTTAAAATCTCCTCACTGGCTGCCAATTAACTTCCAGGCGCAGTACAAGGTGTTGGTAATTACCTTTAAAGCCCTACATGGCTTGGATCCAGCTTACCTGCAAGAGAACCTCCCTCCATACAATCCACCTCACACTCTCAGGTTCTCTGGGAAGAACCTGCTACAGCCAAAGAAGACCAGGTTGATGGCTGTTTCCCACAGGGCCTTTTCATCAGCCGCTCCAAAACTATGGAATGATTTGTCGGAGGAGATCAGTCAAATTACCACCCTTGACGCCTTTAAGAAGGCAGTCAAGACGGATCTCTTCTGACAAGCCTTCCCTGACTGACTGACCTCCCAAACGATAACCCCGTCTGTTCATAGCTATTTTTACTACCAGCCTATCTTTTAACGGTTTTAATTTTAACTTGAATTTGTAATTTGATTTTTTTAAAAATTTGTAATTGTTATATTTTATGTTGGTGGTGGGTTGGGGTATTGTGAAATTTTATGATTTATTGCATTATATATTTATTATATTTTACCCGCCTCGAATTTATTATTATTATTATTATTATTATTATTATTATTATTATTATTATTATT
>NC_056523.1:77999714-78021332 GCF_019175285.1 Sceloporus undulatus | reverse complement strand
GTCACACTCTATGCAGGCCTATCAGTAACATCTTCAATTTTTTTCCTCCTGTTTGGTTTGTAACACCTTGTCTGACGAAGAAGCCAGTGAAGTTTTGAAAGCTTACAACATGTATATTGTGCATTTTGGTTGGCCAATAAAGGTATCACTGTTTGGTGGATTTTAATTGGATTTACAACAGTCGCAGTTTAGCCACCCTGGCTTCCATAGAGTGTTTGGGCTTTATTTGTTCTATTTTGACCATCCATAGTATCCTCAGCACTCTTTTCTATCAAATTTGTTGACTTTCTTTCTATCTGATTTCTTCACTGTTCAGCTCTCACATCAATACATGCTTGCGGGGAATAAAATGACTTGATTGATCTTCACTTTAGGGTTCAGTTATATCTTTATACTTTATGATCTTGTCCAGTTGTCTCATAGCTGCTATTTCCAATCCTAGTCTTCTTCTAATTTCTTGACTGCAATCTCTGTTCTGATCCATCTTTAATCCGTGGTACGGGAACTCTGATTATTTCAACTTTTTCATTATCTAAGAGTATGTGTGTATATGCAGGCAAATGTATCAATAATCTGCTTAAAGTGCCCAAACATTGCATGCACCTTGATGCATCTATGGCCAGGAAAGTGTCCTCATCTGGTTAAGGTGTGGGTTTTTCTATTAAATCTTTTCTTCTGAACAAATTGTGTCTTACGTTCAGGCCAAGTGAAGCACAGATAATATTGTTGGCAAGAACGGACAGACACTGCAATATCCCTTCCACCCCATAGCACAGAAGCTCCAGTGTCATTGCTTCAATTCAGACTACTAGAGTTGCCAGTAGTCTCCTGAGACTGAGCTTTTTGTGCCTCAAAGGTGTGAATGGCTTCCACATGGCAAAGGCAATATTGTGCAATGATATTAGTCAGATTGCTCCGTCTCTGCAGCTAGCAATTTTCTCTCCACCTGTCAGCAGTTATGATGAGCAGGACTCTTAGAGTAAGCTGGAAAGAGTTCCAGCTTGACTAATGGAGAATAACATGATGTTGAAGGAGCGGTGGGGGTACTGTTATACCAATGAGATCCTGGTGACTAATAATCCAGTGTGTAACCTTTTCTAAAAAGCTTTGGGTGAATGCTGAATCTGTTTCAAAATGCTACAACTGCACAAAAATATTTTATTTCTTTACAAAAAGCAACAATAATTACTGCCTGCTCTTTCAAGGTTAAACCAAAATCAAGTAACATTTAAATCTTGCTCCAGGCTGTGCTCTCCAGAGGTAAGAAAATCATTAACTGCCTCATCTCCCCGACAACTTCCCGTATCTCTCACTATTCCTCTACTCCAGCAATTTAAAGGGGTGGCAAAACCAATGCTCCATGCAGCTCACCTCCTGATTTCCCCATCCTCTCCTGCGGTATTATTATTACAGCTGGAGAGGAAATGACGCTATCTTCCATTTTCTTGGTGGTTGGTGTTTTCTGTGTGTATGTGTTTTAAAAAGTATGTGTGAACTTTCAAAGAGCAACAGACCTAGGAGGAGGTGGCAGCAAGGAACAGGAGGTTAACACATCAGAGTTTGCCTGAGCATGGTCTGAAAGAGATTGATTATACAGCATCCTGCCTTCTATTAATCCTGAGTTCCAACTCGAGATAACCACATTGCCCCCTACAGACTTCACTGTGTACACATTTGAAGCAGAGAGACACCAATAGTTATTTTGTGTCATACCTGTGTTTTGAGCATCCCCTGCCTTCCAAGTATCTGGAAGTAACCGGTCATAGGGCAGATGGAGAGACCCAAAACATAAAGTAATGTTTGCATGTTTTTCAGCACATACCTTAAGGGCTGGCATCATGCACCTGACATTCTAGGGCAATTTATCAAGATTGCATTTTAGAAAAATGAGAGCTACACAGCAGCCTGTCCCTGCTAGACATCAGATGAGTCTTCTAAAACTTTTCCTTGGATCAGTAGGCAAGATTTGCTCCCATAGGTGTGTTTCTTCGAGGGGAACAGCAAACGTGTTAGGCAATTGGCTTAAGTCTACAGGAAGTGGGAGCTTTCTGTACAGTAAACGTAAAGTACTGCTTCCATCACATGACCAGTAGGCAAAAAGCAGTGAGATGGAAGCATTGTTCAAAAGAGGAAAATCATTTTCTGTTCTGTAATGTTTCTGGATGAAGTTAGGCCAGCAATTTGGTTGCTAAAAGTATATAAGTTGCGAGCCAAATCAAGTCAGGGCCTAGTCAAGTCCAAGTCAACTCATAGAAGCATGTTGAGTCTGACTTGAGTTTGAGTCGAGTCTATATTACTTCTGAAGTTGACCCATCTGGTAAACTCATAAATGTGTTATTTCCTGCACCAGAATGTCCAGATAGCAATATACTTTATACAAACCAATGATAAGCCTAATCTGAAGTTGACGAAAACGTCCATAAAATTTTTTTATTGCCGCACCAGAATGAACAGATAAAATATACTTAAAAGACAAATCAACCATAGAGTGGCCTTGCCCATATCCAAACCTGGGGGCGGGACGTTCCCCCCAGTTTGGGCAGGGCCCAAACAAACGGTACCCCCCCCAGGTTAAACCCCTCCCGCAGGGCCTCCCCCCCCACAGCACCTGGAGGCAGCTTTTCCCCCCTCCCCATGGGCTGTGTGCCACCCTCCCGACGGCCTTAGCCGAGAAGAGCAGGCTTCGACAAGCTGCCAACTTCCAGAGCTATTGGCAAGCCCACTGGTTATATAATGGTCTTGCATTGCAAAGGCCTTACTTTCCAGGTTACAGTGAGCAAAGAAAAAAGGCCCATAATGGTTTCCCCTGTTTCACTGGGAGCCTAAATGCCTCATTTTTTTTTTAAAGGTCTTACCCCTCAGTAATTGGTTTGTAATTCCCTTTATCACAGGATCGTTTTTTTTGAGCCCTAAACACCTTTCCCCTTGTAATATAAGGCAAAAGTTCGCCCTGAAAGCTGACCAAAGGGGAAAAGCAAATCAGCCCTCCCCTTGGGTTGGGTTTTCATGGCGTTGGAAGGAAGAGATTTGGCCTTTGCTTGTAAATAGGAAGGGCTTTTGGGAGAGCAAAGGCTGCAGAAATGGGTTTTGACCCACACCCGAAACACATCCGGCTTCAGTGCTATGGGATTCTGGGAATTGTAGTTTTCTTGTGGCACAAGGGAGCGCTTTTGACAAAAGGAAGCCCGGAATGGTCCCCAGAGGAGGCCCGTTTGGCTGGGGGACAAGAAGCCCGCTTGCCAGCAGTCTTTCGGGGGAGAGAGGAGGCTGAAATGTACCCCTGCCCCACTTCCCTTGGCTACCCTCCCTCCACCTCCCCCGCCTCCTCCTCCTCATCCTCCTGTTCTCCCAGAGCTCAAATGTCACACTACTCCCTGCTTTTCACCCACCCCCCCCGCACTTTGAGACACCTTTAAAAGAAACGCCAAAGCGCAATGGCCCCAACAATAAACTACAATTCCCAGGATTCCCATAGCACTGAGCCTGGGCAGTCCAGCAGTTGTGTTTTGGACACAGAGATCCCCTTCCCAAATGAAATCCAGTCTCTAGCTTTTTTTATCTTCTCACACAAAATTGAAGGAATAATAACCCACTGTTGAGACTGCCTTTTAAATCAAGTGCTAAGGGAAATCCCTGGAATGGCCTGTGGTTTGGGTAGACGCTGAAGAACTCTTTCCTGCTGTCAGTGATTGGCTTCTGAGCAACAATTAGCTACAATTCCCAGGATTCCCCCCCGCACTGGAGCAGTCCCTCAAACTGGACCATTTTCCTAAGTGTGGATGCAACGGGGGAGAAGTTTTCTAGGCAACTGCAGTTTTCAACTACGTTTGGAGGGTTTTTTATGGACCTCCCGTTCAGAGATAAGCTCTGGGCCCACAAGTACTACAATTCCCCCAACTTCCCCAGCACTAACCCAGGACCAGTTTTAAGTCACTCTCGAACCTGGATATGTCTTTCCCGTCAGTGGGGGGATGCAGCTTTGGTGAGGACTCTTGGGCATGTCAGTCCAGCGTTTGGTTTTATTTCGGCAAGTGCAAATTTGAACCAGAGACCAAGGTGAACCAGGCAATCCTCCTCCTTTTCCAGGGCCATGTCCCTCTTCTGTCAATGTCAAAAGTCCCCTCCATTTGGATCTGGCTAAGAAGCTGGATTTTAAAAATAATTACACATGGGTGGTTGTTTTAAGCTTTTTAATTTTTGGCCATGTCCTACAATTTGTAAACTTGGGTTGCCCGAACAATTGTTGGGGTGAGGGCAGTTGGTCACCTTGGTCAGAGAAGCTTTCCAGGGGTTAACTGCCATTATGCTGTTGGGGGCTGGAACAAACCACCATTCCCAGGAATTCCATAAGCAAATTCCGCAAAGAACAGTTAAAGTGGTCCTCCACAAGATTATTTCCTCCAAAGTGTAAGCAGCCCCAAGCCCCGTTGGCCTCTCAATATGGACCCTGAGATTTTCAAAAGCCCAGCCCTTGGACCACAATAAACTACAATCCCAGGATTCCATAGGAATTGGAGTGGATGAGAGGTGAAAGCAGTGTGGCACGCCAGCCCTAAGTGTGCTTAATGCAAGTTTGTTCTTAAACATGGTGCACCTCGTGCCCTACAGAGTCCGCAACAATACTTTTTTTTAACAACGGTACCCATTAAACCTCCCATTTTCAAATGTCCTCTTTAATGTAGTGGGGAAGGAATACAAACAAAACAAGTCAAAAAATGAAGAAAAAAACCAAAGTCCCTTGAACATGTTCTATATGCCATAGCCCAATGTTAACCATGTTCCAGTGGTTAAACACAAGGGTTGGTGGGTGGATTAGCCTCTGAAAATATGCAAGAAAGGCAATGTGAAAATAAAGCCCATGTTCAATGCTCAAATGTGCTGTTTGTAATGGGGAGAGGGAGTGGGCCCAGAAAGGGAAGTACATTTTGCCGTGATCGGTAAACCCCCTAATGAATACTGTCCAAAATGTCCTCCATTTTTTGGAATCATGCCCCTAAGAAACATGGGGAGTTTTATGAACATTTTCTAAAAAAGCCCCCTCATTTTTCTTTTGCGTGTCCTCCGTTTTTATAAAATGGTTGTCCACCTAACATTTGGAAAATGTTGTCCTGCATTTTGTTCCTAAAAATTTTGGCCCCCGGTTTGGAGGTCCTCCAATTATGGCAAACCCTAACCCATAAGCCTAATCAGTTAATGAAAATACTTGTCCCTGAACCTTTTTAACTGTCAAAATTCTAAGAGCGCCATTAAAACCAAGTTTCGCTTATAAAGCTTGAATTAAGTACTCAGTCTCGCTAAATCAAAGTCAGGCTAGAGAAAAAACGGTAGAAAAGAACCGTTTAAAGTTTTGTGCTATATTTGAGTTTATCTGCTGAAATGCGAACCTTAGCTGGGAAATTAATAACATATTCCTCAAACTAACAACATTTGGGAAAATGTCTCACAATTTTGGTTAGTCAGTTAATAAATATTTGAAAGTAAGGGGCTGTCGGAAAATTCATGGGCCCTGGTTTCCTGTGGCTGTGCAGGCACACTGGAAACACATGTAATTGGGGTTGAACTCCATCTTAATAGGCCCCCTGATGGCAACCCCTTGCGGGCAACCAATATGTCCTATAGTTTTTTCAGCTGTGGAATGTTGGAGGGATGCATTGCCTTTATTAATATTGAAAACAGTTCCAGTAGCTTAAGCATAAATTGGTATCGGTGGAAAAGATTAAAGAATCTTGATTAGTCCGGAAGCTGTAACTCAGAAAGAGCTTCCCCCAAGCACTTGTAAATAGCTGCCCCATTTTAATTTTCCCTCAACATACCCCAAAGCACTGTGTGAATGGTTGGTCACTTGTATAATTTGATTGTTAGGATTCCAGGTCAATGAAACGGCTTCAGAGTAGTCCGAGTGCAGCCTCAATGTAAAATAAATAAAATTCCCTGGTTTAGACTGACTGACAGGGGGGGAAATTGGGATAACTTTGAATCAAAGATCCCCCCCAAACACTTGGACCACTCTGACTGTTCAATACCAGCAAGTGGTCCCCGATTTGGGCAGGGACATTCCACCCCTGGATTAAAATATCTGTTGTTTCCCCAGGTTCCTCAAGAGGAAATATGTTTAAAATATTGCCAAGTTTCCCTTGCAACATGGAGCCCACTTGTAACTCCCTTTTAAAAATCCTCAGCCTTAACTTCTAATGGCTGCAAACTGAGATTGGCAAAGTGCAAAAGTATTTTTGTAGTCCCTGGTTTTAACTCATAAGGAAAGGGAGAGAAATGGGGGGCAAAGCTTGCCTTTCCCCGGGGGCAAAAAAGCAAACTACTGCAGCATCTTGTACGCCAATTTTTCTTCAAATAATAATATAATAATAATAAAATAACAACACAACAACAACAACAACAAGAAGATATTGACGGTGAAACCAAACTCTGATTTGTTTGCCAAACATGTGCCCCCGTTGTCATTCACATAATGTGGGAGGAAGATATGCCTTGGTGTTCTGTGTGATCAGGTCGGTACAGCAAGATTTGTTTTATTACCCTCATCAACCCGAAGTTTTGAAGTAGGGAAGAGCAGAAAGTTTGTAACTTTTTTGAATTAGTGGTTCCCAGAAACCCCCCCAGGCAGTAATGGCCCTACTGGCACGGAAAGCGACATAGCTGTAAAAACAAGTATGCCTCTAGTCTGTAAAAAGTGAACAATCAAGGAGAAAGGAAGCATGTCTACTAGTGCCCCCCCACCCCCCCTCTCTCATAGTTATAATTAAAAATAAAGAATAAAACAAGAACAATTCACATTGTTGGTGGGAAGGTGGGGTTGGTTTAAGAAGAAATGGTACCCAGTAAGATGGAAGTAACAGTTAATGCATGGGCATGACCAACTTTTGTATGGGCCTTTGACCTTGCCCTTTTGGCCTTTCTTTCAACTAACCTTCTGCCCCTGGTGCCCCACTCTTGGGCTTCCAAGTTGCTGTCCTGCGCTCAGTGCAAAAAGTAATGAATAGGCCCACTTGTACAAGATTCAAAATCGTATATTTTGGGTTGTAAAAGCAGGCCGTCTGTTAGCTTCGGATACATCTTCCCCTGGGCCAATGGGATCAGCAAGCAAAACATTGTCCTTTCTATTTACTGAGGGGAAGAGGAGAATTGGCTGCATTCAAAATAACTCACTATACATGACAGGACTGATCAGATTAGGTGATTGCTTTGAAGCCGAACCTTGCCTACAGAGAAGAATGGCCCCCTGTGAGTTAGCATCAGAGAATGGAAAGTGACAAAGAATGTTTTGGGGGCAAGGAGAGGAAGACTTCCCACAGAGACACCCAGGCTAGGCCTAAGGTAAAAATTAAGATAAGCTAAGGCAGCCCCCAGGCCTAAGCAATAACTGGTCATGTAAGTAAAGGGAGAAAGTAGTAGCTGGGACTGGGCCCATTGTTTGTAAAATGGAGGAAGTCTGGTTTGGTGGAAGGATCAATGGAAGAGAATAGAAGCAGCTTGCAATGTGTGCCAAAGCATTTTTCCAACGGCATGGGGGTGTCCCAGGACTCTGGTTCCCCAGGTGTGTGGAACTTCAACTTCCCAGAAGTCCTCAACCGATGTTGGCCCCATGGGCAGGGAACTCGGGGAGCTGAAGTCCAAAACACCTGAAAAGAACAGATTTTGGGAAACACTTGGTCTACATTTTAGGATTGCCAAAGGATCTCAAAGGACAAATCTTACTTTTAATTGCCTGGGACAGTGTAAGCAAATCCCTCTCTATAGCATTGGTTTTGGAGGGCCAGATTACCATTAGTTGAAGTTGTATAGCTTTTTCCTCCAATGGCTGCGTTTGGTGGACAGAAGCCTTCTTGGTGGGGTGCTCCCCCAGGCCTTTTTGGACTCTTCTCCTTGAAATGAATTTCAGGTGTTTCTTTCCTTTCCTTTGCGTACTTCCATCTTGCAAGTGAAAACCTTTCTACTCCTAACAGGGTGTAAGCTTGTAATGGGTGCACTGTTTTTCATATATTTTACCTCTTTTAATGAATTTTTAAATCAGTTTTTTAAATCTATAGATGGTTTAATTTGTACACTGGTGCCCTCGATACGAATATCGGGTTACGAATTTCGGGATAACGAAAAAGTTGGAATAGGGAGAAAACTGTTTCAGGTTACGATATGTTTTCGGGTTTACGAATTCATTTCGGCGCGAAATTCAAACGATGGCAAATGGCAGTTTAGAGGCCTTTTTTCCAGGGGCTAACGAAAGCTAAGGGGGCTGAGTAGGGGTTTTAGCTGTGGGCGCGAATATTTGAATTTTTTTCGTTAAGCAGCAGTGATTGGCTTGAACATCAAGCTGATCAACGTGGATTGGCGAACGAATTGGGGGGGTGGCGTTGCTGTCAAGAAAACAAAACCCGTGTTTTTTTGATCTGCCCCCTTTGGGTCGGCCTGGTGGAGTGTTGGTAGGAAGAGTCTCGTCTGAGCTACGAACTCGTAGAAATCCACTGGTTTTTTGGCTTTTGAACTTTTTTTCCTGGCTTTGTCTGCCTTTGGAGTTGTTCTGGCGTTTGCCAGGTGTAATTTTTTCTTCCGGAAGCAAGAAAAACCGACATCAGAACTTCTCTAACAGGTAGGTGATGTAATTTTTAAATCTTCTTTCCTCTTTGTGGGGTTGTGGGTAGCATGGCTTTGAATGTGGGTGGTGGGTTTGGCTTTTCTTCATTGCCTGTGGCTGTTTCAAAAGTCATTTGCATGATTTGTGGAGGCTGGGATTCCTTTTGCTGCTTCCAATTTCTTCAATGGAATTGTCCTGTTGGTTCAAACTGTGGTGTTGGGGTGGCTTTTTAAAAACTCGAAACCATGGTCACAATGTGGGGAGGACACAGACTCTCAAACCAATAGGGTGGCAATTTTTGCCCCCTGAGTTGTGGGATGCCAGGATTTCCGTTTGCTGCTTTCATTTCTCCATGGATGTCCCATTTTTTTTCAACTGGGTGGTGTGGCCTTTTAAAAACTCTTGAACCATGGGCCCACATTGGGACAACAAGAACATCTCGCACCATAGGGTGGCATTTTGCTGATTTGGGGGTTTTTGGCCCCTAAAGGGGTTCTGTGGTGTCGGGGGTGCTTGTGGCCATGGCCTGTGATGAGTTTGGAAGAAAAGTGGTGGGGTGTGAGTTGTTTGGCAAGTTGGGGCCCAGAAAAGAAGTGTGAAACCATTGGGGTGGGGGGGGTGTGCCATTTGGTGGCTTTTTTGCCTTCAGTGCCACTGTGGCCGTTTTGTCCCTTTTTGAGGCTTGAGCCTAATGGCTGCCCCAAGCAGCGGTGGAGAAAAAGAAGAGGGCTCCCTGTCACTGGGAGGACAAGAATGAAATCATCGCCAAGCAAAAAGAGAGGGGCGTTGGGCCGCTTGGTGGACAAATTGCCCAAGGAGTATGGACGAACCCTTCGACAAGTGGCACTGTCACCCCTCAAGCCAGAAGAGGGGGCCCATGCAGACTTTGGTGGCTCCCCAGCGAAATGCGTGATGACGAATTTTTGCCAAGCAAGGGACAACAGAAGCACGAGGAGAGGGAGCGCCTGCTTCTCCCTTCTGGATTTAAAGGAAAAGGAGCGAGTCGGGGACACTGTGGACCACCTCGGTCCATCTGTTGAGAGGCCAACCAACATTTTCGAAGACCTGGCCCAGCAAAAGGAGGCAAAAGGCGAAGGAAGTCATTCCGGCAGGAGGAAGACAGCCACCCCGGAACCTTCAAGCCAATCACGTGGCCCTGGTTGCGAAAATTCAAGATGAGGACCGGGATCCACTCTGTAGGCCGTCCACAACGGCGAGGCGTCCAGACGCAGAAACCACCAGGGCCGCCGAGCATTCGTCGTCGAGTTTCAAGGCCATGGTGGAGGAGGAAGGCTACGTCCCGCAGCAAGTTTCAAAATTTTGCGACGAGACGGGCCTCTTCGGAAGAAGAAGGCCCTCGCCGCACCTACAATCAAAAAACCCGGAGGAGAGGAGAAACAGCCAGGCCACAAGCCTTGAAAAGGACCGCTTCACACTTGGCGTTTGTGTGCCATGCCAAGCGGGGAACCTGGTAAGGGTCCAAGCCACTGTTGGTGTCCACTCTGAAAATCCCAAGGGGACCGTCAAGGCACAACAACATTCAGAGGGACAGGTGTGGCCAGTGAATGTGGCCGTTTCCAATGGCCGCGCAAAGGGGTTCCACCAAAAACGCCTCCTTTTCGTGGAAGTGGAATCAACATGGTACTTTCCGCCCCGACAGTGACGCGGTAACCTGGAAGGAAAGGAATTTGCCCCTTAAGTGCCCCTCCTCCCTCGGGACAATGCTCCTGCGCACCCGCGGCCCTGGATAAGGACAAAATCCCCCTCGCCAGAGGTTCTCCTTCTCAAGGTCCCCCAAGTTTCTGCCACCCCAACAGACCTCCCTCTTTGCAACCCATGGGAACCACAGTGATTGCCCCAAATTCAAAGAAGGATCTACACCAAGCACCTGTTCAAAGCGTGTTTTTTCGATGTGGACGGAAGCAACACAGCCTGAAACCCTTCGAGAGTTTCTGAAGCATCCATTTTTGAAATATCGTTCGTGTGGCTTGAAGAATGTGGACTTGGCCTGGCAGGAGATCGAAAACCAGCCGCAACCTGATTGCTTTGAATGGAGGAAAGCGTGTGGCCTGAGGTGCTGCTTCCCTTGAAGGGTCCACAGGAACACAAGGGTGCGGAGCCAGGTTGAAGAGAAGAGGGTCAAAACGAGAATAGTCCTCCCATCGCAGGTCCCCCTGGGAACGCGACGTGGACAACAGGACGTGGAGGAAACTGACATCGAGGAGCAACAACAGGACTGAAACAACAGAGGACCTGAAGGCCTTGTGCGGCGTGCCAACAACGTCTCGCCGAGTGGATAAGGACGTGCTCCATGTGTCGACAGGGGCCAGCAAGAGGAGGGCCTGCGGGGCATTTTTTTGCCAACGCGAAATTAAAGAACATTTTGCGGCAAATTCCAAACAATGTGTTCCGTCATAAATGTGGGAGAAAGCAACCACCCTGAAGAAGGTGGCTCACCAGCCATGCCATTGAACAGTTTGATAGGTCTGCCGTAGCCATGGTATTAAGAACCTGCGTAAGGGCCCGCAAAGCAAGAACACGATCATTGGACGAGTTTTTGCTTTTCCTAGAGAGGAGAACCGTCATCCAGAAGGCAAAAGTGGAAACCTTAAAAAAAAAGGTGACCCTAAAAAAACACCAATTTTTTTTTAAAAAAATGGTTTTACACTTTTGGTTCCATTAGGGGTGGTGGCCAATTGGATAACATGGCTGACTGGGTTTAAATTGCCTTGAATTGGGATAATTGGCCCGAGTGGGTTAAATTGCTTGAATTGGCCCTGAAGTGGTTACATTGCTTGAATTGGCTGAAGTGGTTAAATTTGCCTTTGAAAAAATGGGTTTAAAATTTGGCTTTTTTTGGGACTTGGCCCCCTCTCCGCCTCCCTCCTCCCTCCTGCCTCAAACTCCGAGATTGCCAGGAACCCAAATTGCCCCAAAGACAGCAAAGAATAAGAAAAAACCCTTTCTTTTTTCGTTTAGCCTTTTAGAATGGCCTGAAAAACCCTGGGTTGCCAAATGTTCAGAATTTTGGGGTTTTTCTGGTCCGTGGGTGTGGAGTTTCTGGGGGTGGTAGGGTTCCATGGGTGTTGATGATTGAGAGTTGGGGTGGTGGGGTTGGTGAGTTTTTTTGAAAGGCGGGCCTTGGATTTGGGATTGGGGCCCAATAGAGTGTACCCATGGGGTGGTTCTTTGTTAAGATTTGGGGTTGTGCGTTGGTCATGGCTGTGAAATGAATTTGAAGTGGGTGGGGTGGTGGGGTGGTGAGTTTTGAAGCTCCTCCTCCCTCCCCCTCCTGGCCCTCACTCGGATGGCCACGACCAAAGCAAAGATAAAGAAAAAACAACTTTTTTTCCGTTTATACCGTTAGAATGGGCCCTGACCCCAGGGGTTGCATGTTGCAGAGTTTGGGGTTTTCATGGCCCTTTTGGGTTTGAAGTTCTGGGTGGGGATGGTCCAGGGGTTGGTGGGATGATTTGAGAGTGTGGGGTTGTGGGGGTGGGTGAGGTTTTGAAAGTCCTGGCCTTTGATTGATGTGGGCCCCCGTAGAGGTGTGGAAAACCATGGGGGTTTGCGTTTGGGGTCCATGGGTGTGGATGATTGTGAGAGTGTGGGGGTGGGGTGGGTTTGAAGTTTTGCAAGTTCGGCCCCTTTGGAATTTTGATGCGGGCCCAATAAGAGTGGTGAACATGGGGTTTGCGTTGGGTCATGGGTGGTGGATGAATTTGAGAGCGCCTCCTTCCGCCGCCTCCCTCACCGGAGAGGCCCAAAACCATCAAGATAAGAAAAAAAACTTTTTTTTCTTTATCCTTTAAGGAACTTTAGAATGGGAAACCGCCAGTTCAGTGTTTTTAAGCTCTTGTTTTAGTGCCTTCAGGCAACTTGTATTGTAGGGACAGTTAGCTTAATAGGCCTATTTGTGCCACTTTTGTTTTGAGTTTTTGCAGATTCAGTCTGAGGGTCATAGAACGCATGTAAGGTTGTATTTTCATGGGAAGAGTGTGTTCGGGAATACGAAAATTGTCGGGTTAACGAAAGGAAGTGCGGAACGAAATTAATTTTTCGTACCCGAGGGTAGCAGGTAATGTTAAAAATAAATTGTATGTGTTGTTGTTACTGATGAACGTGTGTATTTTGTGATCTGTGAGTTGGTATCAATTTTAAAGTAATCACCCTTGAGTTCCAGTGGTGGGGAAAGGACAAGAATGTAATTGAATTAAATTAAACTAATACTAATAATATCCAATGGGGCGATGGGTTCTCGGTGGAAACAATTTCCAAAACAATCTGAACAAAACAATCTTTAAGGCAAGATTAACTAAAATAGCAAGAGGTTATAAAACGTGACCACTATTAGAACATAAACCCTGATACGATGAGATCTCACTGAATTTCTTTTCTTATGCATGGTCCCAAAAAACCAATGAGCAACCACCTTGGGTAACTTGTTGAAACTGAAGTCGGCTTTAAAACCGCCGAAAGCGGCACTTCTTGTCCCCGCCACCAGCCGTTGCTGCATCAGGAACTGCAGCATCCAAAAAACCGCGTGGGTTCCCGAACGCACAAAGCAAAGAAAGAAGCGCCAAAAAAATGGCTCTCTTGCTTGCCACCCCGGATGGGACAACCGCGTGGCGCTAACTCGCGCATCGTGGCGTCACATCCGGGCACAGCGTTCGGACGCTAATGCATCCATACACGTAAAGATGGCGGCCCCAATGTGGTAATAGGGCGGGCCGCCATCCCTTATACGCACTCGTCAACGTGCTAGGGGTGAAGGTTCAGTATGGACGATAGGGTCCCTCCCTCGCCAACACCCCTAGCACGGGAAAAAACGGGGCGCACGCAAAGACCCCGGGTTTGTAACGGGCCCTGGAGAGACCCAGAATAAATAGGGGGTTGGTGTTCATTATTGGGCAGTTTTAATGGATTCATAAACCTGGAGTTACATGTCTGTACCTGGTCTGGTAATCAAGTAAGGCTACTAGTCTAACTGGAAACCCTATGGTAAAATGCCAACCCACAGTTTTCACCTTTAAAAAGATAGCCACCAGTAATGGGTGAGAGGAAAATCGGGCGTTTAGTCTCTGATGGGAGGATGAAAGAGGATGAATTTTTTTTACGCGGGAGTTTTCTCTGGGCTGTGGCTTGCATATGGGACAGCTGGGTTGGGAGTAAATTTTGAGGAGTGGGCCCAGCATTGCCATCCTCAAAGGGCCCGTGGGCTGCCAATAACCTCCTACGCCCCAGCCATTGGCGGTGAAAGAAAAAAAACTTCCTTTCCTGGTTGCCTGCAGGACCTCCCTGCTGCTGCCATCCTGACCATGCTAACACAAGAACCAACAACAAACAGCAAAGAGCCCTGCTGTCCCACATGATCCCCCCCTCCTCCATTTCATGGTCCGAAACAGAACCTTCTAGGGGATGTCCAACAGTCATGATGTTGTCCCACCAAGTGGCCGTTGCTAGGGGGTACATGGCTAGGAACATTGGGGCGGCAAGGCTGAGAGCCTGGTGGGGGAACAGAAAGGCTTGTGCCAATTCGAATTTGGCTGGGGAAACTGTGTGAAGACAGCCATATAAAGGAACTTTATCAAACGTGAGGAATTTAATCTTAAATATTCGAATGAAAAAGAAAGGTGGGGGCCCAGACGCAGTTTGAACGTGAAAGTCAAATAGTTCAAAGTGAATTTAAACGTGAATGCGAATTGGCGGGTTGAATTGGCTTACCCATTGCCTGAAAGTAGCATGGCCAAATTGCCACAATGTTGTGTGGGTGTAGTCTTATCACACAAATGAGAACGTGAAACCCCAATGATTGGCGCTTGGACCTGACTTCCCATTGCCGCGAATGTTGGCATTGGGTTAGTCCTATCATGCATAAAGATGAAAAACCCCATGGGTTGCGTTCAGTGTGCCATTGGAGTATACTTCCAATTTCCCCTTTGTCCTGATAAACTTCCCGAAGGCAGATTTGCCTATTAAGAGTAAGTGTTGGCCTTGACGGGTTTGGGATCCAGGGGAAGCGCTGGGGAAAAAATCATCCACTCTGCCAACCCCCACCCTTGTGGATATTTGTGTTGGGTAGTCAAGCCCCCCCCAGTTAAATGCAAAAGTATTAAAGGAGCAGATATTAGATTCAAGCAAATATTTTACTGGATATACTTGACCATAAGTCCAATCTCATAGATAAAGTTAAGGGCAGGATTGTGAAGCCAAAATTAAAATGGGTTTTTGAGATACCCATGGATAAACTCAAGGATAAAACTTGATATGCAACAAAGGATTAAAGCTGAAACCAAGGATAAACAGTGTCCAAAGAGGCTTACAAAAATTCGGGCAACACATAACTGTGTTTGTGCTCACCCTAAAAGCAGGATGGAGGAGAGGGAGCATGGTAAATTGTGGCTGTGTGATGTGAAAGTAAAAGGGGACAAGAACCACAGGTAAGGCCCCGAAGAAAACTGCCATGTCCCAAAAAGGATGAAAAGAACAAACTAAAATAAAAAAATTTAAAAACTAAATTTGATAGATTTTAAAATGTTTTATAGACAGTAAAAGATCAATCTTCCTTTATAGATAATTTATGCCCAGCTTCAGTTTTGGCCAGTTCTCGCCTTAAAGCCCAGTTGTTCCTCAGGGGGAAAGGTGAGAGTATTAAATAAAATAACATTGTACCCTTTAAAATAAAATTGTCAGGAAATGTGTTTAACCATTTAAATAAACAAAAACTGGAAAAGAAAACACAGTTTTAGCTAAAAATACAATCAACAATTAAAGAAGGCAGTAAAGAATTTAAGCAGCCAATAAATAATAATAAAGCAACATAAAATATTTTAAAAGACTGTGAAAATTAAAAAGGTCTTTGCCCTGATGCCCCAAAAGGAATAACAAAAATGGAATTCCCAGCAGGGGAGAGTGCTAAATTGGAGCACAACCACTCATGGGCTGCTCATTGAATCCAGCCCAAAAGCGGGGAAATTGAAATGTTGTTGTACTAACAGTTGGCCAGAACCTTCCAATGACAAATCGCTGCTGAGGACTGTCAGAGCTGTAATCTTAAAAAAAAAAGATCCTAGGCATGAGAAAAACTCGAAGTGACCTATCAGTGGGTTTTTTCCGTGGCAGAATTTTGTTACCATAGGTGGTTTGCCCCATGTCCTTCTCAGAAGCTGAGAGCATGTGATTTTCCCAAGGTAACCCCAAAGTGGGTTTTGTTTTCCCCCGGCCAAGCTGGGAAATTGAACTTGGTCTGCAGAGTTAATAGTTCCCAAAAAATTCAAACACTGTGACAATAGCCTGGCTCTCAAATGGTTTCTGTGGTACGAAAATGGGAGTTCAGTAAGCGTTTTGGCTTAGCAATGCATCCAGGAACAAGAATACCTGCTGACAACGCCCTTATCCATATAACCAGTATAAGGTACAAGAAGCCGCTGGCAATCCCTCTATAATACGACTGCCCTTAAGAGAGGGGTAAAAAATGTTTGGGATGGGACCTCAATAAAAACAGAAACCTGTTCCTGCCAAAGTCAGAACATGCCTTGTACATTAGTGTTTTTAACTGTTTATTGTGTTTAAATAATTAAAAAGCTGCTTTGGGAAAAGGAAGGGCTATACATTAAAAAAAACAATAAAAATAAAAGGCACTTTTTAATGGTACTCGGGGGAGTCTTATCCTCAAAAAGTAATTCTTCCCTTCCTCTGAATGCCTCCTATCGTGAAGAGGCATTGGAAATCTAAGCGCCAAGCCACAAAAAACTGGCCCTTCACCGCAAAGGGGCTGAGTAGGAGTGTAGCAAAGCAGGGATATAGAAAGGGGCCCTTTAAGTAAAACTGAAATAACAAGATGGGATAAGACCTTTTCCCTCAGCTGTGGGTCCAGTCTTTTGAAAGACTAGCCCGTGTCGGGGGGGGAGGGATTTTCTTGTTGGCCGGCTTGAAGCCGATTTCTGTTTTCTTGTATGTTCTTATTCCCTACCAGGCCTATTCCCCTTTTTAATCCATTTCTGTGTGTTTCCTGCTGCATCAATAAACCCAGAGAACAACTCAGTGAAAGACCCTGGCATCTGAAACCAATATGGGTGGGGCACATACCAAATAAATATAGGTTGGTGGATAAAAGGGGTTTTTAATTTTGTCTATGATGGGTTTCCCTAAAAAGTCACCCGCACCTGCCTCGACCACCCCCAGGGAATTGGGTTTGTTCCTGGCAGAGAATAAAGCAAAGAAGAAAGAAAAGAAAGAAAGAAAGAAGAAAGAAAGAGAAAGGTGGTTGAATATGAAGAGAAAAAATTAGCCACAGGCAACGAGAATAGCAATCCCCTTTCTTAAATCTTAATAGACTCATGCTCCAAGTAGCTGCCATGCAATTTTCCATAACAACAAACCTAAAGTCCCCTGAAGTTTAACCTCAAACTTTCATAAAGTACCCCTTAGGCCCTTTTGGTCGAGATTGTTCTTGGGGGCTAAGTGTGTGGAATAATAACCAGTGGTAGGGTGGTGTACATGTCCAAGAACATTCATGTAGACAGAGATGTTGTTCGTTTGGCCCGCAGGTCTTTATTTCCCCCAGCAATGACAATGTGGAGAAGACCCATATAGAAGCAAAGATTTCTTCAGACCTGGGCTGAATTTTATTAAGGCCTGTTTAAAGAATAGTTAGAGCTGCTTTTTTAAAGTTATCATGATGTCTGAATTGCTTTTGTTCTAGGGATACAAATACAATTTTGTAAAAACCAATTTTGGGATGAACTCCATACTGAGAGTTTTTTTCAAAAACCCAATAAACTGAGAAACAAAAGTTAAATTAAAGCTGGGAAATGTAAAATAAAGCAAAAAATTGTAATCCCCTCGTGTTGCCTAACTACAAAACAATCAAAAAACAGAAACAGTGACCATTCACGGGGGAACTGGTGGGAGCTTGGTAAAGCAAAAAAGGTAAACTTTATTTACAGAATCAGATCAGAACTATAGCGCAATCCATCTCCCATGTGCCAGAAATCCAGGTTGCAGCCCACACAAGGCTGTGTTGCTTCGGCCCCTTCCTGTTGCTATCGGATTTGTATATCAATTTTACTTCCGAAATACATCTTCATAGTGGTTTAGTTGCGAATAAATGTCCATTTGTGAAAAAGAGTTCCCACGATCAACATAAAGTTTGCAGTTCTGGATAAACATTTTGAAACTATTTGAGCATGACAAAAGCCCAGGAAAATGTTGTTTGCCATTGACTTGATATAACAAAAGCTAATAAAGATAAAGCCCGTTAAATGAATGGGAAAAGCTAAAAAATGATCGATAGGGAGGGAAATTAAAGTTTCCTTTCAGGCTACCAATCCCCCCTAAACACATATAAGAAGAACGAAACCCCACTGAAACTCAGTGGCAAATTTTAAACTTCTCCAATTAAATAAAAATATGTAACAACAATTGCAGAGCATATCTCATAACCAACGGATGTATGTTAAAGACTTCTTTGAACAATTTTTTGATCGTTTTCACAATTCCCCCATTCTTAAGGCCCCATAGACATTTTGATCTTTTCAAATCACATTTCCCCAGCTTAGGGGCCGTACAGAACCGGCAAGAAAACCTTCGTTGAGGGGGAGGGTTGGGCAATGGTGGATCAACCCCCGAACCCCCCAACCTTGCCCCCCCAAGCAGTGTCCATGCTGCCTACCCCAACCGAGAGTGGGTGGCATGACCATGTTCCGGTGGCCAGTGTTTTAAACACACGCGGCGCTGAAAGAAAGGCAGAAGGAGCCGGCCTGCACGCAAGGGCAAGCATTTTGGCCACTTCTTTTGGAAAGCTGGAAAAATGCCAGATTGAAGATGCAGTGTTTGGTTGCCTGTGGCCCCCAATTTGGTGAGGAAAGGGGCCAGCACAGAGCTGCCTCCCTTTAGGGACATCCGTTTGTTTGGGGGGCCTTAGTCATTTATTAGTGGACGAGTTTCCTATTACACCTTTCTTCCAGGCCTGGGGCGAACTACCACTTTTAATGTTTAAAAAGGGCTAAGTCCTCCTGGTATTTGATCTGACTGAGAGGGGGCGATACCGAAGTTCCCACCTTTCAAGAGTTTTAGGTTCCAAGACAGGGAAATAAACTGATTTTTTTCCCCTTGTTGTCAATTTTGCAAGTTATCTAAAACCACTACAATTTCACTGGCTCCAATTTGGAATAGAATGTCTGTTTGTTGTCGGGAAAGACAGGATGATAGCTTAATGATCTATTTGAAGTAATGAGCCGTGAAAACGGCATTGTTTGAACTTTCAACTTCAATCTTAAATACAAGACTAATGTTAGGGTTATTACTTCAGTTTTTAACTCCCTCAATCTTCAAGTGTGCGAGTAATGACATGAAATGAGTCCGAAAAAGATTTAATGGCAAGGATTTCTGAATAAACATAATTTTAGAAGCCCTTTGACCCCTCAAAAGGCATAAGTTATGAGGGCTACATTAACTCTTAATTCGAAGGGCTACCATAACTGGAACAGCCCGCCTCCCTGAGCACAAGTATAATCTTTGGCTGAGCAACTTTGTCTTCCCCCGTAGTTTAAGAGCCCACCGAGAACTACAATTGTCACTTGGAAAAGGGGGGGGAACAATGGACAAAATAGACAAGGATTAACCCAGGGTCCATCACAAGGATATACAACTGAGCACAAATGTTAGCATCATACAGCCATTGTAGTTACCCTTTTACCACAGGTGGAAAGAGCTGGAACAGTTAAGAAAAGATAGGAAGAGAAAATACTTCAGTTGAAAAGAAGTGCTGAGGAAGAAGTAATTGAGGATTCCCAATGGGCAGACCCAAAAGGACAAACAATGGGTCTGAGAGCAGATCAAAGCAAGAATCTCCCCACTGGAAGCTAAGATTAAAAAAACTTAGGCTGGGCAAGAAAACTTTTTGGGCACATCATGAGACAACAATGAAGCATTGGGGGGGGGACGAACAATAATGCCTAGGGAAGGTGGAAGGAAGTAGAAGAGAGGAAGGGCTGGCATGCCGAGATGGGATGGAACTCTGTAAAGAGAAGATCAGAGAAAAATAATTGTGGCAGGAAGCTGGGGTAGGAGCAGTGGAGGAAACGGGGAGTCCCTTGGAAGAGATGTTTCCATCTACAGGGTTTGCCATGGGTTTTTGGAGAAATGAACGCGAGGCCCAGTGTGGGGGCGGGGCCTAGGGGCCCCCAATGGGTGGGGCAAGGGGCCTTGGGTGTCAGGCTGGAGTTCCACTTCTCCCCCTCCTCAGAAGGAACCCACTCAGGGATGTCCGTTGGGATGCTCAACAAGACTGCAACGTTTATTCCAACAACACCCCTCCCCCACAAACCTGTGCAACTGTCCCCCCGGGCCACCTCCCAGCCCCGGGTGACTCGGGCCTAGTTTTCGGCACTGGCCACGTCCCAGGGAAAACTGTAGCCGTTCCCCACAAGTTCCCTTAAATCCCTGCGCGTTGGGCCCGTGGCCGGTAGCCCCTCCGGTGGGCATCTTTTCACCCTGGCAGTCCCCGCTACGGTTCGTCCGGTTGCCCCCACAACTCCTCCCTGGTTTTGTCCCCGCCACTCCCAACCAGGGGGTTTTGTCATGGAGCACAATAAAACCCCTGGCCGGCGCAGCAACGCTTCCAGGTTCAGTGTACCCGGCGCTAACTGCCGTCCCGGCTAGGGCTGGACGGAAAATGGAGACGGAGGTACGGTCCTGCCGAATCTTCTGCCGCGGGGGCGGGGGTCAGTAACCGGGCCATCCTCCCTACCCCTGTGCAAGAGCGGCCTGGTTCCCCTCTCCCCCATTCCCCGTCCCTTCCTCGCATCGTCCCTCCCGCGTGTCCCCCTCTTTTCCGCTTGGAACCCCCTGCTTCCCCACCGACGGACCCTCAAACCCTCCCCTCTTTTTAGGGCTCTCTCCTCTTGCTGCCTCCTACCCCCCAGGCTCCTGACTGGCACCAGCGGGCTCGCCCTTGAACCTCCCCCTCCCAGCTTTCTTAATCTTCCCATTGGTCCCCGGTTCTCTCCCCCGTCCCTCCTCTTCACTTTGGGTTCTTCCGCGAACCCCTCAAACCTCACGGCTCTCCCCCCTCTCTACAGCCAGTTAACAACACAACAAACAAAATCCTTCCTAACAAACAGCTGTCCCCTAGGCAACTGGGCTGGTTCCAAGTACTTTTTAACTAATTTAAAACTGCCCTGAGGCAGAGGAAAATGAATGGCACAACCCCTTTCCCCAAGTCAAAGTGCAAAGAAAAAACTCAAAGCCAGCCCTCAGAGACGTTTGAAACAGGAGGTAAAAAGGAAAGTTCTAAAGGAGTCTCCTCCTAACTGCCAAAAACAACAAAAAATATAAAGAAGAATTTGCTGCGCTTTTTGCATTAGAGCCAATATTTAACTGCTGGAGGCAACCACCTGACTTTAACATAATAAAATGGAAACCTGCCAAGAGACTCTGATGGAGAGAAAGTGGAAAATTGTTGGAGGGTGGGATGAATTACGAATGGAATCCTTAACTGGCAATCAAATGGGCATAAGATGTGGTATTAGAATTCTTCCACATGTGCTCTTAGTAAGAGGAAAGTTTAACCCCATGGATATGGGCCCGTCGACCCTTGTGTGACAACTCTTCCACTAAAGGATACCAAGGAGCATGAGTCCCCATACTTGCCCCACTTCTTTCTGAAAACTCGTCCCATAGCCCCCTTGGCTGAATCTCCCGCTTAATCATGTACGGACTGAGAAGGACAAGGTGGAAATTCCACTTCTACATTGGGCTTTTGGTTTTACACAGCTTTGTCTATCCAGATAAGGGCCTGTAGTACTGGTCTTTTCCCATGGTTCTGTTGGATTTTCCATCACAGAATGAAGAATAGGTGTTAGTTATTTTTTCAGTGTATTGGAACAGCTGAAATACTGTCTCTTCAAGTTTGGGTCCGAAGGGAAATTTCCTTTTTTTTCCCTATTTGTCTTACAGAGATAGCAACATGGTGAGAATGGAAGGAAATTGGTGGAGGTCACCAAGGAAAGAAAGGGATAGACTGAGGC
>NC_056523.1:77988194-77999689 GCF_019175285.1 Sceloporus undulatus | reverse complement strand
CGGCATTATTTCTACAGTATGAAAGGGGAAGGTGGGAATATTGAGAATTGTACTGCTGGTGCAGAGCTTAAGTTAGAGAGTTGTAAATGTAACAGAGTACTGTTGTCCCTCTATAGCCATGGGTTCTTTATCCACAGACTCAGCCATCCACAGCTTGAATACATGTATATATACACACACATACACAGTGTGCCCGTGTCGTACACGGGCGGACCTTACACGGCTTCCAGCATATGCTGGAAGCTGTGCAGTAAAGGGGCACGTGCCCCATTGACTTCAATGGGTCTCGAGCATATGTGGAATTTCCCTTATGGGGGGGGATGGAACTGATCCCATGCGTAAGGGAGGGACCACTGTATATTCCAAAACACAACTTTGACATTGCCATTTTATATAAGGGGCACCATTTTACTATACCATTGTATTTAATGGTACTCAAGCATCCACAGATTTTGGTGTCCACGGGAGAGCCTGGAACCAAACTCCAATGGATACCAAGGGCCCACAGTATATCTTCAGAATCTGTGCTCTGGAGACTACATCTCTGTTGTCAAAGGCCTTTGGCCAGACTGACACTATGGAGAGCTGCCATTACTGTGCAGCAGAGGGCTACAGATGTACTGTATTTACTCCCTGACTTATGTAAGCAAGTTTCTTACATTGTTAAATTTTACCAGAGATATTTACTGCAGATGAGTAACTGAAAGAAAGGTACAACTCTCCCCCAATTAAAATCCAGATATTATGGAAATACCACTGTCCAAGTGAATATCTATGGATCAAGCCAAAGTCAAAACCAATACAGTCTTAATAGGACTGAAATGTTTAATCCTGATATGGGGAAGATTGAACTTTCAATAAATTTAAAATGGCTCCAATAAACCAAAGACTTGTTTATGCTGTAATAGCACTTGACAACATTTATCCTTTCCTTGTTTTATACTTATTCTAATAAGATGTCTTCTGCAACACTGCATATTTTTAAACATAATGAATTTTTTCCTTCAGCTGTTTGCATCATGCATATAAAAATATAATGTTAGTGGTTTTAGTAAAGCAATTGAATTAATAAATTAATTGAATTAATAAATAATTGAAATAATACATTAATTTAATTAATTTAGAATTGATCACCAAATTTGGTAATAGCTTTATTCCTAAGGAAGAGACCAAATGCAGTGGGGCCAGTTTTGTGTTTCAGTGGCAGTTGATGCTGCAGTAAGACCACAGTGAATTATGAACTTGATTCAAAGGACCTGAGCTCTGCCCATATTGAAAAGCAGAAATTATATGGAGCAGAAAAGTATTAAATAAACTGAAATGTGCCAAAGTGAATTGTCAGTGTATTGATTTTTACTTTGCTCCATAACCCCAGAGTGACCGCATATTTCTCCCTCAGTTGCTTACAGAGTGGGTGGATACAAATTTAAATTAAAGATGTGTGGCATTTTCCTTTTCATTTAAAGATACTTGGAAAGAGTTTTGTTTGGTGCGTTTGTGCTTAAATTAGAGTTAGATTCGATTTAAATTAGGTGATAAAAAAGAAAAGAAAACTGGAACACTTGTTGCAACAGTGATTTCCTTGCAGGTACCCAGATCCGTAGAACTTTTAAAAATGCCCCAAAGTTGCCTTAAGTGACAAAATGTAACGTGACAAAAATCAGAACCACAAAATTAATAAAAATGTTCAAGTAAAAAAATGAATACCAGTCATTACAAATCTGGGAATGGAGGTGTTTTTTTTTTTTTTGCTCATTGAATAATAATAATTATTGATAAAAATTTAGAGGTGACATGTTAAATTTGGGCAAGATAAGGCACATTCTTGTACAATTATTTATTGTACTGATGGGTTTATACATGACACAAACCTGCTTGTAGATTTATATACTCAGAACACTGAGCAATTTCTATAATTTTTAAAATGTAAACATATGTATGTGTGTACATATCAATTCTTGTTGAAAAAAATCAGACACATTTATTAACTGAAACTGGCTTTCATAATGTTTCTAATAACTGAAAAGAAGATGGCATCAGGCAGATCTTCAGCAAAAGGCAGTCCTTTAATCCAGACACTATTGCTGAGAAAAAGGTCCTGACCTGCAAACCCAACAAATTAAGCTCAGATGCTGTGACACAGGGTGTTATACTTCTGTTAATGATCTCAGTGGGCGGGCAGAATCATTGAAGCAATTGGCCTCTTAATTATGGGGGGTCCCTGCCATACAGAATTTTAAAGGTGGTGACTAAGGCCCTGTTCAGACTGGCCATTAAGGCCAGCCTGGGGGTGGAGTCAGGGCATCACATCCACATGACGCATGCCCTGACTCTGTCCCCCAGGGTGCCATGATGCCGCGTGCTGCTCCTTATGGCGTGCGGTGTCATGGGAGACAACACACCTCTGGAGACATCTTGTCAGGCCCACAAATCCCTGCTTCTGTACCCCTCAGCAAAGAGTCCCCAACTACGACCTCATGCCTCCTCCAAGGCTTAGCAGTGACTGTTCCCTCTGGTGGAATTCTCAGGCTCCCCTGCTCTGTCTCTGAAGTCTGTCCATGATGCCCTGTCCTCGTCCTCCTTGATAAGGGAAAGAGCTTCGAATCTGCTCTAGCTGCAAGTTCCCAGAACATCCCTTCGTGGCCTACTTCTTCGTGTGACATTCCTCCAGCTAGCTGCCTCCCTGTGTATGTGAAATGACCTCCTCCACCCCAGCAACTTCCTCTGTGTGGTACTCTTCCAAGATCATTAGTTCCGTCTGTCCAGGAAATCTCTTGCTCCCTAATATGCTGAAGTGTAGCTACTCTGGATCCAGCTGCTGGTACTTTCTCCTCCAAGAATTGCTACCAATTTGCACTTGGGCATGTCAAGTTGAGCCCTCCCCTTGTCTTTCTCCTCCTTTGCTTCTGTTCTTTCTCCATGTCCTCCTCTCTTTTTGACAGGTAAAGAATAAATTATAAGAACTGTCATATAACTGGCATTTGTTGGTCTTGTCTTTTGTTTTCCATTGGGATATGAATGAAATTGCTGTAATATCACAATAGAGCCAGTGTGACGTAGTGGTTTTGAGGGGGGCTACAACTCGAAGAGGCCAGAGTTGATTTCCCAGCTTGTCATGAACCCAGTGGGCAGTCACACTCTCTTAGCCTCGGGAAGTAATGGCAAACCTCCTATGAACCAATCTTGTAAAGAAACCCCCATTATAGGGTTGCCATAAGTTGGAAATACAGGCAACAATATCACAATGTTTGTGGGAGAATTGAGCACCCTGCAAGGTCGCATTGTGATCTTCACTAGAGAGATTAATGAAGGACCCAAGTGGTCAGTGACTGGCAGCTGTTGATCAACTGGTCCAATGAGATACAGAGCCTTAACAAGTCGTACTACCATCTTCTGGAATCAGTCAGTGCAATTCTGGGCTGCACAGTAAGAGCATAGTACCTAATTAAAGGAGGTACTAGTGCTTCTCTTCGTTCTGCTTGGTCATACCTGACCTGGAATACTATGTCCAGTTCGGACATCACAGTTTAAGAAGAATATTGGCAAGCTGGAATGTAGTGACCAAAAATCCTCTTCTTTTTGAAAAACTATTTTTTTTTAAATTGTTAAATACTGCAGTAATGGTCTACAACCTGCTGAAAAGGTAATATTGCCAGGACTGATTAAAATAAATTGTGATTTTTTTTTAAGGGGTAAACATTCAAATTGAAAGGTTGATTTTTAAAATTAAATGAGATTTTTAAATTGTCTTAAAATGATTACAAATAAAAGGGTTTAGGTGAAAGATAACTAACTATATAGCATGTGTACATTCAGTGAAGGTGGTAACAGTAGCTCATGGAGATGAAAAAATGATCAGTCCAGGTTTGCAGCTCATCTGCTGAAATGTGCTTTCTGTTCTCTCTACTTAGAAGTTAATGAATCGAGATTTTGGGAGATATTATTCCCATATATAAATGGAATCTCAAATAGCATCTGAGAAAACTGTAGTAGTTATAATGCTTAAGTCCACAATCAGTTTACCTTTGAAACCTTTAATCCTTCCAAGAGTTTATTAATAAGTTATTCCTATTGCCTTTTTAGAAACTCGCCAAATTTTATTTTTAAAGCAGTGTGCAGTTAGTTAAATGTTTAAACAGGTAACGCAATTTCAAAAATCCATGCACATGATCAAATTATCTCATTTGTGAGGAATGAAAATGAGCGTGAAAACAGTTTAAGAAAGATTGCTTTGCGTGTACGTACCTTTTAAATAAACCCTTTTGTTGCCTTGGTGTTGTTAACTGCCATCGAGTCAACCACCAAGCTTTCACATGAGATTGTGGATAAGACATCCTCCCTGGCCTCCACTGCTCTGCTTTGGTCCCTACAAAACTCGGCCCCTTGGGCTGATGGAGTGAAGTCCATCTGCTGGCGTTAGTCCTTCCTCTCCTTCCTCTCCTTCTACTACCTTCTACCTGTCCTAGCATGATCGTACTTTTCCATGTTTCGTGCTTCTCATGATGTGTCCAAAGTAGGACAGCCTCAATTTTGTCATCTTGGTGTTCGCAGGGATAATTTCAAGCTTGATCTGTTTCAAGGACTCTTTGTTGGTCTTTAATTTGGCTGTCCCATCGATCCTTAGCACTCGTCTCCACAATACATAGCTGAATGAGTTGATTTTCTTCTTATCCTCTCTTTTTCAACACTTCCCAACTCTTACTTCATACATGATGATGGGGAAGACATGGCATGGCGTTCATAACCTTTGTAGCTCTAGTGTTGATGGCTTTAGGAGCGTGTCCTCTTGCATGAAACCCACTTTTTTGAATTGTGTAAGGTTACAATACAGTATTAACTTAAATGTTAACTTAAAATGGAAATCCTTTTCTCATTAGTGTTTTTAAAAACTGGTTTAATTAAATATTCGCCGTAAATGATTTTTTCAAAGAGCAAGTTTTCATCCTTATATAAAGGGGCCAGGATCAGGCTGGATCCTTGGAGACCAGACATGGACTGACCTGATCTTGGGTAAACAAACAGAGCCCCTTAACGTGGACCCCTAGTTTTGCCACAGAACTTTCACTGGAAACTTATTGGAAACTAACTCCTACTGTTTAGATGACCCGCATTGCTCCCCTTGCTTCTCCACCACTAGTGAGAGACCCCCATCACTGTGCCTGGAGGCAGAAAACACATTGCCCAAGGCCCTCGCTTTCATTTCAGGCACGGCCAGAGGGGTTCCTGCTTACTAGTGAGATGCGAGGGAAGGGAGGAGCAACAAGGCTGCCCTGGTAGCGGGTTCCTGTGCTGGTGCAAGGATGGATGTGTAAACAAATCACGCTCATTCCCACACTATTATGAGGACCAACCAGGTTAGCACCTGGAACAGGAAAGCACTCTGGGCCAGCCCTGTCGGCGCAGGCCTTAGGCTTATATAGCTGAAAAGTGGGGTGACAAACAAAACATTTTCCACAAAAACAGAATTTTCAATCAACTTCATACTTGAGACACATGCTCCCCTCTGGCTGCATAATGGCTTTCTGATAAACTTTTCAATAATATTTTGCATGTTCAAATTGGGCCTTAGTTTATTTTTCAAGTGAAAATTGTTGACATATGTGATGTAAAGGATATGTCTAATTCTGGCTCAAGTGGATAATAAAAATGTGTTTATAATCTGTATCTCATAGAGTCCTGTAGTTTAAGCAAGCAAAAAGAACAACCCCGTGGTTGTCAATCACAGGCAAATGTGGGGAAATCCTCGACCCAGCTAACAGAATGGGTCCTTTCTCGTAATATTTTAATGTGAAATATGTTTTTTAGTGAGATGTATATCCATCATATATGTAGAGGTAATGACACATGTACAGTTTTGAGAGATAAGATGTGTCTGTTAGCTTACTCTGAGGATAAACCAAGATTATTGGGCAGCTGTACCTATATTTAGGTCCCTGAGAATAACAGTTATCTAGAAGACAATTCTTTGCTTCATGAGTGCCCGAAATAGACCCACAGGAAAGAACCCATAAAAAACCAACTTTTGTTTGATTCTCTGTGTCTTTGGTACTCATTAGAATTGTTTATATTCCAGTGTTATATCTTAAAACTTAAAGGTAAGAGGCTCGGGGGTGGAAGTATCCATCTTGTGTGGAGGTTTTGGCGATACACAGGAGAGTATACAATGACTAACCTTATTGCCAAGCTGGATGTTTTCAGGCAGTCTATCCCCTTTCAAAATACTCAGTTTCCTTTCTCCAGTCCAGACTTGGGGAAACTAAAGGTTTATGGAAATGCAATGAGAATCCTGCAATTGCTCAGAGGCGTTGCGCTTCTTTACTTTCTTTGGTTCTTTCAGAATGGTAAGGGTTAGATCAGAGCCCCTCAGCTTCAGTTGACACATGCAACCCTGTGGCAATTGCAAACTAGAGGACAAGTTTCAGTGTCCTTTGACTTTCTTTTTTTTAATTTTTCCTGAAGAAATCTCTTTGTTGTTAGCTGCCGTTGAGGCCGACTTTTTCTAATTTGTCCCTTAGAATGCAATCTGCCTGCCTCTCTTGGCAGATCTAAAAACGTGTTACAGTTTTAGTGACCGTAAGAATATCTCTAGTTTAATACAGAGAAAATACAAAGTGGCCCCTTCTTAGACATGGATTTTTTTATACATGGAGTCCAGGGCATACACACGTTTTAAAATGTCAAAAAAGTATAAATTTCAAATATCAAACCTTGATTTTCCATTTTTTATAAGGGACACCATTTTGCTATGTCATTATATTTAATGGGACTTGAGCATACACGGATTTTGTTATATACGGGGGATCTTGAAACCAAACCTCAGCATATAAAAAGGGCCCACTGTATTAACATTTTCACATTACATTTGCAGAAGTGAGGCAACAGTCCCATTCATACTACACAGCTATAGCATTTTGATACGACTTTGTAGTTTAAGTGAGGTATTCAGAATACTCTGGCAGAGAGTTCTAAATACCTTACAAAACTACCAATCCAGAATTCCATAAAATGGAAATTCTGGCAGTTAAAGTGATATCAAAGCACTTTAGACCAAGCTCCTATATTGCTTCACTGTTACATAAATATATGCCAGCAGAGTTACATTATGCATCACCTGCACTGAATATCAATATAGTGCAATGGATGATAATAATAATAATAATAATAATAATAATTTGTTTTATTTATATACCGCTATTCCAAAGATCATAGCAATTAACAGCAAGTAAGCTAATTAGCAAGTAAGCTAATTTGCCCCCAACAGTCTGGGTACTCATTTTAGCGACCTCGGAAGGATGCAAGCCTGAGTCGAGCTTGGGCCCTTTTGCTGGTCTTGAACTCGCAACCTTGTGGTTTTGAGAGAATGGCTGCACTACAGGCATTTAACCACTGCGCCACCAGGGATGTGGATCAATGATCAATACACATGGCTAATAATGCTTTGGGACAAATGCAATGCACAATGCACAAATGCAATGCATAGAAACAATGAGCTTTCATGTACAATGTACTACCACATGAGCAACAGCCCCACAGCTGCTCTTGCTGTTATTGTTGTGTGCCTTCAAGTCATTTCCAACTTATGACAACCCTAAGGTGACCCTATTATGGGGGGTTCTTGGCAAGATTTGTTCAGAGGAGGTTTGCCATTGCTTTCCCCTGAGGCCGAGAGCATGCGACTTGTCCAGGGTCACCCAATGGGTTTTATGGCCAAGGGGGGTAATCGACTAAAACAGAATTAAACAATAATAGTATAAAAAACATTAAAAGCATTAAAAGCATTTTAAAAAAAGGCAGAAACATAGGTGGGGAAGAATAGACAAATGAGGGGACAATATATCTGGGGAGGGTAACTAAGTTGGAAAGGCCTGCCGGCCCGGAAGAGATCAGTCTTGAGTGCTTTCTTAAAAGCTGTCAGAGTGGAAATGTGACAGATCTCCTCCGGCAAGTCATTCCATAGTTTAGGAGCAGTAGTAGAGAAGGCCCTCTGGGAAACTGATGTTAACCTAGATTTTTTAATAAATAATAATAATAATAAATTATTTATTTATATCCCACCCAATCATGAAGAATCCGGGCGGGTTACAGCAGTAACAAAAATACATCACAATAACAATAGAATAAAAATAACATAACAAATTACAATAATAATAAATAGCAAGAAGAATGCATAGCAAATAACAACAATAATAAAAACTGCATAACAAGTGACAGATCAAATCAATACAACTCAAGATTAATCCCCAGAATACATAGCAAATAACAATAAATTTGGCTGTAGTAGATTTCTTCCAGAGGACCTTAGTGTGCGGGGCGGACAGTAGGGAAGAAGGCGTTCCTTCAAGTACTGTGGGCCCAAGCCATGTAGGGTTTTAAAGGTAATCACCAACACCTTGTACTTTGCCTGGAAACTAATAGGCAGCCAGTGCAGAAGAAGATGAACCTGTATTGATTATGCACAAGTATTTAAGGGAAATGCTACTTTTTTCTCAGAGAAAGGACAAGCTGGACTTCAAGCCACAGTATTGCTGATCCCCATGGCTCTAACCTGTTTGTGATTGACAGTGAGGAAGAAAAGGTGTTTGTTATTACACAGGCACTGTGGGTCACTGGATAGGCCTTCACAAGGGTTCTGATGAAACCTGTGGCTGGCTGGATGGAGAAGAATTCAACGACTTGTTGAAAATGAAAGGTGAACTGTGAATTTCTGAGCACCAGCTTCATTGTTCCCTCACATTGCCATGAAACAAGAAACTGGATATGCAGTTAGTCTGATACATAAACAAAGTATAAAAGTTGAATGAAAAACCAATGGAGCCTATCGTAGTGTGACCTATATGCCTAGGGAGGGGTCAAACAAATGGCCTGGAAAAGTTGGCTTCTGGGTGGTTTGGGGGTGTGGCATTTTGACAGCACCTGCCCTGAAGACGCTGGGAAGGCACCCAGTCAAGCCGCTCCAGGGATGTGGCATTTTGATGCCACATGCCCTGGAGTGCCTGGAAGCCATCCTGGAGTTTTCTGCTCCTATTTGGGCTGGTGGTGGGGCAGATTGGGGCCGTGGCATGTGCTTGCCAAGGCTCCGGGGTGAGTAGCTCCAGGTGGGCCCAATCCATTCTTTTGGTGAAGTCTGTTTCGCTCCTAATTATCTGAGAGACCATACCTTCCTATATGAGCTTGCCCAAGTTTCAAGTTCATCAGGGAAGGGTTTTTAATTTCTCACAAGCACATCTAATGAGGGCATGTGAGAAAACCTGCTTGATGTGTGGTGATAGCGACACTCTGGGAGTGTAGATCCCTGCCTAGCCTGGTGGTGGTGCTGGGACAGCCCTGGAGCAATTGGGCCAATGCTGCTAAACTAAACCAAGCAAGTGGAAATTGGTAGCTATCTTGGAAGAGAAGGTTAGTGCATTACAACTATGTGCTGTATCTCTTCAGTGCATCGGAGAACAAGAGTACTGCCTGGATAGAACATAGGGAGAACTGAACATACAAAACCAACAGGAAGAAACTTGCAGGGAAAATGAAGAGGTCTGTAATAGTGAAGAAACACCCTGGAGGAAAGTCAGTCAGTAGCAGGTCGTACAGACGGGATTCATATTTCTCCAACTAAACAATTACTTCCTACATCTTCAGGAAGATAGCAGCAGTAAAGATGCGCAAACAGAAAACTAGTAACAAAGGATACTTCATGCCAAGGAAGGAGTCAGGGCAACAGGGAGTGCTGGTTGTGGGCTCACTGCTCAGGGGTATAGAGGCACCTATGTGCCAACCTGATAAGATGTATTGGAAAGTGTGCTGTCTTCCTAGCAGATGTATCTGAGATGTCACTGACAACTTGCCAAAAGTCATCAAGAACACAGATCAGCATCCCTGTCTCCTTAGTCTTATTTTACAGAGAAACAGTACCAACAAAATAACCAAGAACATATTCTGAGCAGATCACCTCTGACTATGAAGCTTTGGGTAGGAAGGTGAAGGGGTTTGAGGCACAGGTGGTATTCTCATCAATTTTGCCAATTAAGGATAGAGGGCTACACAGGAAGAGTATTAAGATACTAAAAGTGAATGACTGGCTGTGTAGATGGCATATATGGGAGAAGTTTGGCTTCTAGGGCCACGGTCTTCATTTTTTAGACATGAGACTAATGGCTACAGACAAGCTGCACTTCACAAAGACTGGGAAGAATGTCTTTGGTAGTAACATGGCAAGTTTGATCAAGAAGGCTTTAGACTAAATCCTTGGGAACTGGAGATGATAGCTCAAATATCAACCTAAAGGCAAGTTCTACACACAGGTGTGCTGGATGGTGTTACAGCCCCAGCCCCAAGAGACAGATGCACAGCCTGAGGATACTGAGGACTTTATCACACCTGAGGAATTTCTCTTAATTTTGAATGAAAAGAAAGTGGGGCCAGAACACATTTACATGAATTCGCTAGTTCAGCGAATTTACGTGAATGCGAATTGCGTTTGAACTGACTTCCCATTGTCTGAAAATAGCATGCCATTGCCTGAAATTGCATGTGGTAGTCTGTCACACAATAATGTGAAACCCCATGATTGCGCTTGGACTGACTTCCCATTGCCCAAATTTGCGTGTGGTAGTCTATCACACAATAACATTAAACCCCATGATTGCATTCAGATTGCCAATGGATTATACTTCCAATTTCCCTTGTCTGATAAACTCCTGAGATTCAGCTTCTAAATCTGGATATTTGGGTTTCGGTGGTGGCTAAGAGTGATATTCCCCACTCAAAACTAGTGAGCTACCTGTTCCTATACCTAGAGATCTGTCATCTGATGGTGATACACAACTTACTTAAATCTCATTTGGACTACTATAATGTGTTCTGTATAAGACTGTCCTTGAAGAATGTTCAGAAACTTCAGCCAGTTCCAAAAATGTGTAGCCAGATTGCCAACTACCTTGCTGTAACAGCTTGATTGGTGACTGGCTTATTTTCAGGTGCAATTCTAAGCATTGGTTATGAACGATATGGCCCTATATGGCTTGGGTTCAGTCTATCTGAAGGTTTGTAGCTTCTTATATGAACTTGTCTGGAGTATGAGATTTTGAGGAAGATGCTTTGTTCACTCCTGTCACCCTTGTAGCCATTTTTTGGGTGTGGGGTTTGAGAGAGAGTCATCTGGATAGGTAGTCCTTGGCTTTAGAACTCCCTTCCAAAGGGAGCTGTTTTAATGCTTTAATGGTTTTTACTTTTTTAAATGGGTTTAACTATGCTATTTTTTTACTTACATTTTAATATTAATATTTAATTATTTTTTAACTTTTATTTAATGTTTTGTTTTTATTGTTTTTTAAATTATTGTAAGTTGCCTCGAATCTCATTTTTGGAGAAAGGTGGAATATAAATCCCATAAAATAAAATAATACAAAGTTAAGTCGAAGGCTTTCATGGTCGGCATCCATAGTTTTTTGTGGGTTTTTGTTGTTCGGGCTATGTGGGCTAGGTTCTAGCAAGAGTTTTCTTTC
>NC_056523.1:77927880-77985239 GCF_019175285.1 Sceloporus undulatus | reverse complement strand
CCTCAGACCTGTATTATTGAGTACATTTTAGCTTACTAAATAAGTACTTTGTATTGCTTTCCTTTTAGGTTTGTAAGAAAAGATAAAACAGCAACAGCTGCCCAGCGTTTCATTCAAGTCAGCAGCCAAAATAAACATAGGAGGGAATTTGCCTCTTGTTTAAGAGTAAAATTTGGGGGCATTTTATATAGCAAACTCCAGGTGATTTATGACTGTGCACAGATGTGCCAAGAGCTAGTACTTTCCTCTGATGATCCTAGGAGAAATTAATATCTTTTTCTACCTGGATACTGGAGAATACTTGAGGTTTATTGTTATAGTGGGCTTGCTTTCAAAATCACTGGTAGGTAGTTTTGTGCCATCTGCTGCAACCCTTTCTACTGATAATTTGAGCATCTGAGGCATTCCCAGCAGACTGCTAATCAAGGAAATCCTAACTATTACTAATGTGGACCTCTATTATATTGTATTCCAATCTTACTTTTTAAGTATATTTCCGTGGTCCTGAAAAAAATCACTTGTAAGTCTAAGGCTACAACTGTACTGCAGAAATAATGCAGTTTGACACGGCCTTAACTGCCATGACCCAATGTTATGGATTACTGGGATTTGTAGTTTGTTGTTGCACCAGAGCACTCTGACAGAGAGGGCTAAATATTTCACAAAACTACAAATCACAGAATTCGTAACACTGAGCCATGGCAGTTAAAGTGGTGTCAAACTGCATTATTTCTGCAGTGCAGATGCAGCCTAAGATTCAATAAACTGTAATTCGTAAAGCTCTTAAATCTCCCCTTTTATGGTCACCAAGCACCTTAATTACAAATTAGCATATGTTAACTGCAGCTGGATTTCTTCTATCCTGTTGCAATTCCCAGTTCATAAATTGTTCTTACACTTGCCCATTAGCATATCTTTTATGCTGAGATTTAGGAAGAATTTTACTTCTCTTTTTAAATGGCAAAAATATTGCCCATATACATGTTTATAAGAGACTTTATTTTAATGAGTAGTACTTCCAAGTACTGTAGGTGTAAACAGGAATGTAGCCAAAGTGATCTCTATATGAAGTTGGAATGCTCAATTTTATTATGTTCAGTTTCTGCATCATCATGGAAAAATACAGAACTATAGGCAGTCTTACTACAGAGCTTGGGAAAATAATTTTCATGGTCTGTAATTCCACAATCCCCCAGCCAGAATGACCAGCCAAAAAGGGAGCATTTCTAAGCTTGGTTTCTTTTCCTTCTTTCTTTCTAAAATAATTTTTATTCAACAGCATAATAGCAGCAGAGTAGTCAATAAGAAGATAACAAAAAGGTCTACACAATAACTTATAACCTTATACAATAAAGTTTTGTTTTTCTAATGTTAATTTCTCTAAATAGTAGAAACTTTTATGTAAAATTCATAGATGTAAAAATATGTGTTTACAGTATTTGTCATTCTTTTAGATAGTTTAATCTGTTTCTAGCCTTATTGAGCTTGGTTTCTAAATGACTCCCCTTGAATTTTGTAACATAAAATGAAGAGAGTGCACTGAAGGACAAATCTGAGGGGAAACAGCACCTGTCTTAATACTCAGAAACAGAGATTATCCTAAACTGCATCTTCAATTGCATCTGATTCACTTTCTCTTTTATTTAAATCTCTCTCCCTCAGACTTTAGAGCAAAACAAAGAACATGCTTTCCAGTATTTCACAGACACAAACTGCCCAAGCAACATCAGAGTGTGGTTAATAGGGCAAAAGATACTAATGAAGGAGAAGACACAGGAGAGGCTGCAGCCTTTCCCTGAGTCTATAGGGGAAAACAAGATCCTGTCCCCTCCTCTACTATCCCAGCTGCTGAGTTAATTCAGGGCAAGATTCTGTCCCCTCCTCACCTCTCAGGGCACAAAATACTTCTGCACTTTGAACTCAGTTTGCAGCAACTGTTATGAATAAAATGGGGGAAGTGGAGAAAGGAGTGAGAAACTGGGACATTTTAAAAGCAAATGGAAAAATGAGAGGACAGATTAATGAGGATTGCCCCTGCATAGTTGGAGGATTTGACAGAGACCAGCCTGGGAACAGACTGTCCTATCAACATGGACATGTTTGGTCATATCCCAACTGTGTCTCCAAGTACACATATTTCCTTTCTTCTGTATACTGAATGGCTGCCATATTCCTCTAAGGACTGGGAACTGGGAGACCTGGATTCAGGTCTTACCACTGGTACAGACTGTGGCTACGACTTAGGACAAACTACTGTTTCATTTAGATTTATTATCTCACCTATACAATGCAATAATAGCCATTTCTAGCAAAGCTGTCCACACAAATACAGTTATGAAGTGCTTTGCTAGTGAAAAGGCATAGCATAAAAACTAAGAAAAAACAGCACTGCTGTTCTTTACCTCGCGAGAAAGAGTTCTTGAGCATATTGTTTGACTGGCTACTGCTTGCTAGCATAAAATGTTCTGAAGACAAAGGATTCAGCCCAGCATATTTCCCTAAAACTTGTGCTATTTTACAATATCGTGTTCTAAGTGACAAGAACCCAGGTTAGTAGATTATTCAAGAAGTGCTAACACAGCTACGTCATCCGCCCCTGACATTCCTATGGACTATCCCTTTATCAAATATATATTTCATGTTCTGGATAGCACTCCATACTTCTGACTAGATGGACTACGATCTATAGAAGCTCATGCTTTTATCAAAAAACCCTTTAAGATGCCTCAGAAATCTTAATTGTATTTAATAAATTAATGAGTGCAAATCTGCAGGGCTGGACAAACTGCTTCCCAAAATACTGAGAGAACTTGCTGATGTATGCTCTGAACCCCTTTGCTTTTAATCTGGAGAAAATCCTGAAGATCAAATTAAGTGACAAAGAACTGGAGAACTGCAAACATTGTCCCTCTCTTCATTAAAAGGCAAAAAAGAAGGTTCAGGAAACTACACGCCAATCAGCTTGAGCCCAATAAAAGGGAAAATATTAATTAATTGTTTTTAGCCGAACAAAATCTCCCAGAGTATGTTGGTTAACTCAAGCCATTGTGTAGGTTCCCAAATTCTGCTTTCTGGGCTATAGGCTTTGCTGGAGGCATAGTAGATTCATTCAAATAAACTGAATTTCTTGCTAATATACGTTTGGCTGCATTTCTGTGTCCTGACTCCACAGCAAGGGTGGGAGGGGAGTTTGTGTTCTACTAAAAATAAAACACTGAAAATATATATGTCAAGTTAAAGGACAAAATCAAGAGGCCTACTACCCCTTTGCCTGCTCCTTCCTGTTTGCTCTTACAGCCCCAGCTAGCAATAGAGCAGCAGCACACAAAGGATACGTACTTACAGTTTTGACAGGAACAGGCTGCCAAAGGGCGGAGAGCAGCGCAGTGTCAGGACTGATCTGTGCCTGTTTCTGCTGTTGCTGGTGATGCCTAAGCAGAGAGGAGGGAAGAGTGTAAGTCTCCAGGGGAAGAGGAAGGAGTGTCCTGCATGCTGCTGGCTCCTTAAGAGACCGTCACTGCAGTCATGGCTATGCTTACTAGCCCAGCCAGCTGATTCTGTCCTTGCCAGCTGCAGCCAGGGAAGTGCTGTGCACTACCTACTTCTCTTCTCAGAGGTCACTTTTGCAGTGCCACAAGGCCCAGTGCATCTTGGGGATTGTAGTTCACAACTGCAACTGAGTCTTTTGATGGATGAAAGAGGTGGATGAAATCCAAAGAGGATGGAAAAGGATTAGAGTTGATCCACATCTTCCAACATTTGAAAAACCAAAACCAGACAGAGTTAAGCCTTCCGTCAACCCAGAAATCCCTCCTCCCTGTTTGAGCATAGTACATAAGTCTCCCTTATGTTTAGAGCAAAAAGGTTTGGAATACCTGTGTTTGCATATTCAGCACATTTTAAAAATTATTTTATTTAGAGTATTTATACCTCGCTCTTCAGCCACAAAGATTCTCAGAATGGTTTACAGATGCTAATATGACGGTTCCCTGCCCTCAGATTTACAATCTAAAAAGACACGACATAAAAGGAGAAGGGAATGGCAGTGGGGAAGGAGTAATAAGATATACGACGTAATAAGATACCTTGGAGATGGGACCCAAGTCTAAACAAAAAATTCATTTATGTTTCATATACACCTTATAGGCTGAAGGAATTTTAATACAACATTTGTAATAATTTGGTGCATGAAACAAAGTACATCGAACCATTGGAAAGCAACGGTGTCACTACCTCAGCCACCTTGAAAAGTGTTGATATTTGGAATATTTCGGAATTCCAGATAAGGCTGATTCAACCCGTAACAATTTTTATAGCACTTTTGGAGTATTTCAGGTCCTATAAATACATTATACCATTAATTCTTACTACAAATCCCTAAAGCTGGTCTGTATTACTATCTTCCCATTGTGGTTAAGGATGAAGGAAGAAGCCCCTTTTCAGGCTATTAAATGACTTGGAGGCACACAACAATAACAGCAACAACAAAATGGTCTGTTCTGATGTTTTCAATAATATGCACCATATTATTAAATGTTAGGTTTAATACCATCAAAACACTAGCAGCATAGTTACTCATGAGGAAGTTTCAGTTATTTTTGCTCTACAGCTTCCAAAATTCACAACCCATTATGGTCACTGGTTACTCTAGCTGGAAGATTATGGGAGTTGTATAGTGTACAGTTGGCCCTCCATATCAACAGATTCCTTAATTCGTGGTTCATATCATAACCATCCTCCAAAACTGAGCATCTATAGTAAAGTTCTTGTTATTCTTTCAAATAAATCTGCTGCATATCCTTCTACACCTGTTAGCCACGACTTGGGCCCCATCTCCAAATAACTTATTATATCTTATATCTTATAACCTCTTCCCTACTATCATTCCTTTCTCCTTTTGTGTCATGTCTTTTTAATCTATATTACTATCAGACAAGAGAGCCAGCATAGAGTAATGGTCTGAGTGTTGGACTAGGACATTGGGAGACCAGGGTTTTAGTAACTAATCAGGTCTGGGAGGCTTTTATAAGGGCTGTGTGGTTTCGTTACGTTTCTAACTTTTGTGCTTTTCTGTAATTTTATACTGTTTTAGTTAGTTTTTTGTGGGGTTTTTGGTTTATGTGGCCATGTTCTAAAAGAACTTATTCCTGACGTTTTGCCTGCATCTGTGCCTGGCATCTTTCTCTGAAGATGCCAGCCACAGATGCCGGCACAGCATCAAGAATAAACTCTTCTACAGCATGGCCACGTGGCCCAAAAAACTGCACAAAAAAACTATGGATGCTGGCCATGAAAGCCTTCGACTTCACATTGTTTTAGTTAGTTGATTTTAATCGCTTTTTAAAATTTTATTGTAAACATTTTAAAGGCTTTCATTTGTGAGCAGCCTTGGGTCCCATTCTGGGACAAAGGTGGTACAGCAGGACAGAAATAAACAAATGAATAAGGGTTTGAATCCTTGTACAAGTCACACTCTCTCAGCCTCAGGGGAGATTGCAAAAGCAAATCCCCTCTGAACAAATCTTGATCAGAAAACCCCATGATCGGTTTGCCTTAGGGTCGCCATAAGTCCAGAATGACTTGAAACTACACAGCAAAGGGGAGAAGAGGACAAGAAGGGAGGAGAAAGTAAGAAAATGAGGGGTAAGGTAGCATTGTTTAAGGAATGTAGATGAAGGTGTAAGATGAATAATATGAATTGGTAGAAGGTAGATGGGATCCAAAGAGCTTTAGTTAATAGATTTAAAACAATGATAAATTTTAGAGAGATGGTCAGTAAGGAATTTGTGTTTGCCAAGTTAGTAAGAGATATATGTTTGTCTAGTTAAGGTGTTGTTAAAGATTTATTTTCCTTTTTCTTATGTTATATGTGTATATCATGGTTGTTTGTCTTACATGTAATGAAATATGCAACTAATAAAAATAACTATTTTAAAAAAAGAAACTACACAGCAGTAGCAACAACAACACAGCCAGACACACTGAGGGGCAATGGCAGAACTCCATAGCCTCCTAATCCCGCCTACAGAGTCTACAAAGGCAGCCTGACTGAGGGAGTGGACTACAAGCCTCGCCCTGCAGAGGGCGCCAAAGAGAAGCGGGAAAAGAGTGGCCAAGCATCCTGGGAAATGTAGTTGGAAGGGGACTACTGTGATTTCTTATTTTATTTCAGTTTAGTAAAGACGTCTGCTTAGCTTCTTGATTCCTCCTGCTCCTGAGCAAGGCACGAAGCAGCAGTCAGGAGCGCGGGGAAATTAAAGCCACGCAGTTATCCTGAAGGGTCCAAAACACACTGCAGAAATAACCCAGTTTGAGACCGCTTTAACTGCCCTGGTTCTGTGCTGTGGAATCCTTGGAATTGTAGTTTATTGTGCTACCAGAGCTCTCTGACAGGGGAGGCTAAATGTCTCACAAAACTACAATTCCCAGGATTCCCTAGCACTAAACAGCAGTTAAAGCGGTATCAAACTGGGTTATTTCTGTAGCACCGTTTCCCCTCTCTTTCAAAACAATTCAGTGGTCCCCAAACTGGGCCCTTTAAGGGATTTTGGACTTCATCTCCCAGAATCCCATACTATTGGCCAACATGGATGAGGCTTCTGGGAGATGAAGTGCAAAATTCCTCAAAGGCACAGTTTGGGGACCATTGATAGAGGAAAAGTGGAGTGATATCCAAGAAAGCGCCTGCTGAAATATGCCAGTTAATGATAAAGGCCTCCCGTGCTATACTCCTTCCCCCGCTCCCTTCCCTTTTTGGGTTGTGTGCCTTGGAATCCTTTCCTACTTATGGCTACCCTATCATGGGGGTTCCTTGGCAAGATTCCCTCAGGGCCCAGGGAGACTTTGCCTTTGCCTTCCCCTGAGAGAGTGTGACTCGCCCAAGGTGGCACCTCCACTGGGTTTCATGGCCGAGCTGGAATTGGAACCCTGTCCTCCAGAGTCCTAGTCCAACACTGGGCCACACTGTTGTTGTTGTTGTGTGCCTTTACATTGTTTCCGACTCATGGAGACTCTTAAGGCAGTGGTCACCAAACTGTGCCCTTTAAGAGATTTTGGACTTCACCTCCCAGAAGCCTCAGCCATGTTGGCTAATAGTCCGGGATTCTGGGAGCTGAAGTCCAAAATCCCCTTAAAAAGCAGAGTTTGTGGACCAATGCTCAAAGGGAACTCTATCACGGGGTGTTCTTGGCAAGATTGTTCAGAGGAGGTTTGACATGGCCTTCCTCTGAAGCTGAGAGAGTGTGACTTCCCAAGGGGTTTCCATGGTTGAGCTGGGAATCAAACCCTGGTCTCCAGAGTTGCTATCCAACGCATATAGAAGAGTCTTGTGCCCCTATAACCTAGCAGATATGGAGGGACAAGTATATATATATATGTGTGTGTGTGTGTGTTTGTGTGTATAACATATTATATATATAACATATATATTTCCTATTTCAATCAGACTGACAGGGCTATTTTCTTCGGAAACCATTGCCCGCCCGCCGTATGGTCTCCGTCTCATAAATGGAGGAGGAGGAGGAGGCTTTTCCAACGAATCTGGGTCCTCTCTAGCCATGGCGACTCTATGCTCCCGCGGGCGCTAGGGAAGTAGTCACGTGGCCCTAAGCCACCGGAACTTCCGGTTTCTTCTCCGTTCGGCGCTGCTGCTTCGCAGGAAGGGAGCGCGCCTGGAGCGGCCGTTCCGCGGCTGGTGGTGGACCGCCTTGGTAAGTGGGGTAAGGATGGATGGGTGTTGTCTTATGAGCGCTCTCATCTGTCTAGTCAATCTCTTCCTCTCGCCCTGTCGCGCGCGCCCGAGTGTCACGGTTATATCATCTTTTTTAATCCCCTTGGCAGCCGCCCCTACGGACGACGTACGATAATTAAGCGGGGAAGCTGCGCTTGCTCAGGCCTGTCAAGAGGGCCGGCTCCGAGGATGGGTCCCTTCCCGATGCACCTCAGGAGTAGGCGGTGGGTTCCCACGATTTGAATCCAGCAATCTGTATAATGATACAGAAAACCTGCGGGCCTTCCTTTACGTTTACTGTGCCCCGGCCCCCAAGCATCCTGGGAATTTGTAGTTCGGCGGAGCACCCACCCCGCGCCCATTTTAAGCGGAGAAGGCTAAAGGCTTGTAGAACTACGCGTCCCAGGATGCCATAGGATGGCGCTAGAGCACTGGAAGTGGTGTCATGAATGTGTAGATGTGTGGTGCTAGATTTTAGATTATAGGTGTTTATAGATAATAATTAGAGTATTTATATTAAGAGAAAGTATAGAAGTGTTTTAATATATATATATATATATATATATATAGATATAAATTATATACACTCCACGGATATTTAAAAAATTCAAAAGCACAAACTTTTTTCCCCTGAGGAGCTGGTGGGGTTCACAAATGCTTAATGTGTGTGTGTGTGTAAAGGTGTGTGTGTGTTAATGTATGTGTGTGTTGGTGTGTTGTATGTTGCGCGTTGCCCCGAAGTGTGTAATGTATGTATATGTGTGTAAAATATCAATCCATGGGAGAGTGAGAATAGAAAAATAAAACTTTATCAATATATAATAATTATGTGTGTGTGTTATATATATATAATAAATAATTCAAAAAGCCGCAAACCTTTGTTCCTGGGGGGTCCACGTGGATCACAACATGCTCACCCAGAAGTTTAGAGTTTCTTCTACAACCTGGTTGTCCCCAAAGTGCCCTCAAAGAGGTTCTGGACTTCACCTCCCAAAGCCTCAGCCATGTTGGCCAGTAGCTTGGGATTCTGGGAGCTGAAGTCCAAAATCCCTTAAAGAGCACAGTTTGGGGACCACTGAATCTACACTGGACAATCATGCTGGTTTGCACACCAATTTTAATTGCCCTGGCTCTATCCTACACACTCACTTTGGCAGAGAAGACTGGAAGACTTTTTAAAACTACATATCCCAGATGCCAGAGAATGGCACTTAAAGTTGGGTCAACGGCATTATTTCTTCAATATGAAAGGGGAAGGTGGGAATATTAGAGAATTGTACTGCTGGTGCCAGAGCTTTAAGAAGAGTTAGAGGTTGTAAATGTAACAGAAGTACACTGTTGTCCCCCTCGAAAAGCCGCGGTTTTTAACCAGAAAGCTCCACAGCCTTGAATCTGTATAATACACAATAAAGGCGCCCGTTCGTACACAGGGCGGACGCACCAACCGTTCGCAATTTGCCGGAACTTCAGTAAGCTCCAACTTAGGCCCTCGCGCAATGTGGATTTTTTATGATAAATGTCATGCCTTAGGAGAATGGTTCCCAAAACACAATTTGAATGCCATTTTAAGGCACCATTTTTATTATTGTCGTAACCCGGATAATCGAAGGCGCCGGGTTACGCAGTTTGCGGGATACAAAATCCCATGGGGACTGTATATATTGCTTCGGCTATATACGAAAGGTTTATTGTTTCTTTATGTTTCATATCTTCCAGTTGCTGTCGGGTTAGCAAAGGCGGCCCAAATTTTCCGAGGGGGGCAGAAAGGCTATTCCCAATAGCGCCCTATGGGGATTCCCTTATGGGGTATTTCGGTACAAATTAACCGCGGAACGATTTAAATTCTAACACTACCCACTGTATTTAATGTGTATCAAGCATCCACAGATTTTGGTTCCACGGGAGAGCCTGGAACCAAACTCCAATGGATACCAAGGGCCCACAGTATATCTTCAGAATCTGTGCTCTGGAGACTACATCTCTGTTGTCAAAGGCCTTTGGCCAGACTGACACTATGGAGAGCTGCCATACTGTGCAGCAAGAGGCTACAGATTACTGTATTTACCCCTGACTTATGTAAGCAAGTTTCTTACATTTAAATTTTACCAGAGTATTTACTGCAGATGATAACTGAAAGAAGGTACAACTCCCCCCAATTAAAATCCAGATATTATGGAAAGACCACTGTCCAAGTGAATATCTATGGATCAAGCCAAAGTCAAACCAATACAGTCTTAATAGGACTGAAATGTTAATCCTGATATGGGGAAGATTGAACTTCAATAAATTTAAAGGGCTCCAATAACCAAAGACTTGTTTATGCTGTAATAGCCTTGACAACATTATATCCTTCCTGTTTTATACTTATTCTAATAAGATGTCTTCTGCAACACTGCATAGTTTTTAATAATGAATTTTTTCCTTCACTGTTGCATTGCATAGCATATAAAAATAATAATGTTGTGGTTTAGTAAAGCATTGAATTAATAAATTAATGAATTAAAAAATAATTGAAATAATACATTAATTAATTAATTTAGAATTCACAAAAATTTGGTAATAGCTTTTTTTCCTAAGGAAGAGCAATGCAGTGGGGCCATTTTGTGTTTCAGTGGCAGTTGATGCTGCGTAAGACCACAGTGAATATGAACTTGATTCAAAGGACCTGAGCTCTGCCCATATTGAAAAGCAGAAATTATATGGAGCAGAAAAGTATTAAAATATGAAATGCAAAAGTGAATTGCAGTGTATTGATTTTACTTTGCTCCATAACCCAGAGTGACCGCATATTCTCCCTCAGTTGCTTACAGAGTGGGTGGATACAAATTAAATTAAAGAGTGTGGCATTTTCCTTTTCATTTAAAGATACTGGAAAGAGTTTGTTTGGTGCTTTGTGCTTAAATTAGAGTTAGATTCGATTAAATTGGTGATAAAAAAAGAAAAAACTGGAACACTTTTGCAACGTGATTTCCTTGCAGACCCAGATCCGAGAACTTTTAAAAATGCCCCAAAGTTGCCTTAAGTGACAAAATGTAACGTGACAAAAATCAGAGCCACAAAATTATAAAATGTCAAGTAAAAAATGAATACCAGTCATTACAATCTGGGAAGGGGTGTTTTTTTTTTTTTTGCTCATTGAATAAATAATTATTGATAAAAATTAAGGTGACATGTTAATTTGTGGCAAGATAATGCACATCTTGTACAATTAATTTATGTCGATGGGTTTATACATGACAAACCTGCTTGTAGATTTATATACTCAGAACACTGAGCAATTTATAAAATTTTAAAATGTAAACAATGTATGTGTGTACCTATCAATTCTTGTTGAAAAAAATCCAGACACATTTATTACTGAAACTGGCTTTCATAATGTTTTTATAACTGAAAAGAAGATGCATCAGGCAGATCTTCAGCAAAAGGCGTCCTTTAATCCAGACACTATTGCTGAGAAAAGGTTCCTGACCTGCAAACACAACAATTAAGCTCAGATGCTGTGACACGGGGTGTTATACTTCTGTTAATGATCTCAGTGGGCGGCAGAATCATGAAGCAATTGGCCTCTTAATATGGGGGTCCGCCATACAGAATTTTAAAAGGGGTGACTTAAGGCCCTGTTCAGACTGGCCCATTAAGGCCAGCCTGGGGTGGAGTCAGGCATCACATCCACATGACGCATGCCCCCCGACTCTGTCCCCCAGGGTGCCATGATGCCGCGTGCTGCTCCTTAGGCGTGCGGTGTCATGGAGACAACACACCTCGGAGACATCTTGTCAGGCCCACAAATCCCCTGCTTCTGTACCCTCAGCAAAGAGGTCCCAACTTACGACCTCATGCCTCCTCAGAGGCTTACAGTGAGTGACTGTTCCCTCTGGTGGAATTCTCAGTCCCCTGCTCTGTCTCTGAAGTTGTCCATGATGCTCTTCCTCGTTCCTCCTTGATAAGGGAAAGAGCTTCGAATCTATGCTCTAGCTGCAAGTTCCCAGAACAATCCCTTCTTTGGCCTACTTCCTGTGTGACAATTCCTCCAGCTACTGCATCCTGTGTATGTGGAAATGGACCTCCTCCACCCCAGCAACTTCCTCTGTGTGGTACTCTTCCAAGATCATTAGTTCCGTTCTGTCCAGGAAATCCTCTTGCTCCCTAATATGCTGAAGTGTAGCTACTCTGGATTCCAGCTGCTGTACTTTCTCCTCCAAGAGTGCTACCAATTTGCACTTGGTGCATGTCAAGTTGAGCCCTCCTCCTTGTGCTTTCTCCTCCTTTGCTTCTGTTCTTTCTCCATGTCTCCTCTCTTTTGAGAGGTACAAATAAATTATAGAACTGTCATATAACTGGCATTTGTTGGTCTTGTCTTTTGTTCCATTTGGATATGAATTAAATTGCTGTAATATCACAATAGAGCCAGTGTGACGTAGTGGTTTGAGTGTTGGGCTACAACTCTAGAGGCCAGGGTTCGATTCCCAGCTTGGTCATGAAACCCAGTGGGCAAGTCACACTCTCTTAGCCTCGGGAAGGTAATGGCAAACCTCCTATGAACCAATCTTTGTAAGAAAACCCCATTATAGGGTTGCCATAAGTTGGAAATACAGCAACAATATCACAATGTTTTGTGGGAGAATTGAGCACCTGCAAGGTCCATTGTGATCTTCACTAGAGAGATTTAATGAAGGACCCAAGTGTCAGTGACTTGGCAGCTGTTGATTCAACTGGTCCAATGAGATACAGAGCCTTACAAGTCTTAGACCAGGAGTTGGAGACTGTGACAATTTCCTACCTCTGGAATCAGTCAGTGCAATTCTGGGCTGCATCAGTAAGAGCATAGTATCCTTATTAAAGGAGGTACTAGTGCTTCTCTGTTCTGCTTTGGTCATACCTGACCTGGAATACTATGTCCAGTTCTGGACATCACAGTTTAAGCAGAATATTGGCAAGCTGGAATGTAAAAATCCCCTTCTTTTGAAAAACTATTTTTTTAATTGTTAAATACTGCAGTGATGGTCTACAACCTGCTGAAAAGGTAAATTGCCAGGACTGATTTAAAATAAATTGTGATTTTTTTTAAAGGGTTAAAAATTCAAATTGAAAGTTGATTTTTAAAATTTAAATGAGATTTTTAAATTGTCTTAAAATAATTACATAAAAGGGTTTAGGTGAAAGATAACTAACTATATAGCATGTGTACATTCAGTGAAGGTGTTAACAGTAGCTCATGGAGATGAAAAATGATCAGTCCAGGTTTGCAGCTCATCTACTTGAAATGTGCTTTCTGTTCTCTCTCCCTTAGAAGTTAATGAATCGAGCATTTGGGAGATATATTCCCATATTTAAATGTAATTCTTCAAATAAGCATCTGAGAAAATGTAGTATTTATAATGCTTAAGTCACATCATTTTACCTTGAAACCTTTATCCTTCCAATATTTATTAATAAGTTATTCCTATTGACCTTTTAGAAACTGCCTAAATTTTATTTTTAAAGCAGTGTGCAGTTATTTAAATGTTTAAACAGTTAACCATTCAAAAATCCATGCACATGATCAAATTATCTCATTTTTGAGGAATGAAAATTAGCGTGAAAACAGTTAAGAAAGATTGCTTTGCGTGTACGTACCTTTTAATAAACCCTTTGTTGCTTGGTGTTGTTAACTTCCATCGAGTCAACCCCAGCTCATCATGAGATTGTGGATAAGACATCTCCCTGTCCTCCACTGCTCTGCTTTAGTCCTGCAAACTCAGGCCCTTGGTCTGATTGAGTGAATCCATCTGGCGTGTAGTCTTCCTCTCCTTCTACTACCTTCTACCTTTCCTAGCATTATCATCTTTTCCAATGAGTTGTGCTTCTCATGATGTGTCCAAAGTATGACAGCCTCAATTTGATCATCTTGGTTTCTAGGGATATTTCAAGCTTGATCTGTTCAAGGACTCATTTGTTTGTCTTTTTGGCTGTCCATCGTATCCTTAGCACTCGTCTCCAGCAATACTGTACATCTTGAATGAGTTGATTTTCTTCTTATCCTCTTTTTTCACTGTCCAACTCTTACATTCATACATGATGATGGGGAAGACAATGGCATGGACGATTCGAAATTTTAGTGCTTAGTTGTATGTCTTTAGGATCTTGTCTCTTTCATGAAACCCACTTTTTTGAATATGTTGTAAGGTTACAATACAGTATTACTTAAAATGTTCATTAAATGGAATCTTTTCTCATTAGTGTTTTAAACTGATTTAATTCGTTAAAATGATTTTTTCAAAGAAGCAGTGTTTTCAGTCTTATATAAAGGGGCCAGGATCATGCTGGATCCTTGGAGACCAGACATGGATCTGACCTGATCTTGGGGTAAACAGCCCTTAACGTGGACCCCTAGTTTGCCACAGAACTTCCTGGAAACTTTATTGGAAACTCCGACTGTTTAGATGACCCGCTTGCTCCCTTGCTTCTCCACTAGTGAGTAGACCCCCATCACTGTGCCTGATGCAGAAACACATTGCCAGGTGCCCTCGTTTTCATGTCAGGCACGGCAGAAGGGGTCTGCTTACTAGTGGAGATGCAGAGGGAAGGGAAGGAGCACATGCTGGTAGTGGGTTCCTGTGCTGGTGCAAGGATGGATGTGTAAACACTCCGCTCATTCCCACACTAGTATGAGGACCAACCAGGGTTAGCACCTGGAACAGGAAAGCATCTGGGCCAGCCCTGTCTGCTCAGGGCCTTAGGCTATATAGCTGAAAAGTGGTGACAAATAGAAACATTTTCACAAAAAACAGAATTTTCAATCAACTTCATACTTGAGACACATGCTCCCTCTGCTGCATAATGGCTTTCTGATAAACTTTTCAATAATATTTTGCATGTTCAAATTGGCTTAGTTATTTTTCAAGTGAAAATGTGTGACATATGTTGATTTAAAGGATGATGTCTAATTCTGGCTCATGGATTAATAAAAATGTGTTATATCTGTATCTCATAGATTCTGTAGTTTAGCAGCAAAAAGAACACCGTGGTTGTCAATCACAGGCAAAATGTGGGGAAATCCTCGACCAGCTAACAGAATGGGTCCTTTCCGGTAAGTATTTTAATGTGAAATATGTTTTTAGTGATATTAATGCCACATGTACAGTTTGAGAGATAATATGTTTCTGTTAGCTTACTGAGGATAAAACCAAAGATATTGGGCAGCTGTACCTATATTTCTGTCCTGAGAATAAAACAGTTATCTGAAGAATTCTTTGCTTCATGAGTGCCCTAAATAGACCACAGGAAAGAACCCATAAAAAACAACTTTTGTTGATTCCATGTGTCTTTGTACTCATTAGAAATTGTTTATATTCTAGTTTATAAACTTAAAAGTTAAAGGTAGAGGCTAGGGGGTGGAAGTATCCGTCTTGTGTGGAAGGTATTTGGCGATACACAGGAAGAGTATACAATGAGCTAACCTTATTGCCACCTGGAGTGTTTCAGGCAGTCATATCCCCTTTCAAAATACTCAATTCCTTTCTCCATTCCAGACTTGGGGAAACTAAAAGGTTTATGGAAATGCAATGAGAATCTGCAGATTTCTCAGATGCTTTGCTTCTTTAACTTTTTGTTTTTCAGAATGGTAATGTTAGATCAGAGCCCCTTAGCTTCATGTTGACACATTCACCCTGGTTGTCAATTGCATAGATGACAAGTTTAGTGTCTTTGACTTTCTTTTTTTTAATTTTCTGAAGAAATCTTTTGTTGTTAGCTGCCTTTGAGTCGACTTCTAATTTGTCCCTTAGAATGAATCTGCTGCGTCTCTTTGGCAGATCTAAAAACTTGTTACAGTTTTAGTGACCTAAGAATATCTCTAGTTTAAGGAAGATAAAATACAGTGGCCCCTTCTTATACATGGATTTTTTATACATGGATTCAAGCATACACGGTTTTAAAATGTTCAAAAAAGTATAAATTTCAAATATCAAACCTTGATTTTCCATTTTTTATAAGGGACACTATTTTGCTATGTCGTTATATTTAATGGGACTTGAGCATACAAGGATTTTATTATACACAGGGGATCTTGGAACCAAACCCCAGTGTATAACAAGGGTCCACTGTAATATAAAATGTCTACGTGTCAGGAATGGGTGCAGTGGACACAGTCCAGTTCTCCATTCCATGATTTTGCACAATACATGGAAGGCAATGTCTAAAGAGTCTTTCTTTTAAGCTCTCTCCTCATATTTAAAACATAGATATTTATGTATTGAAATATTTTTTTCAATATTATAGTCTTGTCTTACTAGAAAAATATAAGTGTAGTAATTCTGTTTTGTGAGTAGGTTTGGAAATAAATATTACCTTTGAACAATCTCTCATTCTCATACTCGTGTTCTTCACAAGAGATAAGTTTCAAATGCACTGAGTATAAAGCTTTATATTAAAGGCAGTGTATTAATATTTTACAAACCAATATATATTCTTGCTAGAACATGTACACTATTAAAGGTTTGCTTACAGTATAATGTTATTTATTGTTGGGTTTTGGTACACAGTATTGGAAAGCCAAAGAATGTAAATGGTGAGGCTGTAGATGGCATTCCTCTACCTAAGATGAATGATTTGTATTTTTAACATATGCTAATACAGTCTAGAAATACCTGCCATGTGTAGGAATGATACATGAAGTATTCCTTCACAAGCAGTAACAGGAGAACCAAAGAAAGAGTTTCTTTTCAGATGCTTGTAGAAGCTGGTTTGATGAGTAACCAATGATTGAAGGAGCATAAAAGACAAATGTGGATTTTTAGAAATAACTTTCTAAAAGTTCCGGTTGCAATATACTATGAAACTATATAGATTGTTTCCTTTATTAATTCATTAATATTTCAGGTATTCCATGTTGAGTTCTTCTGGGAATTGTGGTGAAATGGGAGGCGCAAGTTTACTTATCACGTCTGTCGTACACTACCTGCTCTTAAACTACCAAACATCACTATCTTCTGCGGATCTTACTGTTGAACAGCTCTGTAAAAATTTTTTTTAGAGAAGAACATGCTGATGTGTAGATTACAAACTCGGGACATTATGAATAACACTGTCTTTATTTCTACAGTGGGAGCCAAGAAGAAAGATTTGCTCCCGGGTGGAACAGGGATTACTCTCCTCCTCCCCTTGATAGTCTTGCTCAAGAAAGACACTCTGGCAACTTCTCTGGCAGAGAATCACTTCCTTTTGATATCCAGGGACTCCCAGGCGTCCTCAATCCTCAGTTTGCCAACAGAGAGGAACCTGCTTTCAGCTTTGGAGGTAGAGATGGACCACATAGTGACTTCAGAGGTGGGGAGGGCCATTTACATGATTTTGGAGGCAGAGATTACCCACCTTCTGACTTCCAGAGCAGAGATGAGTCACATTTGGACTTCAGGGGCAGAGCACCACTCCTTCCAGATTTTAGAGGCAGGGAGATGTATCCAGGAGATTTCCAGGATAGGGAAGGGCAGTCAATGGATTATAGTGGAGGAGACATTCCTCCGATGGATTTCAGGAACAGGGAAGCATTCCGTATGAACTACAGGGATAGGGAAGCCCATGCTATGAACTACAGGGCCAGAGATGATGCCTCATCAGATTTTCGTGCAAGGGGAACATTTGATTTAGATTTCAGAAACAGGGATGGATCTCATCCTCACTTTAGAGGAAGAGATGTATCTGAACAAGAATACAGAGGTAGAGAGCAGCCATATTCAGATTTTAGGAAAAGAGATGTGCCTGATGTAGACTTGAGAGGAATGGGTGCTGCTGACCTAGACTTGAGAGACAGGGATGCACCACATCCAAACTTCAGAAACAGGCCCAAATCCCAGGCAGATCAGGATTTTAGGGGTAGAGATATGCCACCACCTCTGGATTTTGCTGCCAGGGAGACGCCCTTGGTGGAAACAAGTGTTGTCGACTACCAGCGCAGTCAGTCTACAGCACCTCTAACAGACAGGGAATGCAAAATAGAAGAGGCTGTTCATGTTGCTAGAGAGAGGTCTTCCTTGGGCATACAGAATGAGGAGTTTTCACAGTCAGAGCCAAGAGCCAGAGAAGAAGAAACCCAAGAACAAAATCTTGAGACTGAATCTTCAGTAGAGTTCCAGAATAGCTGTGGTCCTCCTCCTGCTCATCAGGACCAAGATAAGCCTCCTCAGGCCTTTGCTAGCAATCAGGAACTCTCTGTGACTGAACAGCAAGTACCTGAATCATCTGGACTTGGAGTGAAGGAAAAAAGTGAACTAGATTTCCTTGGAAGGCAGGATACAGACTACAGAGGCATTGAGTACCGAGATGTAGATCATCGGCTGCCAGGAAGCCAGCTCTTTGACTATGAACATGGCAAGTCTTTTGCAGAAGGGAAGTCTTGTAAAGATTCTCAGCCAGATCTTCAGGTATGTGACTTACTGGAGAACTTGATTATGTCTGATAACTATAAGCATATTTATGAAATCTTTCAGGACAGATGATTTCATGTTAATTTAAAGACCTAAATTCCCTCAGCCTGTTAAGTAGATTCATTCTTCCAGTGGACTAAGTAGTTAAGATATTCCAGAATAATCTTCGGTAGATCTGTAACCGCCAAATGTTTTCAAATAATTATACCTGTTTTGATTCCTGTAAATCAACATTCCTCACCCACAGTTAAAGAGGTGATTGAGAAGTTATATGATTTACTTGTGATGCTGCTGTATTTGAATATCTTTAAAACGATAATTTCTAAAACTAATTACTGCTATTGATTGTGAATCAAAATAATATTTTAGTGAATGTACATACATTTTATTTAGCCTATTTGCATTTTATCTTTCCTGCGCTTCATGATTGTTTTTTAAAATTCTGTTGAATTTTTGTTTTCAAGGACCAGGATTACAGAACCTGTCTCAAAGATGTAAAACCAAGCAAGCTGATTCGACTAGGAAGATTGCCTGAAAATGCCACAAAAGATGATGTAAGTAGTGTTTTAACCTGGTACTGTGTAAAAATGTTCCACATGTAGAGTTTTCTATGTGGAAACACTTTGAGATGGGTAAGTTAAAGATATCTGTCCTTGTCAGAAAATCTGCCTTGGAATACCTTCATGAATTATGTTTTCTTTATCATTTTGATACATCTCAACTGAACCAGTTACTACTTAATCTGAGGCCTGGATCCATAATTATATAGTTCGTGCCTTGTAAAATCTTGTTCCCTATTATAATCTGGTAGAAATCACAAGCTCTAATTTCTTCCTGATTTGACTAGGAAGATGGGTAGAATTGGTAGCATTCTAGTTATGTTGGTAGGCATCAGATTTTGGCTGGAACATTGTGGTGCCCTTGCAATTGAATTTTTTCCACTGCCGTACTCCATTCTTGATAACTGCACCCATAGACATTTTTTCTCCTGTACTACTGACTATACTGGCATGCACCAACAGGATTGTGGCCTTTACCTCCACTAGTGTGTATGCTTTAAAGTTCTGCCTTGCTTTTTAATCTGTATTTATCTTGCTTCTAGAAGGGATTATCTATCTTTGCCATAATTAGAAAAAATCCTCTTTACTTAGGAGAACATTAAAGCAAACAATGTATCAGCCTATTATTATTACTATCCTCCTCCTCCTCCTCCTCCTCTTTCTTATATCCCACCTTTCTCCCAATAAAGGAACTCAAGGCGGCAGACAACAAATATAAAACAATACAATTTAAAAGGAGTACAATATTAAAATATATAAATATAAAATTTAAAAAACAATTAAACAATTTTAAGAGTTAAAACAGTTATAAATTAAAATGTAACATCTTAAAATTTATAATGCACAACATTTAACACTCAGCTCTTATCAGCTTAAAAGGCATGACTGCTTAAAAACATCTTTATTTGATGCTTGAAGGATAGTAGGGATGGTGTCATCCTGGCTTCTCTAGGGAGGGAGTTCCAAAGCTTGGGAGCAGCCACTGAGAAGGCCCTCTCTTGTTCCCACCCAATGCGCCTGAGAGGGTTGTGGGCCTCTGCAGATGATCTGAAGACTCTAGTGGGCTCATACAAGGAGATACGATCCTTCAAATACCCTGGACCCAAGTTGTATAGGATTTTATAAGACATAAAGACAACTAAAGGCAAGATTGTCAGCTTTTAAAAACACCACTTAATCTTGGTCCATTCTTAAGGACATCCAGTTTTTGGCAAGTAATATTGAAATACAGTGTTTACTTGTAAATATTTTTCAGCATTGGAAGAGCACACTGAAATCTAAAGTTTTTTCAAGCATCAGTGCATTGGTATAAAAAAATCTGAATTGAGGAATATACTCTCAGAGTTATAATCAAAATTTATAGGAGGGCCTTGAAGATAGCCTTTTTTATTCTGGCCTTTGTAATAATTTTGATGCTTACCGAGATGGGATGATAATGGTTTTATTCTTTTATTTGTAGTAATGCTTGTTAGCCACATTGAGCACTGTTTTTATGGGAATGACAATAATAATGTTATAAAATTACCACATAATAGATAAATAAAAACTTAGGAAAACAAAAATGGCCTGTATATGTTTCAGTCTTTGTTAAAGTCTGGAACTGAAAGTCCCCAGATCATTAGAAGCCTTTAAATTCATGCCTGCCTTTTGAACCAGGAAAAAAAACCTCTCCAAAGTGTGGTAACATGTTAAAGAAGAAAAAAGTATTCTGGCATTAACTCTCATGATCTTGAGATCAGTTTGTCAGCTGCATGATAAAGTCCTCCCCCCTCCCCTGCCTCCACCTCTGGATTTTTATTTCTGTTCTCGCTGAGTAGATGTTAGTACAGTGGTACCTCGGGATACGAAATACCCAGGTTACGAATTTTTCGGGATACGAAAAAATCCCATAGGGATTTATTGTTTCGGGTTACGAAAGTTTTTTCGGGTTACGAAAAAACTCCGGCGCTATTTTAAATGGAGCCGCGGCTTTTTTCCCCATTAGCGCCTATGGCATTTCGGCTTACGAAGGCTTTTCGGGTTACGAAAGCGGCCGCGGAACGAATTAATTTCGTAACCCGAGGCACCACTGTATTTGCATTTAGGCCGAGAGAGAATGATCTTTCTGTTTGTGGTGTTACTGTTTATAATGTAAGTTTGGGATTTGCTTTTGCAGATTCTCAACGCTTTCCAAGCAAGTGCTGGTATCCCCATGAAGAACTTGCGTTTAAAAGATTATACTACAGGTGAGGGTTTTTTTATTGTTTGTTTCCACTGCATGGGTTTGCCTTAAAGGTTGTAAAACATAGGTCAGTTTGTCATTTAATTATAGCTTTCCTTGCTTACATCCTAATTACTCATTTTATATATTTTTTGGGGGGTCATCTAGTCTCTCTCGCATCATCTCTAGGGTTGGTCAGGCATAGGCTTAGCAAATCAGTGGTAAATCACCTGTGCAAGTTCTACACTAATGATGTGAGGCATCTGTGAGAGACACAAAACAAAGCTGAGAAAGTATTTAAAAAGTTTCTTCCCAAGTACAGTAGTTCATTTTTATTAAATCCTTTCACCAGGACTATGTAACAACGTCTGTATAAATACAGAGATTTTCTCACATGTAAAGCGATTTCATGGTATCATTAAAAGATACATCTCTGTTCAGTATCGCCAACTCCTGATAGCTCTGAATGGCTAAGTTGTGAACTTTATATTTATTTAGGAGTTTAGTATCCTCTATGATGGGTGGTTTTCTCATTTCAGAGAATGGTTTGTTTACAGAGCCCTGGCTTCACTTCCCATGTTCCTGGCTGGAATCCAGATAAATTACATAAAGGAATAATTTGCAGTTTTCTATGTGAATGGAAATAAAGTATATTAAGTTAGGCATGGAATGTTTAAAACAAAAACAAGGTTGCAGTTCCAGAAGGTGGAGATACACAGGAGAAATATGGAGAGGTACTCTGGCAGACTTCACCAGTTATATAAATGTCTGTACAGATTTAGAGTCTGAAATGTCTAGTAAATATTCTCTGTAGCCTGTTAATGTGTCCATCATCACTATTGCAGCTTATTTCCTAGGAAGCTCAGATGTGTTGGTCTCCGGTAGCTTGCTTATATAGCTACAGTCAAGGTGTGGTCACTGGGCATGCTCACAGTTAATTTTTTTCTTTTCAGAAGCTATCCTCATAGTGCCCCTCAGCAGCATTCAGTATTCTTGTGTTCAGAATCAGTCTGGTGACTTGGTATAAGCAATTTAAGAAGGAATGTGATTTATGGTTGCTTTTTGTGTTTAAAGAGCAATGTTTAGCTGTTGCGGGTGCAGCTTCTAAGAAGGAAGCTGGGAAGAAATTCTGGGATGTGTGCACTTTTGGGCTGCCCCACAGTTTACTACTTTTGAGATAAATAATGGACTTGTTCAAATGCAACACCAAATTATGTTTTGGAGTTCTGAGCATGAAATTTATGTTCATGCAAACCCTTTCTCCCTTGAACATGGAAACCAGAAATCTGCCATCACAGTTTGTGACAAAGTACAGTGGTACCCCGGGTTACGAAATTAATTCGTTCCGCCGCCGCTTTCGTAACCCGAAAAGCATTCGCAAGCCGTAATGCCATAGGCGCTAATGGGGAAAAGCCGCGATTTCGTGCGAAAAAGCGCCGAAAAGCACCAAAAATTTTTTCGTAACCCGAAATAACCTTCGTAACCCGGAACAGTTTTTTTTAATGGATTTTTTTCATAACCCGGAAATTTCGTAAGGCGGCGCATTCGTATCCCGGGGTACCACTGTATAGTGTGCTGTTTAATTCAAACCCAGCAAACTGTGCTTTGTGGAAACTATAGTTGCCTAGACACTAACATTGTAAATTACTGTAGACAATGGTATGAAGTGTTGGGGCATGACTGCAGAGACCATGGTTGGTTGAAAACTGTGGTCAGATGTTTCTAATCACTGAATGTGTGGCGATGAGAAAAAGTGCAAGCACAAGGCTTGCTCTTGTGACTCCAAACATGTTTCAGTACTGTCTGAATATCCTCAATGAGTGTGTTCTGCTGGATGCAAAAATATGCCTGTTAGGAAGATAAGTTTATTTTATTTGTTCTTTTATTTAAATCATTCTTAAATTTATTTTAAGTTATTTTTCATATGATGTCTATATGCCTCATTGGCAATGGAGTAGTTGTAAGTGATATTTCCTAAGTGGGATGCAAATCTGATGAAAATCTGTCAGTGTGCCTTCTTCCATACGCCGTCCTGTATAAAGAATGATTTTACTCAAATCTAAGACTGGCATGGCAGAAAAACCTACAAGTCCACAGTAGTTCAATTAAATATTCAAAAGATACTGGGCAATACCCAGTGACAGATTTTTGTAGGTGAAAGGGCAATCTTTAGCAAAATGAGGAGTGTGCCATTCCCTCCTGCCTACTGCAGCCCGCTATGTGCCCCCCAAACCTAGCTCTGCAGGGCTTAGGGAACCCTCCAGGATCAGTTTGCTGGGAAATGGAGCTGCAGTGGACAGGGGAAGAAAGTGCCATACCTACCACATGCGGTGCCAGGAAGGGTGACTGCAAGTAGTAAAAAACAGCAATGAAACTGCATCAAAAATAGCAAGGAGTAATAAATGTGTTTCAGGTACATGCATTTGCTTATTTTAATAACGTCACAGAATTTTTCTTTGCAACTAGGTGAAACCACCTGGAGAATAGAGCTCAGTGTTTTGGTGAAGCATGTTTGGCAGTAAAGTTGGAATGGAATAGGAACTTAAACATGAATACGTACAGTTGTTCCTACAGTGGTGTAGTGTATTACAGAAATCAGTAATAATCTAGGATTCAATAATTTTGTCAGATTCCTCAGTTACAGTAAGAGCAAATGTCAGAGGAGTTATCTCTAAAAATTAGTAGCAAAGTGGATTTTGAGGAGAATTTTTTTAATATTTAAATATCAAGAAGTAAATATAAACATGTTACAGTTTACTTTCTATGGCCAAATATACCCCTCCTAGTGCGTTTCTATCTATATTTAATTCCAGAGAGCCCCACATACCAGTTGAAAGTGCTTCTTGGTACACATGACTATAAAGGGATGTTTGCTGTTTTCTTTTTTCTTTGAATGCTCCTCTAGAAGGTTCCTCAGCCTTCAGGAGTAACCATTCCAGGTGATGTCTCAGTAGGAATTGGAGGGTGGGGCTCCACTGTACCTGTTGAACTCACTGAATGTCCTTTGGAGGAATAATAATCATGATGATGATGATTTATTTATATAATAGCATCAATGTACATAGGATCCCAGCATATATATTATTGCCTAATCTGTGACAAAAACCATATTTAAATCCTTGCAGGTCTCTTCTAACAGTTCCCTGCGCTGCATGAGAAATTGCCTTCTGATCTCAAGGGCTGGGAACTGAGAAATAGTGTGAGTTAGTTTCAAGCTTTTCAATCAAAGCTTCAAGCTGAAAATAAATTAGAAACATCGAAATTTGTGAGGGATTCAAAATGCAGACAAATTTCTAGATCCTCCAGACATCTAGGTTTGTAGAAAGAGAATTTTATTTAAAGCCACATTGATACTTTTTTGTAAGAAAAATATGGCAAAATAATTATTGAATGCTTAGAGGAATGAAAAAACTTAAACACCTCTTATCACATATTTTGTAGGGTTATGAGCAAGTGAAATAATGTTGCAATCTTTGTTTTAAATTTAGGACTTGGTTTATGCACTCATGGTTGAGAACTTTTTAAAGGAAATGAACCCCTAAGGGAAGTGTTGGCAGACCTGTGGGTTTGTACAGGTTTGTTCTCTGAAGTTATTTTGAGCAAGTGAGATGTTTGATTGTTAGACTAGGACTCTGAGATCAGGATTCTAATTCTTTTTTTTAATTTTTATTAAATTTTCATACAAATAGTACAAATACATACAAATCCAACAGACATACACGAACATAGCATCCACCCCTACCTTTCCCCTCCCAAGTCGTTCCAAATGACCTACTATATAGTTTATTCTATGTATTCCTCACCCCCCTTTCCCTCCCCCCAACACCTGCTAGCGAAGTGGCAAGAAAGAAAAGAAAAAGAAAAAAGAACTCAATTTACCATCTTACCAACTACTATCGCCTAATTACCTCTACATCTACACTGTCATCTAGCATACAACTCTAACTCATCCTCACACATCCTAAGACTTCCATCCTCTTTGCTCAAATTGTAATATTCTTGTATCTGTTATATATATTCTATTTAGTCTATTCTATACTAAGGATTCTCCTAAGTACATTCTCCATCATCTTTAAATCCTTCACTTTCTCTGTCTTATTACAAATACTTCATTGTGTATACTAAGCTTCTTCAGCAGATAATCAGCATACAAATTATTAACAAATCAGTACAATCTATCATCAAATTTCTAATTCTTGCTTAGCCGTGGATACTAGGAAGAAGGGCCGTGAGGAAGGTAAGAACCTTCCTAACCCTAATACAGCCCTTCCTAACCCTAGTATGCGCAGAGCGCGTACTTTATGGCAGTCTGTAAACCGCCACTATGATCTTTGACAAGTCACATTCATAGCCTTAGGGGAAGCCAAATCTCATCTGCATAAATCTTGTGAAGAAAATCCTATGATAAGCTTGCCATAAGTTGAATTAGTGGAGTAATGACCACTTCAGGAAGGGAAGCAGAATGTTGTTGTTGTTTTGTGCCTTCAAGTCGTTTCTGACTTATGGTGACCTAAGGAGACCCTATCATGGAGTTCTCTTGCAAGATTTGTTCAGAGGAGATTTGCCATTGCTTTCCCCTGCAGCTGAGAGCATGTGACTTGCCCAAGGTGACCCAATGGGTTTCATGGCTGAGCTGGGAATGGAACCCTGGTTGAGTTGTCGTCCAACACTCAAACTGCTACACCATGCTGCTTTCATATTCTTCTTGTACACTATGCCTATATGTTGGGGGTGGAAATTATGCAGCCATCATCATGATGTTGGGCAGCAAACTCAGGCAGCTCTAATCAGCCTAACTAATGGCAAGGAAAGCTGGGAGTCACAGTCAAGCAATATCTGGAGGGTTGCACGATTCCCATCTCTGCTGTGTGCATATGAGGGATGAACAATCCAATTGGCCCCTGCAGGGAACTGAAGTATTCAGCTTTTTGTCCAACCCAGTAGGATTTGTCCAATGCTCTTCTTACATTAACCACATTCCTCTAAAATTACAGATAGAGTAATTTTCTGTCTGTAGAAAGCCTGAGTATGATATTCATTTATACTCTGTTCTTGATTCTCTTAAGGAGAAGGATACACTACTGCTTTTCACTGCTGGTCCTAGTTGATTTGTTTATATACAACCTTTCTGCAGATATAATGCTTAACTATGTCAGTGCTAACCATGCCTTGTTATATTTACCTCACTTAAGTCTCCTCATGCCCAGGGCATGTATGGATATCATGCTAAATCATACTTTATGCATCATGATAAAGAACTGCAGCAGGCTTCAGACATGAGCACTATTTCTCTTGCTTGTCTGCCTTTGGCATGACCATAGGGAGCAATTGGGCATTTTCATTTCCAGATCAGATTAACTACAGCTTGTTTTGTTGTGCAAGCCCGACGAAACATGATTAATTGGGGGGGGGGGGGGTTGTCAAACTATGAATTATGAATCTGTCGTGTGTTTTTTTTTTAAAATAACATAAAGCATGATTTAGGGTTTGGAATAAATTGTAATTTATGCCCCTTTCCCACTGACTTATAATGTGAATCAGGATGCAGATTATGGGTGTATTATTTTCATTTTAGCGCACATTCGATCCTCATTGCGCCGATTTTGTTCCCATTGGAATTCGAATCTGATTCCCATGTGATTGATTTTTCCTGGGAAAACCCGAATCAGTGGTGGATAAACCGGTTTAAAAAGGGTGCACATTTTTAGAGGTTTTTCTTGCGCCTCCTGAGTCCGATTCAGGGCAAATGAATGGGAACGACAAGGGTGTCTGATTTGGGAACTTGGGGATGGGAGGAGCAGTGCTCAAGGGGCTGGCCTGGGGGTGTCACCTGCTTGTTCTCTTTCCTGCATTACCGGCGCCATTTTCTCCCGTTCGCATAGCCTTTCCCCCGGTGGAGTGGGAAGCAGGGTAAGGCTTGTGTAGACAAATTATTTTTTTTTAAAATTAAGCTTTTGATCACTTAGGTGCTCTGTTGGGTGTCCAAACATAGCAATGCTACATTGACCTCCAAATATGGTAAACACATTAGGTCCCTCTGCAACCTCTCCCCTGCTCCACCTGCACAGATTGACGTGTGAGGAGACCCATTTTTAACTATTATTATTTTCTTTTTTTTACATGCCTGCTCGATCGCCCCCCCCCCCCCCCCACAGCCCACGGAGCAATGGGGCAGGCAATGGGACTTGGGGGGATAGAGGGAGACTCCCTTTCCCCTTTCCCAGAGGGAATCTGGGAAGACACAGGAGAGCCTGGGAGGCAAAGGGTCATGGGTGGAATAAAGGCTCCCTTTCCCAGATGAGAAACGTGCCTAAGCGACTGATTGGCTGTGACGTCAAGTGCTTAGGTGCTTGATTGACAGCTGGTTTTTTTTTTTTTAAAAAAAAGAGGTTCCGGAAGGGCAATGGGAATCAGAACATGGGTCAAAAAAACCTGAGTCCGTTTGCCCCCTTTCGTAATGGGAACGAGGGAGCAGATTCGAATACAGCTCGGGGGAAAAATCCAAGTCAGAATCACAGCAATATAAGCCGCTTTTTTTGCCCAGTGGGGATGGGGCCTAAGGTTGAGTCAAAAGCACTTTCTTAACTTCTCTGTATGAACTGAGGAGCATAAGACTCCAAGTTCAATGAAACTTGTTCTTCTACAGTCCATTATATTTCAGCATGTTTGGGTGTGGATAGCAGAATAATGGTTTAGCTCGCTTTGTTCAGCCTTAACTCAGGTATAGGTTTAGTATTCCTTATCTGAAATTTGAAATACTCTAGAATTCAAAATTGTATTTATGAGTAGCTGAGATAGTGACATCTTTGCCTTCTGATGGTTCATTGTATACAAACCTTGATTCACATATATAATTGTTTAAAATATTGCAAATAGAGTCCTGATGGTGCAGTACTGCGGCCACTAACTCACAAACCATAAGTCCTGTACTGCAGCAGTTTACTCACAAGCCATAAGGTTGTGAGTTCAATATCAGCCAGGGGCTCTGGCTTGATTTAGGCTTGCATCCTTCTGAGGTTGCTAAAATGAGTACCCGGCTTGTTGGGCGTAATTAGCTTACATATTATAAACTGCTTAGGGAATGCTTAAGTGCACTGATAAATAGTACAGAAATGTACTTGCTATTGCTATGTGTATAAGGTGTATATGAAACAAATGGTTTTTGGGTTTAGACCTGGGTCCGAACTCCAAGATACCTCATTATGTATATGAAGATATTCCATAATCCTAGCCCTCCTACCATTCAAAACACTTCTGGTCACAAACATTTTGGATACGGGATACTCAGCCTGTATTCTGAACCTGTTCAGTGCTTGTCCAGTGGTAGTTTCCAGATTGACTCGGGGAGAAAGGCTGATTCTTGAAAAAACCCTTTTTCCAGCAGGAAGAAGGGGGACTCACGTACACATGGTTTGATTTGTAGATGGTGGGTAGCTTTGTCTACACAAATTGTTTACAATCAAATGTGCACCTCATTCTCCAGTTATATATGCTTTTCAGCATGGATATTCCAGTTATTTCTAAGGAATGAAAGCACTAGCAGTTCCTATGCTACTTGGCTGAATGTCAGCTTGGAAACATTGAAAATGGCACTGTGGTGCCATTTCCCCTATAAATAAGTAGTTACATCTCATAATAGCTTGATATTACATTTTACATTTCCTTCAGGAGCCACTAATCTAAAGTTGGGATGAACGCACAAGGATCTACCATTTAATGTACATTGCGCCCTCATTATACGTGGCTTCCAGCATATGCTGGAAGCTGCGCCGGAAAGGCTTCTCCCACACCCGAAAGAAACAATGGGGTGGGCACCGTGGGAATGAGCCCCAGTGTTTCTAGTGGGGTTTGAGTGCACACAGTATTTCCCTTACATGTCAGGGTCTCGAACGAATCCCCCGCGTAAGGGAAGGGCCAACTGTATACTGGAGCCCTGGTGGCGCAGTGGTTAAATGCCTGTACTGCAGCCACTCACTCAAAACCACAAGGTTGCGAGTTCAAGACCAGCAAAAGGGGCCAAGCTCGACTCAGGCTTGCATCCTTCCGAGGTCGCTAAAATGAGGACCCAGACTGTTGGGGGCAAATTAGCTTACTTGCTAATTAGCTTACTTGCTGTTCACCGCTATAATCTTTGGAATAGCAGTATATAAATAAAACAAATTATAATAATTATTATTATTATTATTAAATGTATATAGAGAGAAGGTATTGTTTTTGTATGTCTTCTGGTCTGATATTCTAGATACATAGGCATCATATTCCTGTTTAACACATGTTGCAATTGCAGTGTTTTACTGTCATATAAAGACAGTTTTGTTGTTATTGTTTTGTGCCTTCAACTTCTTCATACTTATGGCGACCCTGAGGCAACCCCGTTATGGGGTTTTCTGTGGCTAAGAGTTACCTCTTGTTGTAAACAGATGAACAATGAGATATACACTTATAACTTAGAGTTGCTGGCTATTTGGTATATATATATATATATACACACACACACACACACACATATATATACATATATATATATATACACACACACACACGTGTGCTGGTTTATTTTGGTTGTTTATTTTATAAATATGCACATCAGGGACAGTTCCTATTTAGTTCTGTAGAATTGTTGTGAAAACCATCTGTAGTACTGCTTACTTAAACTGGTACATCTTCCTCTGAGTAAACCTTGCTTTTAATTTAGATGTTTATGAATTCTTGATAATTTTGAGATAAGGATGTTTATATGTGTCTCTCTGACCTAAATTTCAGGCAGATGGATGCATTGCTTCTTGAAATAGCTTTCATCAGAAGCAAAGTCAATTTTTACACAGTATGGATGATAAATGATTTCTTCAGGGAAAATATATTACACATGACTTCCATGATTGTCCTTTAATCTGGACTGCTTTCAAGGAAAGGACTAATGCCATTTTACAACTCCCCTATAAATACTTGTATGTGTGTCTGAACTGCACTAGTTACTACGTTTATGCATCAAAATGAATAGGGTTGATTTTTGAATGGTATAATATCCTTGGAATGAAAGGGATTTCCAGAGTTTAATGCTATTCTAACTACTACTGAAAAGTTAATATAAACTGGGAAAGTCCTTCTGTTTCTTGATTCTCTATTTTTAAAATATTTCTAGACTGAATTTCTAGATTTATGAAACTGATAATATGCTTCTCCAATAAGTTGAGCCCTGTAATGATCAATATTTCTTTAATTTCGGTGAGAATGGAACCATCACACATTGGGTCTTTTTTGACGGAAAAACAAATTATGCAATGTACTGTATAGATTCATAAGAACTCAACAGGAATATGAGTTTGTAGTCAAGTATCATCAAACCAAAGCTTCATTTTGAGCCTAGTTTTAAAGAACACCATCTGTTGCTTTTATCTTGTCTTGTGGGAAGCATAGGGTGGTGGTAGCTGGGTGTATGCTGAGGGTGAATTGAAAATATGGCTTTCTGGCACTAACGCAAATCCCGTCTGTATTTAAATGCTGTCCCCAGGTTACAACTATGGCTATATCTGCGTGGAGTTTTCCCTCTTGGAAGAGGCCATCGCCTGCATGGAAGCCAATCAGGTTGCTTTACACTTCGGTCGAAAATGCTGCTAGAAGAATATTTTTGTGGGGAGGGTGGATGCCTAGTGACCTTTTTGAAATGGAGGTTCAAAGGAAGGCTTTTAATTCTAAAATGTACAACATGGCAGCTTAATATGCTGGTGTTTCCATAACTCTGGAAGGCTTAATATTTCATGGAAAGAGCCTGTCTTTTTTCTGAAGAATCTGCTTTCTTTTTGTGCACACTTTCAGGCTTGGTAGATTCAAAGTGCAGTAGTGAATAGGTTTTCCAGTTCTGGAGATTGTCCTTGTGTGTTAGTGTATATTGTGGCTTTCACGTACCAGGAACTGCTCAGTTCACTTTCTGAACTGTGTTCAGTAAACCCAATCTATGCGTCCTCTGAGGAAAATGGTTATATATTTGAATACACACATAGACCTCAATCTATGGTTCTGCAGGCTAGACCCCTGGTATGCAGTTCTGAATGAAAGAAACTGTTTGTGTCTCATTTATCCCTGGGTGGGTATGTATGGGGCTTTACCTGTTTCCTTTTGTATTCTTTTTGTATTTTAGACATGTTGGAACTGCTTAAGAGAGGTCTGGCCTGTTGTAGATAAACCTGGTTAATTTGATTTCCTTAGAAATGTTGTTCTTATTAACTATAAATTGTAGTGTGGATCAAATTTTTATAGTAAACCTTATGAGGAGAAATAAATTTGATAGTAGTACTTATGGTTCCAAAGGTTTAGAAATTAAACCCCATGCTTTCCCCCTTATTTTAGGAGCCATTCAAATTCTCAGCTATTTCTACCTGATACATTTATTCATGTTATCGACCAATTTTTGCACATTCCATTTCAGCTGTAGCTTCAAGAATTTTGCCAGTTTTGAAGTAAATTTTTCACAATTTGTATGAGCTAGCAATACCGTGTTACGTAATTACAATAAAGAGATTTCGGTTGAATGTAGATTATTATTTAGTAACAGAGATGAGCACCACCCCCTACAGTTGGACATAACTTGACAACCTTTTCAAGGGGAAATCGTCACTTTTTAATATTGATATAAGTATTACAATTCTGGAATAAAACAAGGCTTTACCTCCAAGTTTAAACCCTAACTTACATGTTCTGTAGATTCTCAAAATCATAGCTAAATTTTGAATCATGTATTCAGATCAGAATATTACAAGTTCCCTAACTCCCTTTGATTATTTGCAACTTCATTCTGGGTTATAGCAGGTTCTTCCCATACTTTCCTTTCATTTGCATTAATTTTACTGTATAATCCATCTCACTCAGAAGATTAAAGAACAAATATGAAATTGGATTTACAATTCATTTTAAATATATAAAATCAATATTATGAAGAGCCCTTCTCTAACATAAAACTTGTTCAGGTAGAAAGGTCCTGGAATGATTTATAAAGAAGGTCAGGCTTAGGACAGAATTGTAGTGCTATGAACTTCTAACATCTATTTAAATACAGGAGCAGTGGAGCTTTAATTTTCCATAATATATACACTGTTTAAAAGTTAGGAATCACCCAACAGAAGTAACATATGCAAATCACTGGGTGATGTACAATGCACAACAGTAATATAACCACAGTGCACAATTGCAATGCACAGCATTGTTGTATGTGCAGCTTTCATCACTGAGCAGAATAAGCCTGTTGTGCTATTATGAATAATTTGCCCTACATGCATAGTGTGGCATATGCATGCATATGTCACTAACAGTATGGCAGTCAGCATCTGTTTCCCTTGACTGTGACAGAATTTTTAAAAAATGCTGTCCAGGTTGGAGTTCAGTATTGTCATTAAAAAAAAGACTTATAAAATAAATCAACAAAAAATTGTTTTCAAAAATATCTGTGTCCCACACCCTAACCTGGAAGAATTCATCTGTTCCCTACAATCAACACTCTAGCTGTAATGTAGGGCCCAAACAGACTGCCCAAAATAAAGCTGCTTCGGGTCTCTTAGGAGGTAGGCTGTTTAAAGGACACACACACATCTTAAGAGGCCAGAAGCTGTGCCAAAGCAGCGCTCCAGTCCTTAAGACTGGAGCGTGGCTTTGGTGCGGCTTCCAGCCTCTTAGGACTCATGCATCATTTAAATAGCATACCTCCAAAGTGACCCGAATTAGCTTTATTTTGGCCTGTCTGTTCGGGCCCGCAATTAGCTCAGTGTTTCTTCTTTAGAAACTCCTGTTGCTTACATTTCTGCTCCTCCAAATAATAGTTGTCCAGAGAAGCAGAAAAAACAACAGTCATGGGTAATATTTTTATTTCTATATATACCGTAACTTAAGGATGTACTGCAGAGTGCTTTTCCTTCATTTAGAGTAGCATGCACGTTTATCGTGTTTTGCATATTTCTTAAATTGACCAGGTCTATCTTCAATCTGTTGAGTGATGGTATTATGTGTGTATTCTGGATATTGAGGGAAGGTTTGTATAAAAAACACCTGCTCTTCCTCCCCATCCCATGGAAAGAGGTTGTACCATTTTGGTTCTTTAGCCAAAACAATTAAAATGTCCTGTGGAATTTAGAAGCACCACTGAAAGTATATTCAGACATAGCAGTGACCTGAAATTTAATGTATGGCCAAGTTAGCAAAGTCATCAAAGCAAAAGGAGCTGGAGCTACTAATTATGAAATCCCACAGGATTACTCTTATTGTTGTCCTCGGAGGGATTTATTTGAAAATTCAGGCTTGAGAAAAACAAACTTATGTTTGTGCCTTTACATTAGAATGTGTCTTCTGATGTACTGAATTCACTGACTGCACACTGTATCTTCTTTGAAAGGTTTTGATATCATGTCTTGTTCCTTTGGTAGCCTGTTATCATTTGTCTGCTATTAGACTTTGAGATCACTTTCCCCTAGTAGTATGGCTTCTGCTGACCACTAAGAGAGACACTGCTTTTAGCTCTGTTATTGAGATGAGGTGAAGAAGGTAACAGGATTATGTTTCTAGTTAAATTGCTTTCACACACTAAGTGTATTCTTATTCCTCACCAAAACTATTGCACTATCAGTGACTGAGCTCTTCATTCATTTCTTTTCTTCATTCAAATATTCTTTGTCAACAGCATTGACAAAGATTTTGGAATTTCTTAATTAGTATCACAAGACCAAACTGACAGCTGTATTGAGTTTTCTAACACTAGAGCATTTCTACATTTCTAAAACTAGAACAGAGGAGTGACCATGTGCAGTTTTCCACTGAACAACCAGTTGCACAAGAGATAGTAGTAGATGTGTGCTATCTTTTGATCAACCACTTTTCAAGACTATTGTGTTCCCAGTTTTTCTCTCTGCAAACATTATATCCAGAGTGTCCAGTTTTTCCCCCTTTTTTTTCAGGAGTCTTTCAGTTTTAGGAATTGTAGGCTCCCAGGATAATTTGGAAGGAAAAACATGTTCTAATGTGTAAAATCTCACTCAGCTAGGATGCTTATGAGCTTTCATTCAGATAATTTGATTGTCTACAAAGAAATGAAGAAGTTAAGTAGCTGTTCTTTATTTTTGATCTGTTTATACATTGGTTTGCAACTTATATAGCTAAAAGGTTTTGGCCTCAAAACTTTATATATGCCACTGTAGTTTATACTACTTCCACTGCTGTTTTCTCTCAGTTTGTGTCTAACTTACATATTTCTCTGAAGCGTTGATTAGTGGTGTGATTCCATATATATCATTGCTAGAATAAACCAAGGGGCAGGCATCTATCTCACTAGGGTATGTTACAAAGCTGTTTTGTTGATTTGATTTGGGGAGTCTACTTCCTGCTGGCTCGAATCTTCATAGGCAGGTGTATACATTCAGTAAATAGGCGTATTTTGAAAATGTAATGCATCTTTTCTTTTAAGTAGCTGGAAACAAAGATATGCTTTTTTTACCATATTACTGATTGTAACTAAGTCATTAGGGTGTGTTAGAACACTTTATTGAAGAATGTTGAAAAGTGTAAAGTTTTCAGTTTCCCAATGAGGTTAGTTTACTTTTGTCCATCCATCTATAGAGCATTGAGAGAAAGATGAGCAGAAATCTTTCTGTGACAGAAGATGTTGCATCCAATAAAATTGGTTGTGAGATGCTTGGATAGTCAACATGAAGAGTTGTGGAGAGCTATTGTGGGCTGATGGCCTGTTTTGGTTATATGTATATGACTTAATTTATAGGCAGAAACCTCTTGGTGATCCATGCAGGAGTAATTGGGAGCTGTGCTACTGGCAACTGGTTGTTCTGACCTTGTGTTAGGAAGTAGCAAGTACATGGTTCTGCCACCCAGCTGCGGCACCCTAATGCCACTACACAAGTGCCAAGTCAAATGGCCACTGATTTGCTATGGGAGGTGTGCTAGGAGAGCTCCCTTGCACTGCTACTTGTCCATTGTCTCCCTCTTAGCTGGATTCCCTTCGCCTTCCTTAACCTCAGCAAAAATACATTAACAGAACTTTATGATCCATTACCTTCAAATAAGATCTGGACCTGTGTGATGAACTTCTGAAACGGCTGTTCTTATTCACTCTTTATTATTACTTCTTATGTCTATAATGTTGTTGTTGACTTGTGTACTTTAATACAATATAAGAAAACATTCAGTAAGAAAAGAAGAAGAAATGAGCCTCTGGATGAAAAAGCAGGTCAGGGGTGTGACAACACTACTTTGGCAGTGTTTTTAACATTGCATGGGTTCATTGTCTTTTCCCATAAAAATGCTCCTCTTGTGAACACTTGAGGTCCAGTCTTGACTGTATGTTGGACACTACATGTGGCATGTATCTGCTGAATTCTTCTGAAAATGTTCAGAGTTTTGAAGCTGCTTTTTGCGGTTACTTGGTTTGCATAAATTGCAGGATTTCTGAGTTCACTTCTATTTTGTGAGTATTACATCCTTTACTGCATGTGGCTGTTACAGAAAGCTCATAAATATCAACTCTTGTATTATCATCATTTGAATATAAAGGCCTATAACATTTTTGAAATTTTAATTCAAAATATATTTGTTAATTGTATCAGAGAGTACATTTATGTAAGATATTGTTCCTATTGTGTTGTGATTATTAATTGCCCTGCTCAGTGAGGGGTATGTGAATAAAAATGCATGTTACCAGTTTTGCAGCTATCTCTACAGATGAGATCTCGGTTTATAAGGTGAATTACAGATATTTTGCACAGAGCAGATTTCCTTTCTGCGAGGAAAGCCACAGAAAGTTGCAGTTTCCAGAAAATAGCACAGTTTTCTGGGCAAGCTACACAACTTACATTTAAAAAGCTACACAGTTTCCCATCATCATTGGTTGTATGTGTCCTGAGTGTCCCAAAACTGCAGCATATAAAACTGTCTCATTGTTCTCAATATCCATTGAGAATTGGAAAAAAACTAGGCATTAATCATCACCACTGTGTTTTAGCTTTACATGGAAAACAAGCCAGCCATTATAGGGAGCATATGTGGTATGTTTTGAGGTTGTGCGTGTCTTTTTTTAAAAAAAAAATATCTATGTGAAATTGTTGAAGCTGGCTTCATAGTACAGTAATTTCTATTACATTTTGAAATAAACATAAATATATCTGTTACTAGCCATTTTCACAGAAATCTTCAGTAGTACATTACACTTTGCCTTGCTCTTAAATAAATATTTTATTTTGCATCAGACTAAGATACGGTTCCTGTGTAGAGCCAGTCTTACTCTTGCCTCTTTAGTGAGTGTAGACAGAACCAGCTCTGTTCTACTTCATAGGTCAGACAGTGAAAGGGGTGGGAAGAAGAAAGGAAAGAGGATAGTAGGCCTTTTCTTGTTGAGATTCATCCGATTCTGAAGTATATTGCTTGCTTACACAGAAACCATGTGACAAGGGAAATGAAATTGTAGTGGATTATTCAGATGAAAATATATATGATGTGTTAGATATCTGTTACTTTTAAGTACTTTCTATGTTTGGTTTCAATTAGCTTGATCAGGATAGTATGTTAAGCTATTGGTTTGCCATGATCTGTTATCTCTGATTTTATTTTCTTACCTGCAAGAATCTTGGCAGGTATTACCTCCACTGACTACCTGTTTGTTTCTAGACTTGGTTCAAGTTTGTAAGATTTAATAAAGCCCTGAAAGGCCTAAGACCTAGATACATAAAGAAGATTCTTCTCCTTCGTGATAAAATCAACAGGAGAGTTGCTTCACAGTGTTGTTGTTAGCAGTGCTGCAAGTGGATACGGGGAGAGCATCTGTTCTAATAGCCCCTAAATTGGGGTAGACAAGTTGAGTTGGTGGAGGACAACACTGATCTTCCTGAATTTATTGTGGGCTGTGCTTGCCATTGTTCTGCTGCATTTGGTGTTAGATTTTCAATTTCCCTTTAAACTAAGGTGCATGTTGTATTGTTTTCAAAACTCATCAGTTACAGTATTCTAGCAGCACCACTGAGGTTGTAGACAAGGCCTGCACTCTCTCCTCACCTTGCTTTAAAGGAGAGTTATCTGATGTGTATTTGCCACTGCTGTGCAGAGCTTCAGCAGTGGTTTGGGCCTTCCAGATGGAGGATATGTATGCTGAATGTTCACCTGTCCTGATCTAGATTATAGAATGTCATCCCTGGGAAAAGCAAGGAAGCATTCACTGCTTGTATAGGTAAAACCATTTGGTTCCTATGGTGTTTTTGTTTTTGATTGCTGTGCTGTAGGGTTTGATTTTTTTACTATGATGCTGTTTTAAAGCTGTTATTCTGACTGCTTTAATTTTAACTGTTTTGAATATGATATCTATAAGGAAGGATATACATTTGATGAAATAAAATTACAGTCAAATGACTGAGAAGTAGATAGTGTTCGTATTAAACAGTATCAAACAAAAATTCCCCTAGGAAAAAGTTGACTTTCATTGTCATCTATGGAAAGTGAAAATATTTGATGATCATATTTTATGTAATTGCAATGTGTTTGTTTATGTATGTTGGCAATGCATATTTTGGGTCCTACATTTCCCTCTTTGCAAAGGGAGACACCTCACTGGTTCACAAGAAAATAGAAAGAACATGATCAGAAATGGAGACAACAACATCTGAAGGGCTTCAAGTGTGCTTTCAGTTAGGGTAACTTGTAACTAAGGAGTGGGCAAGGTGCAGTCTTGGGCTGCAAGTCACTCTCCAAAGCTGTTTTTGCAGCTCTTTTCAGATACCCCACACCGCCCTTTTTCTGGTTCCTCTGAAAGAGGGGTGAATTGCTGCTTCTGGAAGCCTTTATGAGCAACAGTTCACATTTTAAATAAGTTTCAGAGGCTCTCTGCACTATTTAACTTATAACCATTTTCAGAATTAGAAGTGGACTTCTGACAGTTTGTCTGGCCCTTAAAGGATTCTAGAGGCAGAAAATCGGTTCCTGAACCTGCTGCATTTATTCACCTCTGCTTTAACTTGAAAGTTTTGTGAAAGGGTTGTCTATTACTCTGAAATTCAGAATGGTGCACTCACTGAAGGCACTGTGATGTTAGGTTCCTTTTATGTTGGGCCCTTGGTATTTGCTGAGGATTGGTTCCAGGACCCCTCATGGATATCAACGTCTGTGGATGTTCAAGTCCCATTAAAGCCAATGGCATAATAAAATGGTGTTCCTTATATAAATTGCACAATTAGGGTTTGCTTTTTAGAATTTATACATTTTGAAAAATGTTTTCAAATCGTGTATGCTTGAATCCGTGGATAAAAAATCTGTGGATACAGAGGGCTGATTGTACAGACTGATGGAGTAGTTCTCTGTTATCAGGTAGTGAAATCAGTTCTGTAATGCATTTGAAGCAATTTTTGTTTCTGCCTAAGTAGAGGTATAGAATCAAAAAATGTTTTAACCTGCAACTTATTTAAAGCCCTTGCATAGATGTTGTTAGAAAGTTTTTCATTCATTTACTTGACTAAGATTTTCTGTTGTAGACCTCTTATAGGACAGAATGTTTCTGCTTCTTGTGCTATGTATGTGCTTACAGTTTTTAAAAAACTTCATTGCCAAAAGTAGATGCTGAAATTTTAAAGAAAACATTGCTGTAAAAACCAGTGCTTTTAAAATAACAATAATGGCAAAGGCAAATGGGAATGTTCAAACAAAAATTGCTCAAACAGAATAAATTCTGGCATGCTTTGTTTCTTCCAAACAATTATGGTGGTTGTGGGCTTTAATTCCTCCTGACTAAAACTCACTTATTCTCAGGTTATAGAATGGGGGGAGGGGGGTACTGACTCAGTAGCAGAGGAAATCTGACTCTTGTTGCCTTTCGAGACCCTGATTGATTCTGTCAAAGAGTTAGAGATCTGTTGAGGAATTGAAAAGATTATCTCATGGTGTGTTCTGATCACTTTGGAATACAGCCATACCAATCCTCTGACAAAGAAACTCCATTTTACATAGTCTTTTCACAGGAGCCCATTCCATCTCTCTTCCCCCCTCCTATTTCTTGTCTTCTGTCTAGCTAGAAGGTTTTTGGTTTGATTTGATTTTTGATTTGGTTTGGGCTTTTTTTTTTTTTTTGGCAGCATCACTTCTGGGAGGATGTTGCAGGAGCCCTGGAGAATGATAAGCTTTCATAGTTGTGTTGCAGCAGTGTGCATGGAATGTCTATTTACTGTATTTATTTATTTATTTATACCCCGCTGTTCAGCCACAAAGGATCTCAGAGTGGTTTATAGATGGCTAATTTGACAGTTCCCTGCCTTTAAGCTTACAATTTAAAAACACATAAGACAAAAGGAGAAGTGAATGGCAGTGGGGAAGGAAATAAACAAAATTTGACATGGGAACGAATGGGATTCTATGCTAGGTGATCCTGTTGTAGTTCTGTATGTTTACATGCAACAGGCAAGATTTACATACAACGGCTGCCTCCAGAATTGCCTTCGGAGCACGTGTAAAACAGAAAGAAAAGGAGAAAGCATATTAGTCTGCCTCAACAGCTACCCTAGCATATTGAAAAAGCATATAGCTCTAAGATTTGCCACTACAGTGGAAATCATAAAAAAAACAAGCTGTCAAAAGAAAAGAAAAATTCTTCCTGGGATGCATTTTGGAACAAGTTTTCCAGTGGTTTCTAAAAGATTCAAAATATTTTGTTTAATTATAAAAGGTGTACCTGATCCAGTTGTTTTGTTTCCCATGTGCATGTTATAGTTTTAGATAAAAAAGTCTGCTGAAATATGTTGAATTGCTTTTCTTTTATGTGGTGTAGGAACCTATCCTTGTTCTTTTCACGTTTTTTCTACCTCTGGTACCAAAGTACTTAACTAAGTGAAAGTGACAAATGACCTTTTAAAATGTTTTAAGTAGTCTCCAAGATTAATATTACAACATGTATTTTTTGAACTAGAGATTAATTTGCTTTTGCTTTTTTTTTTTGCTAAGTATGTATAGAAAGGCAGTTAAGTTTTGTTTTTAAAGAAAGAGCTATGTAGTCCTTGAGTTTTTACACCAAAATTGAAATCAGGAAGAGAAGCAGAGCAGAAATGAGATTAAAAAAAGGCTGTCCATTAATTTCCAAAGTATTTCATGAAGATAATTTAAAAATCTTAATTCACTACCTATATGTAGTAATGGAAAGATAATAACATTTGAAGAGCTGGTTCATCTTTGCTCTGTTGTGATTGGGTAATAAAAATGGCAGCAAGACAGTACAGTACTATGACCTCCTGCTTTCTTGGAAGTGTGACCGTTCTTGCTAATAGCCTAAATCCTATTGCTAGATTCTGCTAGAGTAGATGCATTGAACCAATGGAATTTGATTTACTATGCAACAGTTAATTCAGTGGTCTACTACTCAGTGGTCTATTGAGATATCAGTGGAATTTAGGCCTCAAGTTTTTTTCTCAGAGTGACAAATCTGTTTTAATACATTGTTTGGCTTCATAATATCGCTGTGCTTGAACTGTATTATTTGGTATGAAAAGAAATTTCCACCTACATTAGCATTAGTGTAAATCTTTCTCATTCTTTCCTTACCCCAGAATATGTGACATTTTGACACATGCATCGAAAGTACGTCCTCATTTCACGTCAGCTATGATACAAAATGGCTGGATGTGTTGTTTAGTCCACTGGTAAATTAGGTAATAAATAACTATTATTTTGGGGAACAGAGGATCTGTGTATTCCTTTTATGGAAGTGGACTTACAGCCATGTTTATTCAAGCCTAATGACCTGCTGAATCAACCTACTATACCACACTAAACTGAAGTTTGTTTTTTGCGTCATTTAATTCATTATCTTTGTCCTGACTTTTATTAAGAGAATGTAGGTTGGCTTCTGATCAAATGTGTCTTACTGCTAATTGATGCAACATATATAAAGGTAAACATTTCCCCTTTAACAAGTTTGTCTAGTATGTCCGATTGTAGGGAGTGGTCCTCATCTCCATTGGCTGAGAGAGCTAGTGTTGTCAAAGACAACCCAGTGGTCATGTGGCCAGCATGACTGCATGGAATGCTGTTACCACCCCACCAGAGTGGTAGCTATTTATCTACTTTGAAACTGCTAGGTTAGTAGAAGCTGGGACTAGTGACGGGAGCTCACTCGTCATGTGGCACTTGGGTCCTTAACTGCCGATGGTGTGATCATCAGAGTCAGCATCTTAACCACTAAGCCACCGCGTCCACAAGTTATATAGGTTGATGCTAATTAATGGTATGTATATGTGCATATATGTGTACAGAGAGAGAGAAAGAAAGAAGAAAAATGGAAACTCTTTTCTGTGATAAAATAGCAGGTTAGCCTTATGCTGGGAGTGTTGTGAGATGATGCCTTATTGTAGTGGTGTTTCCAGAGGAATCAAGTAAAGAAGTACCAAGAATCCTTACCAATTAATGTTAAATGCAGGACAGTTATCTGCTTACTACATTGTTTATGTATGTTAGCTTTAACTAATAGCTCAGAAACATAGACACACTTGAGTGTTTGTACAGTATGAAGTGCTGTGGTGGGCAACATGGCTTCTAACATAAAACTTTCTTCTTGTAAGAATAATTTTTTATGTAGTAGATAACATATATTCATGCTACAAATGATAATGATAATTTTTGGATTTTTAACATTAATACAAAGAAGGGGAAAGAAAGAAAAGATGTACACAGATAAAAAGGAGGGAGTACAGAGAAGATAAATGTGGGCTAGGCACCTGGCCTATGTCTAAACTATGCATGGAAGTTTCCTGATACCCTTTTAGCTTATGATAGCCGAAATTAGCTAAAGCTAACATAGCTATTAGCTAAAGCTAACATAGAATAATTTCATTTCAGTCAAAAAAATCCAAGTAGCAGTAAAGCAGAAAAAAATAATCCTACACATAGATTGGTAGTTCAGTCAGTGCCTTGTCCCCCAGTAGCTCTTGAAAGTTAGAAGAGGAAGATCTGCTACTGAGACAGTCCTATTAAACTCTTTGAGTTAAAGATTACAGATACATCTCAGTTAGCAAATTAGATGTGTTCTTGGGGACTACTGCTTTAATAGAAACTTTGGTACCAGAGGTAGAAATAACATGGAAAGAATAGGACAAGGTCCCTGCACCACAAAAAGAAGAGCAATTCAACATGTTTCAACAAACTTTCTATTCAAACATTATGGACATGTGAAATGAAACAACCAGGTCAGTTAAATCTTACATAAGTGAACAAAAACATTCTGAATCTTCTAGAGGCCACCTGGTAGCTTCTTCCAATATGAATCCCACAATGATTTGTTTTCTTTCAACAGCCTCCAATTTTCTCATAGTTTTCATTGTGGAAACAGCTGCTTACCTTGCCTGTTGTTTGTAATCTCATACAGCTACAGTAGGATCACTCAGAGTGAAATCTTATTCTTTCCCATGTCAAACTTTTGCATTGTCAACTGGAAACACACTGTTGCAACCCAACACTGATAGTCTTTCTCCAGCCCTCTTTCACCATCCTTCCACTGCTAGTACTGTTGGAAGAAACCTTCTATTTAGACAGAAGACCACACAAGAAAGGGGGCTGGGCTCCTGTAAAAAGACTTTGTAAAAAAAACCTTTGTCAGGATTTCTTAACCAAGGTATGTTTATAGCAATAGCAGCTTCATTTATATACCGCTTCATGTCTGTCTAAGCGGTTTACAACTGTAAGCTAATTGCCACCATCAAGCTGGGTACTGATTTTAGCGACTTTGGAAGGATGCGAACCTGAGCCGCCTTTCCTGAATAGATAACCGGCCACCAAAACCGGAACTTGTTACCCCTCTGAATCAGCTATAGCTGTTGTTAGAACTGTTTATCTTGTTTATTTTAAGATATGTTTTAAATTGTGAATTGTTTAATTATTGTTTTGGGGGGATTCTGGGATATGAGATTCTGCTGTTTTAACTTGTAAGCTGCCTGGTTATCCTGGACAGAGAAGCGGGATATAAATAAAAATGTTATTTATTTATTACATTTTACAGCAAACCCATTGCTGCAGCATCGCCCTGAGTCTCTGTGTCTCTAGCCTCCGTCATTCTCCCCTGTGCTGATACTGCTAAAATTATCCAGCTAGTCAGAGGACAAGGAGGAAACATGAGGTTCAGAGGGCAGAAGACTTCATAAAAGAAGCTGTGCTTTCAGAAATCTGGACGCACGAGGGGCAGCATAGCGCCCTCCAGGGCGCTTATGGTGCTTCTATAGCAGCGCACAAAGGAGCCACATTTCGCGGCTCTTTTTTGGAGAAGATCTGGGGGAGAGCCAATCTGTACAGCTCCCTTGTTAACTAAGGTGTGTCTACTTTCTGGTAACTTAAAATTGAATGATCCTGATTTAATTCAGGGCCTTCTAGTGCAAGGTACCAGAAATTATAGGTACATCATATATACTTGGCATTGCATTTTGTAGTTTAGCATTGACTACAGATCAGTAGGCATCTTGTACCAGAAGAACACTATCATTATTAAATCTTGTAAATGCAAGGGCTTGGGCAGGAAAAACACTCCAGTTATTTAAACATTTTTGTTTTGGGTAGGCAAGTTTTGTGCAATGATTCAGGGCATTTATGACAAAGAAATCATGGTATCCTTTATTATTGAATGCTTTGACATTCAAAATATTTTACATACTGATTTTTATTATAATTTAGAAAACCTGGCGGAAGTCTTTCCCTCAGCTTAATGGTTCATATTTAGCATTGTATTCAGTCCCTTTCTTTCACAATTTTTAGAGTATTTTTAGAGATACTTAGAGTAGTTGCAGTAACACATACACAGTTGTCCATTTTTCCTTGCTCTTTTGGTTAGATTGTTCCAAAGTGGTATACATTCTGAGTGCTTAATAGTCCAGTAGTAATGTGTAGGGTGCAGGCATTTCCAGTGAAAAAAATTCACTAGTAAATAAAAGATTTGGTGTTTTCTACTGTTGTATAAATTACCCTTTGATACACATTATTTTTTTCAGTCTAGTTTAGTGTTGGTTAGGGCTGTGAGTCCACTTTCTTTAAACATTGCAGCAAATTAGCTAAATTAGCTAAAATTGCACATAGCTCAAAATAGTAAAATTATTAAGTAATCAGCTATTCAGAGATAAGCAGATAGTTGTTTATGATGAAGAGCATGTATGTCAACTCAGCCTGTGAAAGCAATTCAGATCTTTCATGATAGAGGTACTGGTCTGATGTCTGTTACAATGCAGCAAGCTACAAGCTATTTCAAACAAAACAGCTTTTTGAACTTTTTGAGTATCAACTTTTGGGAATAATGAGCTAGAGAAGATTCTCTTTCAAGGTAATAAAAAAATGATATCCAAAGTATATAAGATACTCTTAGATACAGAGTTAAAAGAAAAACTGGTAAAAGAAAACATGGTAAAGTGGATGCAGGACATAGGACAACAAATACCACTTGAAAGCTGGAGAAAAGTATGGCTGGAAAATTTAAAAATTACTAAAAGTGCTCATCTATTACAAATTATTCTACAGATGGCATTTATCACCCTCAAAATTGACAAAGATCAAAAACTGTAAGGATAACAACTGTTGGAAATGCCAACAACCTAATGCCACATACTACCATATGTGGTGGTAGTGTAATGAAGTTGGAAAATAATTCATGCATAAATTCAAGATATTTTTCAAATCAAATTTGAGTTAAATCCTAAATTATTTTTACTAAATATTACAGAAGACCTGAAAAGGAAATTGAATCAAGAAGAAGTGGGTATTCTTTTATACATGGTTACTGCAGCTTGCCTAACATTTGCAAAATACTGGAAGGAAAAAATACTTATTTACTGGAAGAATGGACTTAAAATTAAATGAATTATCTATAATGGACAAATTAATGATGATTATAAATGGGAAAACAGAACAGCAATTTTTGAGGAAATGGGAAAAAAGAAATTTGCCATGGACATGAAAAGTCCTTAAATAAAGATAAAAACATCTCATTTAGTAGTTTATAAGTAATTGTTTAAGAAAATCCAAGAAGTTTGTATGCCTGTTTTGCTTTTTAAATTTAAATATTATTGAGATGTATAGTGATATTACTATATGTGTATACACTTTGCTTTAGAAAACTGCTGCATGATATAATGCTGAAGAGAAGCTGTATTTTTTGTTTTGTTTTTAAAGGAAAAAAGAAATACTGTAATAAAAAAAGAATTTAAAAACACTGGGAAAACTTTGGTTGCTGCCCACCACCATCTATGTATACAATGTACACACATTGATTTATTTGGTCAGGCAAATTTGTATGCATGTGAATGAGCATATTTTTTTACGTTGTGTGCCATCAAGTAATTTCTGACTTATCACAACCCTAAGGCAACTCTGTCATGTGGTTTTGTTAGCAAGATTTGTTCAAAGGGGCTTTGCCATTGCCTCTCTCTGAGGCTGAGAGTGTGTGACCTGCCCAAGGTCATCCAGTGGGTTTTAATGGCTGAACTGGGATATCAAACTCTGGTCTCCAGTACAATACTCAAATCACTACACCACACTGTCTGTCAATCACCCATGTAAATCTTGCATTCTTGTCCTTAAGTTACATAATAAAAATGAACCTCGTGCTTACCGGCAACCCAATGACACAAACCAACAAAAATCCATGCCTCACAAATCCTTGTGGATTGTCATTGTTTTCACATGGAACGTAAGGAAAAACAAAACAAAATCACAGAGCACATCTGTGAGTTCACATGTGTTAGTTGATTTGATGCTAGTCTTGGTGGTGGTGGATCTCATACAAAAAGCATGAGGATTCATAAGGATCCATGATGCAAATCTGTTATATTTACTGTGTTTCTATGACTTCATGGTTCAGTCCATCAAAATATATATGATTAATAATTTGATTGTAACCTCCATGAAGGTTTCTGTGTAAAAAATAATAATCTAAATCAGAGGTAGGCAACCTTTTTGAGCCAGGGGCCGAGTTACTGTCCCTCAGACAACTGGGGGGCCGAAGCCGGGGGGGAGCTTCCACGCTCCGGGGGCGGGGTCGTGTGCCGGGGGTGGAGCTTCCACCCTCTGGGGGTGGAGCCACATGCCAGGGCCGGAGCTTCCACCCTCCGGGGCGGGGCCAGCGCTGGAGGCCTCCTCTTTGCCGGCCCCTGACGGGACCCACGGCCCATCAGAGGCTGGCAAGGGAGCCGGTGGGGGCCGCCAGTGCTGGAGGCCTCCCCCTCTCTGCCGGCCCCTGACAGGGCCCCAGGGCCTGTCAGAGGCCGGCAAAAGAGCTGGCAGGGGCCGCCAGCACTGGAGGCCTCCCCCTCTTTCTTGGTGCTGTGGGCTCCTTCCCGGCCTCCATGGAGGCCGAGAAGGAGGGAGGAGGCCGGCGGCCCCCCAAAGACCCCGCGTGCGAGAGGGAGGAGGCCAGCGGCCTCCCAAAGGCCCTGGGCGAGTGGCCCGGTCCTGCCGCTGATTGCTGCTGGCGTGGGGCCTTTGGCAATCGGCGGCAGGACTGGGCTCGGGCCGGTCCCCCGGCCTCAGCGGGCTGCATGTGACCCGTGGGCCGGGGGTTGCCGACCCTTGATCTAAATTGAAGAGGATCTGTTCTATTATAACTGGGTTCTATCTGTGTGGACTTTTCCCTTGCTTTCTTCCTCCAATCTAGCTTTTTCGTGACCCTCAGATTGCTCTGTTTCCCCCATTGTACTGACATTCTTATGCTTGCATCCAGCCCAGAGACAGCAGTTTACTTCATCGCTCCTATACCAAACTATTGTTACTACCCACTAGCGTTGCAAGAATAAAAACTTTTCTTGTGATACTTTGGCTATATCAGTGTTATACCTTAGCTTTTCTTCCTTCTGAATAGTTTGTTAAAAAAACAAACCTCCTCTTAAGCAAGGGGAAGCATATAGAGATCCCAAGCTAATCCTCTGTAGGTACTGTATAATATAAAATTTATTTTTTTCTTTACTTGTCATAGGAGTTCATCAGACAAAGGGAATTGGAAGTATAATCCAATGGCAATCTGAACACAGTCATGGGGTTTAACGTTATTGCGTGATAATCCACTACACACAAATTCGGGCAATGGGAAGTCAGTCCGAACGCAGTCATGTGGTTTCACATTATTGCGTGATAGACTGCCACATGCAAATTAGGGCAATGGCATGCTATTTTTGGGCAATGGGGAGCCAGTTCGAATGCAATGCGTATTCACATAATTGCGCGAAACTAGCGACTTTAAGTGAATACGTTCTGGCTCCACTTTCTTTTCATTCGAATTTCAGAGAAATTTCTCCCTTTAGATAAACTCCATAGTTGCCAGTATCATTCCTTGGGTCATAGTTCCATAGAACATTTCCCTAAAGAGTTAGCAGACAAAAGAAATACTGCTCCATCAGAGTAATTGTTGCCATCTATGTATCTTCCTGAGTTTTCATCTCATGGGTGAAATAATTGTCAGCTGAAAACTCTCTAAGCCACAAAGTTGTTAAGAATTTGGCCCCTACAAGAGAACCTCAAAAGCTTGTATTGGACACCTGTGTAAGGGTCCCCTTATTTGTTATTTATTATGATTATGCTCAGAAGTAAGAGTCAGGTCTTACTGCTGTCAAAAATGTTAGAACAAGGCCATAAAAGTGAAAGTCCTATAGGCAAAATCTTTGTAAGGCCAAAAATATTGGGAGGGTAGCCAAACGACATAGAAAGATGTATTTGCCATGCCTCGAGGGCCAGGCTTTACAAGTAGAGAGAAATTCTAAAGAGATGGCTGTGTTGGTTTGTTGCATCATAAACTAGACAGTCCCGAGAAAGCTTAAAAACTAAAATAAAAAAATACCATTTCATGGGCCAGGTTTAAGTGTACGTATATACATAATGGAAATGGTAAGAAGTAGAAAACGGCATTACAAAGTCAAACCAGGCAAGACAACAGTATATGCGACAGTACTGTGCAAAGCACAAATGACTTGAAGATACCATTTGTGTGGGTGCTAGCTATTGATTAGTAGCCACGAATGATGAATAAACACAATTTTTGTATTGTGGAGGTCATCCCTAGAGTTTGTCAGTGTTCCCCAAACTGTGCTCTTTAAGGGATTTTGGACTTAAACTCCCAGAATCCCAGACTCTTGGCCAACGTGGCTGAGGCTTCTGGGAGTTAAAGAGGCTACAAAATGCATGCACACGTGCTCCAAAATACCCCCCAAATGCACTGCAAGGGGAGTGGAGGGCATTTCTATCATGTTCGGACCCACCTCCCATCAAACACAATTTTTTGGATTTCCTCCTCCCAATTTTGCACTGAAATGCTTCACAATCTCTATTAGGGGACAGTAGGGTGCATTTCCACCACATTTTTCAGGCCCAGACTGAATGAAGCCCAAGAGATGCCTTTTTGCAGGCCCAGACTGAATGAAGCCCAGCCTTTTCTGAAACCCAGAATATGGTGAAAATGCTCCCATATTTCCGAGATGCATTTTGAAACAAACGTCCTTTTTAAAATTTAATTTAATTTAATTTTTGCAGGAGTAGGTGCAGCCCTCCAAGATCTCTTTGGGACTAATGCAGCCCCCTAGCCTTCCACAATTACCTACTTTTGTTCTATGTCAGTTTTATCAGAAGTGGATGACATTTGTGTTGGTTGACTCATGCATTAATGTGACTGTATTCTATATAACTTCTTTCCTCTATAGTACTGGCATACGTAGTGCTAGCTGTTTAATTATTTGACTCTTAATACCTTGTTTAATAAGCACATCAGAGCTATTTTTGTTGGTTTCTGCTCTTAACTAGTGATATGTATCTAGGCATTTGGGACCTGGCTCACAAATATTTACTGGTATATTGTGAAATACTCTATAGATCGTGAGGGATAAGGATGAGAGAATACAAGCAAAATTCTAAAGATATGCTGACTTACAAAAAATTGAAGGTAATAGCAATGGTTAGATGTAGCAGCCTTCCATAATATACAGTGGTACCTCGGGATACGAAATACCCAGGTTACGAAATTTCCGGGATACGAAAAAATCCCATAGGAAATAATTGTTCTGGGTTACGAATGTTTTTTCGGGTTACGAAAAATTTTTTTGGTGCTTTTTACACGGAATCGCGGCTTTTCCCCATTAGCGCCTATGGCATTTCGGCTTACGAAGGCTTTTCGGGTTACGAAAGTGGCCGCGGAACGAATTAATTTCGTAACCCGAGGGAGCACTGGTGATCATTTTAAGACACTCAAAGATGAATATTATTGCACTATTGATCAAAACAGAAGGCAGAGTGGTCTGTCATGAAGGGAAAAGTGACTAGAGGAAAAGTCATAATAGTTATGCCCAATTGAGCACAAAATTCCTTATACTTGGTGTTGGTCCTACACATTCTGGACATACCTGAGGTGGTGGTGCCTAAACTTTCACTGTCACTTGAGCCTGGAAAACTGAAGAGATCTTAACGGTCATAGGGTAAAGAACATTACATTGGTCCTCTGAAGTCCCAAACTCCTCATTTAAGGTCTATACTTACGGTAAGTGACTACTTTTCTGCTGATGGAAACATTATTAATAAGTCCAGGAATTTCTAGAACCTTTCCAAGCTGGTATGTGAAGGACTTAAAAGTTAGTATTACCATTCTGACAGTATGTTTTGCAACTGTGATAGCCACAGATCTGTCTTCAATACCTCCTGAGGTGATTTCTTAATACACATGGTACTAGTCAACCTGTGACTGCTTCATTGATTGTTTGGATTCTCTAATACCTTGCTTAGATCCCATTGCCAGAGTCTTTGGGAAGTGTATCTGAATTTATAATTTTATTATGTCAGATCCAGATTATAAAATCTTTCCAAGATTACTGGGTTTTATGAGAAAATGGAGATTAAAATATAAAGTAGTTTTACAATTTTCTGAAAACTTTAATAAATCTTTGCTATGTTAGAACAAAATTTGCATAATCTAGTGCAGTAGTTCCTGACCATTGTTCCTCCAGATGATTTGGATTTCATCTCCCATAATTCCTAACTCTTGACTAAATTGTCTGGGGCGTCCAGGAATTGAAATCTAAAATGAATGAAGGATCAAAGGTTGGAACTTGTAGCCACAAGTTCACCATTCTGAAACCTCAACACATTGTTATATTTAATTCTTAGTTAAACGGGAGATTGAAATTTAATTACTGATAGTGCTACTAAGATATTTCTACTACATGCTTATGAGTTATTGTTATGTGCCTTTAAATGGTTTCTGATTTACAGCAACCCTAATGAATCTATTGTGAAATTTTTGTGACAATATTTGTTCAAAGGAGGTTTGCCAATGTCTTCCCATGAGGCTGAGAGAGGTGCCTTGCCCCAGGTCACCCAGTGAGCTTCATGGCTGAGTGGGAAATTGAACCTTGGTCTCCATAGTCTCAGTCCAGCACTGAAACTGCTATTGCCATGTTAGTAATATGGTGTCATCCACATATCTTCAATTGTTGATGTTCCCTCCTCCTATCTTCACGCCTCTTCCAAGTCTAATCCTGCTCTTCGTATGATGTTTTCTGCATAAGAGTTGAACATGAAGCATGATAAAATGCAGTCTTGTCTGATCCCTTTGACAATTGAATCATAGAATCATAGAGTTGGAAGAGCCCACAAGGGCCATTCAGTCCAACCCCCTGCCATTCAGGAACTCTCAGTCAAAGCATCCTCAACAGATGGCCATCCAGCCTCTGCTTAAAGACCCCGAAAGAAGGAGACTTCACTACACTTCGAGGGAGTTTGTTTCACTGTCGAACAGCCCTTACTGTCAGAAAGTTCCTCCTAATGTTGAGGTGGAATCTCTTTTCCTGGAGCTTGCATCCATTATTCTGTTCTGTTCTCTGGAGCAGCAGAAAACAGGCTTGCTCCCTCCTCAATATGACATCCCTTCAAGTATTTAAACAGGGCTATCATGTCACCTCTTAACCTTCTCTTCTTCAGGCTAAACATCCCCAGCTCCCTAAGTTTTTCCTCATAGGGCATGGTTTCAAGACCATTCACTATTTTAGTCACCCTCCTTTGGACATGATCCAGTTTCTCAATGTCCTTTCTGAATTGTGGTGCCCAGAACTGGACACAGCATTCCAGGTGGGGCCTGACCAGAGCAGAATAGAGTGGCACTATAACTTTCCTTGACCTAGACACTATACTTCTATTGATGCAGCCTAAAATTGCATTGGCCTTTTTAGCTGCCATATTGCACTGTTGACTCATGTTCAGCTTGTGGTCTATTTGGACTCTTAGATCCCTTTCACATGTAGTCTCCTTCAGTCAGGTGTCCCCCATCCTATATCTGTGCATTTCATTTTTCCGCCCTAAGTGCAGTACCTTACATTTCTCCATGTTGAAATTCATTTTATTAGCTTTGGCCCAGCTTTCTAATCTATTCAGGTCCTTTTGAATTTTGATCCTGTTTCTCCATACTGTGTTCTAACAGTGGCCTCTTGTCCTAATTACAGATTACTCATCAGGACTAGCTAATATATCGGCCCTTCAGTTTCTTTAAGAGCGTTCTTTAGCTTTTCGTGACCTATGCAGTCATAGGCTTTGCTATAGTCTACAAAGCACATGCTGATTTTCTTCAGGAATTCCTTGGTGACTCCATTAGCCATCATAGGTTTGCAGTGTGGTCCCTCGTGCTTCTGCGTTTCCTGAACCCCACTTGCATTGCTGGAATTTCTCTCTCCATATACGATTGGAGTCTGTATTGAGGATTTTTGCTTGCATGAGAAAGTAACGCTGTGGTTCTATTGCTGTTGCAGTATTTTGTGTCTCCATTTTTGTGGCTGGGGATGCATATTGAATGTTTTCAAAATATTGGCCATCGTTTTGTTTTCCATATTTGTTGACATACTTTAGTAATAATAAAACTGATTCTGTATTTGTGGACTGTAGCAATTCAACTGGTACATCATCTGTTTCTGGTGATTTATTCTTCCCAATTTCTCTTCTGGCAATTTCTACTGCACTTCATTTTTTCATCTTTTTTATACAGCTCTTCTGTATATTGCATCCAACATACTTTTATTTATTTTTTTGATTTTATAATATGTTCCTGTTTATCATAGAGCATCCTGGCTTTTGGTTCCAATTTATCCTTTAGTTCCCTTACCTTTTGGAAGTGATATTCTTCTTTGTTATTGTCAAAGTGAAATGAATGAAACTTTTGTAAATAGGAGTTGGGGATAAAAAGGAGCACCTTTTATTAGAAAGTAGCCAGTGTGGTATAGTGTTTTGAGCATTGGACTCTGATGCTGGAGACCAGGGTTTGAATCCCTGCTCAGCTATGGAAATCCACTGGGTGACCTTGGGCAAGTCATGCTCTCTCAGCCTCAGAGAATGGCAATGACAAAGCCCTTCTGAAGAAACTTTCCAAGACAACCCCATGATAGATTCGTCTTAGGGTCACCATAAGGCCTTGAAGACATAATAACTTGAAGGCACACAACAACAGTCAGCACTTTTGATTTTCCTATTTCTAAGTGCACATATTGTTTGGACAGTTCTAGTTTCAAGCAAATAAGGAAAGTATTATGTGTTGTAAGTATTCTTCTCTTGTTCTGAATTGGGCTGCTTTGAAATTGGATTCAAGTGTTCGAAGATGCAGATTTACCAGAGGAGTGATAAAGGCTGATTGGTGAGTTCTCTGTGAGGCCTAAAATATACCCTAGTTTTGCCTGTAGCAGACAAAGAGATTTATGACATTTGCACAGCGGTTCCTTGGTTGATCTCCATGGGCAAAAGGTTCCCAAAACGTATTTACCAAAGAGTAAATCTTATATTGAATTCACTAAGAATTTTACCAGTGTTATTTTTTTCTGGTATTTTCAAAATATATAGAGAGAGGATTCCTAGGAAGGTTGGAGATGTATTTATAAATGTTGCACATGAAACTGGAAAGCTTCTTGAAAAGGAAGTCTCTATCTAACCTTGTACAATTTACAAAGAAACATGTTTTTATTGATTTTCATGGTGTCTCCATACATGAATGTTACCATACATACTGGGAAGACAACACTGGAGGTAGTTCTGAAAATAAATCTTGTGTGGGCAATGGAACTTTAGTTTGAATACTTGAGAGGAGCAGTCAGGTCTTTCTGAAAGTATTTGTAGAAGTCTGATGGTATTCGTTGTTTCTCTGCTTAGCAGCCACTTTTCTGAATTGTGGCCATGGGCTGATATTTGCAAATTCCCTGATCGTGAGAGCTGGGTTTGTTTGTTTGTTTGGTTTTTTTTGAAATGGATAAAAACATTCTAAACTTGTATCTGTGCTGCTGTAGTACTGGGGTGGGTGACTGTGCAGGAGGTGAGGGGATTTCCACTCTGTGCCCACCCACACATTTCCCTCTGCACCATCATTTGGCACACCTAAAGCAATACAACATCATCTCCACCTGCCATTTTGCCTATTTTTTTTCAATTTTAAATTATTTTGTGTCTTGGTGAGGGGGCTTTAGAAATTCAGTAGAGGCAAGCTGCTGTGGTTTGGGCACATTTTGGGCAGTTTAGGGCAAAAAAAGCCACATAAATCAGCCTGTTGCATTTCGCTAGGGTCTTTTGGAGGCTTTTTTTTGGGGGGGGGGAGCTTCAGGGGCTGTATTTAGAGGTTCCAAGAGCTGGCTGCAGACCACACTTTACACACTAGCCAATAAAGATATCACTTTGGTGGATTTTTGATTGGATCCTGCAGTAGTGAGTGTGCATGACAGTTTAGTTACTAAACAGCCAAAAGCAGGACCAAACAACATGATATGTTCCAGAGCCGCCTCCCTCCAAACTCTCCTTCTGGTACTACAGCAAGGCATTCCATACTTGGGAAAGGTGTAGTGATAAGGAGCATGTGCTTTGCAGTCCTGCTGCTTGGTGCTTTACCTGGACTGTCTGTAATTCTCAGCTGCTAAAGGCAAAGCTGTTACCTGCTGGCAGAAGAGATGGATTGAAATAAGAAGGGGTCAGTATAACAGGTGGTGCCAGAGGGCAACATGGTGGGTTACATTATTGTGGAAGAAGACCACTTATGGTACATTTTGTGGGACAAGCGAGAGCAGGACATTCTTGATGTTCTCAAGCTCTCCCAGTTTGGATAGCTTGCAAAGCCTTAGTAACAGGTCCTTGGCTTGAAAATACTGCTGCTGGATATCAGTTTGATAAGTGGAAAAGCAGTAACCTGAATGTGATCCTGAATGAATGTGCCACTCTTCCTTTTACCATAGAAACATGATTGGATGAATGGAGGAGGGGGTTCTCTGGCTGCTGTACCTGCCTGGGTTTTCCATGCAACAGCAGACAAAGTCTGACAGTATACAATAGTTCTAGTTAACTGAGGTGGTTAAGAATTTGTTTGTTCATGGAAGTGATTAACAGAAATATCTCTACTTCTGTTGTGTTGTGACTTGCTTTGACACATGGGGAGAAATTATTCTGAAGCTTGAGGCTGGATACATGTATAGTCCTGTGACCATATTGTCTACTTTGCAAGACAGAGGCCATTTTCCTGTTACTCCTTCTGTGTGACGTTGTCTTATTTAAATGGCTGAGTGCATGTGACAGCAAACTATGAAGTGCAAACTGCAGCTACTTAGGAATAGAACAAAATATAACAAATGTTCTCTTCTTAAAGAAAAGTTTATAAGCTGGTTTATTCTAATATTTTGTTGGCAGAAAGTTATAGGATACTTTGCGTGCTGGAAGAAGAGAGAGGTGCCCCCCTTCCCAATTTCTGTTCTGCCTGCAGTTTCTTGCACAGAGAGGGGAGGATGTCACTCCCTATCCCTTCAACAGATGCTTCTCTGGACTAGATTCACTTTCACAAATGGAAGGAAGTCTTCCATTTAGAACTTAAAATCCAGCCCATGAAATTAATTGTGTATTATTGGCAGTAATAATTCTGAGACTTGAGCATCAGATTATAAGGGGATAATAAATAAATAATAAAAATTTTATTTGTATACCGCCCTTCCTACGATCAGGGCGGTGAACAGCAATCAAAACAGTACAATACAGTGCAATATCAAAAAAACTATCAAAACCGACAATACAAATACAAACCCATTAAAAACAATATTAAAAACCCCATCAGCCAGCTACCCTTGCTGTCAGAAGGGGGGAGGCTAGCTGGAGTTTGTATTGGGGAAGGCAGATCGAAACAAGAGGGTTTTCAGCTCCCTCTTAAACTGGGCCAGGGAGGTGGCCGAGCGGAGCTCAATGGGCAGCATGTTCCAGAGGGTCGGGGCGATGATGGAATATGATCTCCTTGTAGTGGAGACTAATCTAGCCCCAGGGACCCTCAAAAGTTGCTGCCCAGATGTTCTGAGGGTGTGGAGCAGAATGTATGGGGAGAGACGGTCCTCAAGATAACCTGGGCCCAAGCCATGTAGGGCTTTATAGGTTATAACCAACACCTTGTATTGTGCCCGGGAGCGGATGGGCAGCCAATGCAGGTCTTTGAGTACAGGTGTAATGCGACTGGCCCTGGAAGTACCAGTGACCAGTCTGGCTGCCATGTTCTGTACCATCTGTAGCTTCCGGGTTTGGTACAAGGGTTGCCCCATGTAGAGTGCATTGCAGAAATCCAATCGAGAGGTTACCAGAGCATGTACCACCGTTTCAAGGATGGTGTTTTAAGGTATAATAATGTTGTAAGGTGTAATAATAGGAAGATTTGAACATTATTTTCCACTCATACCCAAATCTGAAATATGGAAGAAAGTGTATAAATTATATGAAAGGCATGTTTCCCCCCTTCATTTAAAATCATATATATTAGATGTCATAAGAAAAGGGCCAGAAGTTCCTTAAGTTATGAGGTAGAATGATGGCTGGCTCTTTGTAGTAAATAAGTATGAAATCTATAAGTGTATGCTTAAGGTCTTGAAATTCCTGAGATCCTAACTATTGCTTTGTCATATGTGGTAGAATTCAAAGACATAGCTGTGTTAACATGAATCTGAGGAAGTAGCTTCAAGTCTATGAAAGCTCATGCTACCAACTTCTTTATTTCAGTTAGTCTCAGAGGTTCTACAAGATTCCTTTGTATACTGCAGTGGTTCCCAACCTTCCTAATGCCGCGACTCTTTAATATAGTTCCTCATGTTGTGGTGACCCAAACCCATAAAATTATTTTCATTGCTGCTTCATTAACTGTAATTAAATAGGTGTTTTCCAATGCTCTCAGGCGACCCCCATGAAAGGATCATTCGACCCCCAAAGAGGTCCCGACCCACAGGTTGGGAACCACTGGTATACTGTATGTCAGATGAGTTTGCACAAAGCAAATGCTTGTGAATTGTAGCTTGCAGCCCATTTTCCTCTACTTGGCTGTTCTTCTTATGTTCCTGCTACAATGATGAGCTAGGCAAACCCTCAATTGTGGCTTGTTAATCTCTTTATAAGCCAGTAGGATAAACCAAGATTTATTCTTGCTTTACAAGGCACAATCTTGGATTCACGGAATTTGTTAACCCTTTTCTGGTTTATATGATTGTGCTAGCTAAAGAAGAAAGCAGCCAGCATTTAATTTATTAATAGTAAAATGGGATTCATCAGAATTCTAGTTTACACAATTGTGCAAGTGTGACCATTAATCTCTGAAAGATTTAAACCCTAATGATAACTTCTTTTAATGAATAAATGTAGGTGGGGCAGTTTTGTAGTGGGTACATTTTCCATTATGCTTACCTCTTCCAAAAGCTACTGCCCTCTTAAAACTCCAAGATACACTTTGTAGTCCTTTAGTATGCATATTTATTTCACATGTACTTTGGTCTTAGTTCTAATGCATTATAGTCCAAGAAGTTAAGTATGGAGACTAATGCTTTTAATTCTCCACCAGTTTTTATTATCCCCATTTTACACAATATAAATATCTGTAGACTAGAGATGGGCAACAGGGAATTAAAGGGCCACATCATCCCCCATGGGACCTTGGAGGGCTGAATGTCCTCTCCACTTCCCCCAGAATTTGGGGTGTGCACATTTTTGTATTATTTATAGCCAGTAACACTCCCCAAATCTGAGATGGGTACCAATGACCATTTTGTTATATGGGGAAACTCCTAATATTCTCATATGATTCCCTGCCAATGTGATGGAGGTGTAGGTGTGTTATTAAACCAACACATTTTTGTAACACACACACACTCACACACGTGTATGTGTGTGTGTGTGTATATATATATATATATATATATATATATATACACAAACATACACATATACATACATACACACATATATGTATATATGCATATATATATATATATGCACATGCATACAAACACATATATACACACATACATACACATATTTATGTGTATATGTGTGTGTGTATATATATATTAATGTGAATATATGTATATTTGGACACCACACACATGCACACACACTCGCATACACATACATACACACACACACACACACACACACGTATATATTCCTCTGTTTGTATGTGTGTATATTAATATAGATTTGCAGGT
>NC_056523.1:77916816-77927870 GCF_019175285.1 Sceloporus undulatus | reverse complement strand
ATATTTACATGTGTATTCTGGATCTCTCTCTCTCTCTCTCTCTCTCTCTCTCTCTCTCTCTCTCTCTCTCTCTTTCTCTGTGTGTGTGTGTGTGTGTGTATGCATGTTGCTATGCATGCACATTGTGGCTCCTCGAAAAAAATGCATTCCCTTTATGAATACATGTATAAATATGACGTGTATGTGTGTGTGTGTATATATATATATATATATACATACACACACACACACACACATATATATACAGACACACATGCATACATGTATCTATTTCTATATATGTGTATGTACTAATATAGCTGTGTGTATACATGTACATATTTTTTTTTCCATTTGAGTACTGCACCCACCCACACCCGTAGCCTGTGGTGGGTGAAATGTGTCTATGCATATATATAGTGGACCCTTGTTATACGCTGGGGTTTGGTTCCAAGATCCACCGTGTATAACAAAATCCGTGTATGCTCAAGTCCCATTAAATATAAAGACATAGCAAAATGGTGTCCCTTAGAAAAAATGGAAGATCAAGGTAAATTTATACTTTTTTGAACATTTTCAAACCATGAATGCTTGAATCCGTGTATAAAAAATCCTTGTATAAGAAGGGCCGACTGTATATACATACACACACACACACAGAGTACAGTGGATCCTTGTTATATGCTGGGGTTTGGTTCCAAGATCCCCCGTGTATAACAAAATCCATGTATGCTCAAGTTCCATTAAATATAATGACATAGCAAAATGGTGTCCCTTTTAAAAATGGAAAATCAAGGTAAATTTATACTTTTTTGGAACATTTTCAAACCGTGTATACTTAAATCCGTGTATAAAAAATCCGTGTATAAGAAGGGCCGACTGTATATAGATCTGTGTGTGTATATATACATTCTATTATGTACATATATACATATATACATATATATGTATATACATGTATGTATATATCTGTGTATATACACACACACACATATGTATATATATATATGCGTGTGCAAATCTATATATGTGTGTGTATATATATATATGTTTTATATATGTATACATACATACACACACATGTGCACGCACATACACACATATATTCACACACATGTACACAGGTATGTGTGTATATATATGTGTGTGTGTGTGTGTGTGTGTGCGTGTATATATGTATGTATGTATGTATGTATATGTATATATGTGTATTTGGATGCTGCGTACATGTCTTCATGTGCCTATACATGGATGTATATATGCATATTTATACATGTGTATGTATTCATGTATGTTTGCCCAACACAAAGCAATCATTCATGCGAAACAGGAAACAGGAAATGGCCCCCTTCTTCAGCCTGGAAGCGTAAAAGTTCTCGATGCGTTCAGAGCCCCACTGAGCATGTGCACGGGTGCCAATTTGAATTGTTGAATTCACATGGTGTGATAACTTATGTTGCATCCGCTCAGCTTTGCCTCAGGAATGACTACAATTTCGCTCTTCACGTGTGATAATTAATCACATGAATTGACTTAGAATCAAATTGACTCTACTTCCCCTTCCCTTCGGAATGGCTTTGGATTGGAGGTCCAATTTTCACGTGTGATAAGGGCCATAGAGGACAAAAACTGCATTTAAATATCCACAGCACACCCACCTTTTGCCCAGGATTTTGCTGTTTGGGAAGCAAAAAAAGAGGAAAAAGAGAGTCAAAAGACTCCGCCAAACCTATGCTCCACCTTTTCCCTGCCCTTGTATAGACATACAGTCCCAGATGCATTATATGTAGGAAGGGAGGCACAATGTTTGACTGTTTAGTGGAAGAGAAGTGATGTTTGTTTGACTGTTAACCATGTATGTAGTATATTACTGGAATTTATCTGAAAATAAGGAAAAAATTGCTGCTGAGTTTTGTTTGACTTTTTGGCGGTATAATTTGTTCTGGAAAATGGAAAGTGAAACAACAAAATGATTTTTTCCTTTGAGTTTGGTTAGGAGTGGATAGGAATGTGCATAAGTAAAGCAGAGGAAGGGCAGGATATAAGAGCTTTAAATAAAAACAACATTACAGTCTTGATTAAATAAATTGTTAAATGACTGGTATGCTCTATGTAATGGTCCTTAATGGGTGTTTAAGATTTTAATCTTTGATATAAAAATAGAAAATTATTTTTAACACAAAAACTGGAAAACACTTTTCTTTTATATATTGGGTGTTTCCTGTGATGCTAAGACGTTGGTAAACTGGTTAATAGAGTTGATTACTCTTTTGTGATAGCCACGATCAATGCAACATTGATAAGCAATTCTTTTAAACAAAGAAAAGCTTGATGCTGGTGATTTCTGCCTGGTAAGTAGTAATTACAATTGTTAATCAAGTAACTTAAAATTTTTTAATTGATAATAGTGCAGTGTCATTATCATTTCTTAATGCTTTTGTATTTCAGGAGATGCAATGTTTCCAGATTGGAATCCACCTTCCACTTAGGAGTACTTGGAGGGCAGAGGCGCTTTGATCTTCAATCTGAGAAACTGAACTGCAGCCTCAGAATTTAAATACATATCTAAAGAATACAGCTAACAGAAGAAATTACAGCTATTAATTTAAGATTAGGCTTGGTAGATGAAAATTCTTTACACAAATTAATTTGTTATAAAAACATTTGCTCCTTAGTTTTTCAGTTGGAATGGTTGGAAAGTCATGGCAGTGGAAAATTGACTAGTGAAACTTGAATGAAATGTTTGTATAGTTTATACACAGGGGGAAAACATTTGGCTTCTTCAGATTTTCATTGAATGCCATTTAAGATGTAGATTATATATATGTCTAGGGAATGAGCAGGGAATGGGGGGGGGATCTGTAGGTTGCTTGTAAAACACACCACAAAGATTTCCATCATGGAAACTTTTCTGTATAATGAGGCACCTAATGAACATTTTTTTCCAAGAAATCAAATTGGGCTTTATTTCTATAGGTCTTGATAATATTGCAAGAATTACAAGCACAGGTATTGCAGTGAACAGTTGGTCACTGAGATCAGCAATATCTAATAATTTTTGTGCTCTTGGAAACCAAACGGTGTGGGGAGGAAGGCCTTATTTTATAATTTATGGATAGATGGCTTAGAGGTTTCAATTCAAAAGCCTATCTGACACTCCTGTATTTTTAGCATATGGTAATTATGCAGATTTTGTTCAGCATTTTATGAAAAGAAACAGTCAGTGGCTATATCTGTTTTGCTTTGTTGCTGAGACATTGACAGATTTTAATTTATTGCTAGTGGCTTGTACTCCAAGAAATGCTCCCCCTTTTCCCCTCATTTTGCATGATGGGGTGAACATTTCCCAGAAGATGTACTTTTTATTTCACTCTAACATACCACTATGTAGGTCTCTGGGCTGTTTACAGGGTGTTGAAAATATAAAATAAAACCATAACACAATAACAAAAAAAACTAATAGTTGTCTGAGCATCCATGATGCCAGATACTATTCTGTAATACAGAATGTCCACTCATTGAAAACTTATGGAGTAGGGAAGATGTATCACACAGCTCATAGTTAAACTGTAGAATTCACTGCACAAGATGTAGTTAGAGCTGCTAGTTTAGTTGGCTTTAAAAGGAGTTTGGATAAATTCATAGAGACCATGGTCATCAGTGGCTACAAATCAGGCTGACTTTGTATCACCCTTAGTATATGAGATAGATAGCACAATTGTGTTCACATTCCTTTGGCATGGCTCCCTTTTGGGCAATAACAGGGTGGCCACTGTTAGAACAGAATGTTGGGCTAGAAAGGACTTAGGTCTAATCTAGTGCAACATAGTTCTTGTGTGAAGTGCCAGTGATAAAATACTCCTAAAGTAATGAACAGATTTGGTAAATTGACTAGCTATGGGAAGAGAGTGTAGTGTTGTGCTCTACTCCCGGTCATTTGATTACCTTGCCTACCTGCTTAAGGAGAGTCTTGTACAAACTGAAGCCAGTTTGAAACATCAATATAATAACTTCAATTTGACCAAGTTTCCCCCTTCAGGATATTAATTTAGGTGACAATATAGTGGAATGAGAACAACATAGTGGAATCACAAAGCCATAAATGAAATCTTTCATAAAACCAACCAGAACAGGTTAGAATAAAAAATACAATATAGTCAGCTTTTTTTCTTTAACAAAGATAATTCCTGGAAAAGGCTCATTTGCCCTACTAAATAGAGGTCTTAAGTGGTTGATGTTTGATTCAGATTCTGTTTAGAAGTGGATACTCTGAAATTTAGCTACACACACAAAATAATAATAATAAGTTTAATAATAAGTTTTATTTATGTTTTCCCGCCTCTCTGAATGGATCGAAGCGGGATAAAAAAGAGCCCTAGGTTTTAAAATCTGACATTCTAACAAGCATTCTGCAGATATATACAACCTTTCTATAAAAAAATATTTTAAAGCCCCAGTGTTGTCCAGTATAAGAGAATCTGCTTTAGATCCTCATTATTATTCTGGGCTCCTTTCTGCCCCCTAGCCATTATACTTATTGCTCCCTTGCTTGGGTTTCTCTTTCTCCCCGCATAAGTGGCATACTTACTGTGGGGAAGAAGTCACACCGAAAGAAAGCCTGCTGAATTTTGTGGCACCTCTTGAATACACATGGTGGGGGGGGGGGGGGGTAATTAGAGATCTTGTTAGGGAGCTTCTCTCGTTTTGTTTTGTTTCAGTTGGGACCTTTGCTTCCTCTGTTCTTGTGCTATTCTTGGCAGGTTTGTGGCACACGAAAAAGAGATGTGAAGCAAATGACAAAATGAGATGTAGTCTTTTCCCATTCCCTAACTCCTCCACACCTTATATATCTGTGAGTTTGTGGTTGAACTCACTGATTGAGGTTTTGCTTGAAAGTTAGTGTCTCTTGAGGAATGCTGGCTTTCTAAGAACAAACCTAGAAGTTGCCCCCTCCAGAAGTTGGCGGTATAGTGGTATGATACCAGGATACATTGAGAAGAAGTAAGGGTAAAATGAAAAAGGCACAGGTTTGGTTAGGCTGGCTATAAACACAATATAGAAACACTGACAAAACCAAGACAGCCTTTCCCAGGGAATATATTTTTGAGAGAAAAAGAAAGTAATGGTAAAAATGTAGATAACATTAAAACAGTGCCTTGAAAATTGTTAAAACACGGCCAAAATGCTGCAAAATTATAGTGATGGTAATAACATTAGCATTGTGCTGGAACAGATCACCAAGATTTTCTTGAATCTTAATTTTTGTGGTTGTAAAAAAATGTTGTACTAACATATGATATTACTTGTTTGTTATCAAGTCATGTTATGGCACCTCTTAATAAGACTTTCAAATGATCAATTGCCTGTAATATTTTATGAATGGTTGAAAATGAACTTATGACATTATGGTATCGTCTCATTCTAATTTTCTGAATTGAGGCAATATGTTTGTTCAGAAGATCAATTAATAAAAGTTAATGGTTTATAGTGTTTGTTTTATTTTTATGAAACTCCGGTTACATCTACATGCCTGTGTAAACCATTTGTGCTCATTAAGTTAACTGTAATATCCACTTTGATGCACAAGGTTTCTATATTTTGTATATGTCTTTGAACAAGTTAGGGAAAGTTATTTAATGTATGTTATAAATAAATGAAATGAGCATCACTCTACAGCAGGGGTAGGCAACCTTTTTGAACCGGGGGCCGGGTTGCTGTCCCTTAGACAACTGAGGGGCCGAAGCCAAAAAATAAATAATTAATTCAAAAAAAATTAAATAAATAAATAAACTGGGACAAATGTAGGACAACATTTTCAAATGGTGGACACTTTTTTTTAAAAAAAAGTGGAGGGCACGGGCACAAAAAACCCCAACAAAAAAAACTGATTTTTTTAAAAAATTTTATATAATGCATGTTTCTGAGGCGTCTATAGACAAATGCCCCCCTTGCCCTGCGCGCAGAGGCCAAGGCCCGGCGGCAATGGCGCAGGACTGGCTGGGGCGGTCCCAAGGCCTGCCGGGCCGCATCCGGCCGCGGGCCGCAGGTTCCTACCCTGCTCTACCGAATGACTAAAACTGACTATAGCTTACCATTTTCATTCAACTTCTGTCTGGCAAGGAGGTGTTTCAAGAAGAGGCAAGATGTTGTACATCCATTTCCTTGCATGAAAATGAGCAGTTAGATACAAGGATAAAGAATATACTGAGTGAAGTCAAGGTTTTCATGGCCGGCATCCTAGTTTTCTGTGGTTTTTCAGGCTATGTTCTAGAAGATTTTCTTCCTGAGTCTTTTCTGTTGTTTTCCTGCTAAGCAACAGTTGTTCTTCGAACATGCACAATACAAATCCAGTTTCCGAGTATTGGGCATACATGCGTGCCAGTTGCCTTTTGCTTGGATGATGTTGTTGCTCTCCCTTCCCCACTTCTGCCAGCCCTTTCTACCATTGAAAAACATCTCAAGAAGTTGGGGGAGCTACTAAAGTGTAGCAGTGTCTTTTACAGCTGCAATAAAAGGAGAGAAAAACTTAGAATGAGCTGGGGAATTTTGCATTGCTCTGCTCCAAGTTTCAGTCATCTCCTCTCTTGTAAGTTAGACTGCATTATTTGGAGCAGCAGCTAGTGTTGAGCATTGGACCTGAGGGACCAGGGTTTGATTCCCAGCTCAAACATGAAGCCACTGTGTGACCTCGGCAAGTTTCAGCTTCATGAGAAAGCAATGACAAATCTCTCTAGCAAATCTTGCCAAGAAAACCCATTAATCAGTTCGCCTTAGGGTTGCCATAGTCAGAATAACTTGAAGGCCACCACCAATACATTTAGTAGAGTAAAAGAGAGGAGAAAGGTCATTGTGAAAGCTAGACTTCGTCACACCATTTTATATATTAGGCTTTTAGGGAGCCTGAAATCTGCTTGGATGTTTGTAACCTTAAAAAAAAGGAGGTAGGAACAACTGATAACTGCAGCTTGTTCTAGAATTCAGAGTGAAGTTTAACTTGTTTTAAATATACTTCTCATTTTCTTGAATTGGGGAATTAGGATGGATCTACTGTATTTGTTTACAGGTTTTTGTCATATACTGTATTATGTTGAGTTCATTGTGCTGACAGTACTTTAAGTGCGTTCAGAAAAAAAACACTTGAAGGATTGTTTTTGTATTTTTTTTTCAGAATAAGATGCGTAATTTATTTAGTCTCAGATGCCTGCTTAGATGTTTTAGGGAACAAATAATGTGGTATATTTAACAGGTCCCCTTTCCACAAATGATTTGGAATGTTTGTGTCAGTGACTGATGACACCTAATTGTATTATAATGATGAAAAGCATGGAGAAGATGTATCTTACCAGCCTTTGTCAGATGTGAATTAAGAAATCTGGCTATGGGAACTTTTGTTTCCCATCCTCTTTTTATAAATAAAAGAACCACAGATTGACTCAATACCCTTTTGTGCAGGCTAACAAGTTTTCAGTGCTCAGTATTATGTTGATTCTAGCTAGTGATAGAGCTTCCTGAGGCTTCTATGTTTTGCTTCTTTGCAGTAGAGATAGGTTGATAGAGGAAACCTGTAGCTAGGGAAGACCATCTTCTTCATGTACTGAATTCCTTTTAGCCAAGAAGTACCCACAGGGAGATCCCTGCTTTTTTAGCCTTATCATATGGGAAACTTTGACAAAAGATAGTGATCTGGGAAAATTGTACTACAACCTTTTTTTTTTAAAACTGGAAGAATGACATCATTTTTTTCTGCACAGTGATCTTAAAGGTGCTGTGATACAAATGTCACAAGCATATAATTTGTCTTCAGGCTGGAAACCAAATTATGTCTTTCCAGTTGAATATGAAAACCACCATGGTACAACTCAAGGTTTCAAAATGTTAATTAGAAAACATGTTTAGCAAACAAAGGCTTAGAATGAGTGGTATGATTATATCCATGTTCATCACTCAAGATGTGATTTTTCCCTATGTCGTAGTGTTTCAGTGGTGTGTGCAGTCATTACTGAGCTTTAGGATAGAACAGGTGTCCTTGCTTCAACACGTTTGTCTTAGGCCCAGTCTAAGCTAGTTTACCATGATCATCTTTCTTCTACTCATCACACCCCTGTACAGCACACTGGGAACATTGTCATGCATGTTTGTCATAGCAGAAATTCCCCATTTGACTTCCATTTTGCAGAATGAATGTTTGTTTTTTGGCTTATGGACTTACACCAATATAGAACCATGTGCAAGTACAGTTGTCATATTACCTTTGTTTTTCATCAAGTTCTAACATTTCAGGTGTAAATCAGCCAGATGGCTTGCTCTTTCCAATACTATCTCGTCTTTTTTGTTTGTTTGTTTGTATGATTAACATGTTAAATAACACACACACTCTCTCTGCCTCTCTGACTTTTCACCAGGGAACTCTTACCATCGGTGGTAAGCAAGTGACTCTGGAATCAGCCGTTTCCTGAATTTGGATTGCAAGCGAGTGAGTATGTGGAAGAGCCCTTTTAAATTAATGTGGGAAGAGCAGTGACAAAGGGACTAGAATTGGTATTTCTGGGAAGAAATCTCAAGCCAATAGGAATTATAGAGAATGGAAATACAGTGGGCCCTTCTTATGTGGGGGATCTGTTCCGGATCCCCTGCATAAAAGAAAAAAGCGTAAGCTCGAGCCCCATTGGAATAATGGAGTGCATGCCCAGTTATGAGCCGTGTGAGCACCGCGCCCCATTACTTCCAGGGCTGTGAGGCTATTTTCTGGTTGCGGTTTCCAGTGTTGTTGGAAACTGTGTATGATGCACCTGCGTATGACGTGGGCGCACTGTAGGTGTTGGAATCATGTGACTAACCTGTCCAGAAACATGTAGAGTCTGTGAAGATATTAGGTTTGTAAGTCAAATGTTGGTCCAAATAGCCCACTCCCGAGGGGCACTATTGACTTTTATTATTTGAAAGTGAAATGAAAATTTGCCATATAAAGGTCTTATAGTACTGGTGTTAAGTGCTGCAAGGCTAGAAATACCCCAAGCATGGGAAACATTGGAAATATTTTGATACAAAAGTGTTTAAATAGAATATGGTCCACAATTCTTTCAGAAAAATTGACAGTAGCAAGAGAAGACATAAATGAGTTTGCTTGAAATTACTTAGAGCTATTTATTGCTTATTTTTCTGGTGGTAATCTGGATTTAAACCCTCTTTGCATCAAGAGAGATTTTGAAAGAACTCAATGTATGGTGAATGACAACGACAGTGTTCTCGGTTCATGATTTGGGGAGGATGAAGGAGAAGAAAAATAAAATTATGTATTTGTATTTCTTATGTATTCAATAAATAATATATGTATTTGAAAAAATTCAATAAAATTAAAAATAATGTGTAGGGATAGATTCACCTTTTCTTAGTAGAGGAAAATACCCATGTGTGTTAAAAATGCGCTTTATTTCAACATGGTTCTCCCTATACCATAGCCTGATCCAGGGCTAGCCCATGGCAGGAGGAATGCATGCATACAGTTAGATTGTTGCTGGGTTGAAAATTCTTCATCTTATATTAGGGGGTGCAAGATGGATTTCAGGGATGTAGCAAAGAGTGGCTTGTGTCCTTCAGTGATGAGTCATGAATCATCAGTCAGTCATTTCTGAATAAATTAGATTCTAAATTGTCAGTCAAACAGAAATTAGACTTTCTCTTTTCAAATGTGACACTACTTTTGTAGGAAGTGTGAACATTAATCATTCCTAAACATTACTAGGGGTGTGAGGTGTAGAAAAGGTTGGAAACCACTGCCTTAGTCAGGGAGGAGCAGCATTTTGGTCAAAGGCCACGGTTCCAGGGAAATCTGGCACAACTATGTGTTGGTGGTGGGTGGAACTGAAGCAGGTTCAGAGCGCAAAGTAAGCAATTCCACTTCTTCCTCTTTGCCTCCCTCCCCCTATATGAGATTTCTAAGCACAGACATCACTCTTGCAGATGACATTTGAAGTTGGCCAAGAGCTACAGGTTGCCAACTCTTGTTCTAATGGAACAGGTTCTTTGTGAATCACAGCCCAGTATTAAATTCCAGTGTGCTTTTTTCTTTAACTGGGGTTAGGAACTGTAGCCTGTGCATTTTTGTGTGTTTCCTCCTCTTCATCCTGCAGATCCCAATTCTTTAGGTGATTTTTTTTTAAAGACAGTCACTGCTCCTAGAGGCCTCTAAGGAGGCAGAGTTGCTGGAGGCATACCCCCCCAACCTGTACCAGAAAATTTTGCCAAAACTTTGAAGTTGCAACCCGAAGTTGCTTCCAGTTGTGATTCCTAGCTTCTCATCAGGAAACATATCTCTCCCAAAATTATTTTCAGTTGAAAGCGTATGAGGTGGTCATCATGGGGCCAAAATTGGCCTCCATTGCTTTTGCACTGCTTTAAATATATCGAATTAAAACAATAAAATGGAGAGCCAGTGTGGTGAAGTGGGTTGAATGTTAGATAGGCCTCTGGAAGAAAAGGGTTTGAATCCTCTCAGCCATGGAAACAACGGATGACCATGGCAAGTCATTTTCTCTCAGCCTCAGAGAAAGGCAATAGTAAACACACACCTCCAGCAAATCTTGCTGAGAAAATTGCTGTAATCAGAGTCTTGCTACATGTTAATACATTTCTTCTTTAAAATACTTCAAAAAAGTCTATATTTTGCTGAGCTGTGTGCTGTGTATAATGGGCTGAAGCATCAGTGCCCATAAAATTGTGGAGCATAGCTCCCATAATCTTTTATTACAGTCCGCTCCTCATCCACATTTTTTTAATCTGTGGATTCAAGCATCCACGCTTGAAATGTTTTTTAAAATATGTAAATTCCAGAAAGCTTTTGCCATTTTATATATTTTCTATGCCATTATATGAATGGACTTGAGCATCCACGATTTTGTTATGCATGGAACCAAACCATCAAAGTTGTAATTTTGGTAGTGATAGTAGTAGGAGCAGCATAGTAGAACAAAGCACTATCGCTCAGGAAACAATGCTGCTTGGAACATTGTCAACACGATTTTTAATCTCATGATTTATTATCTAGTGAGATATAACATGTTTGAGATGTTGCTATT
>NC_056523.1:77916379-77916791 GCF_019175285.1 Sceloporus undulatus | reverse complement strand
TTCCATTAGCGCCTATGGGAATTCGGCTTACGAAGGTATTTCGGGTTACGAAATTAACCGCGGAACGAATTAATTTCGTAACCCGGGGTACCACTGTAGTAGTATGCTTTATTTATATGTATATGCACTTTTCAGTAGAAAAAATGGCTGCAGATGGTACAAAGCTACCACTTTGGCAGGAGGATTTTGATCTGTTCCTACCAGCATCTTCTATTCCAGGGGTAGGCAACCTTTTTGAACCGGGGGCCGGGTTGCTGTCCCTTAGACAACTGAGGGGCCGAAGCCAAAAAATAAATAATTAATTTTTTTAAAAAATAAATAAATAAATAAATAAACTGGGACAAGTGTAGGACAACATTTTCAAATGGTGGACACTTTTTTTTAAAAAAAAAGTGGAGGGCACGCAAAAAAA
>NC_056523.1:77836631-77916279 GCF_019175285.1 Sceloporus undulatus | reverse complement strand
GGGGCCGGGTTGCTGTCCCTTAGACAACTGAGGGGCCGAAGCCAAAAAATAAATAATTAATTCAAAAAATTAAATAAATAAATAAACTGGGACAAATGTAGGACAACATTTTCAAATGGTGGACACTTTTTTTAAAAAAAAAGTGGAGGGCACACACAAAAAAACCCTGATTTTTTAAAAAATGTTAATATAAATGCATGTTTCTGAGGCGTCTATAGACAATTGCCCCCCTTGCCCCTGCGCGCGAGAGGCCAAAGGCCCCGGCGGCAATGGGCGGCAGGACTGGGCTGGGGCCGGTCCCAAGGCCTTGCCGGGCCGCATCCGGCCTGCGGGCCGCAGGTTGCCTACCCCTGCTCTACAGAATGACTAAAACTGACTATAGCTATACCATTTTCATTCAACTTCTGTCTGGCAAGGAGGTGTTTCAAGAAGAGGCAAGATGTTGTACATCCATTTCCTTGCATGAAAATGAGCAAGTTAAAGATACAAGGATAAAGAATATACTGAGTGAAGTCAAAGGTTTTCATGGCCGGCATCCATAGTTTTCTGTGGGTTTTTCAGGCTATGTTCTAGAAGATTTTCTTCCTGAGTCTTTTCTGTTGTTTTTCCTGCTAAGCAACAGTTGTTCTTCAGAACATGCACAATACAAATCCAGTTTCCAGAGTATTGGGCATAACCTGCTGTGCCAGTTGCCTTTTGCTTGGATGATGTTGTTGCTCTCCCTTCCCCACTTCTGCCAGCCCTTTCTACCCATTGAAAACACTCTCAAGAAAGTTGGGGGAGCTACTAAAGTGTAGCAGTGTCTTTTACAGCTGCAATAAAAGGAGAGAAAAACTTAGAATGAGCTGGAGGAATTTTGCATTGCTCCTGCTCCAAGTTTCAGTCATCTCCTCTCTTGTAAGATTAGACTGCATTATTTGAGAGACAGCATGGCATAGTTGTTTGAGCATTGGACCATGACTGGGGACCAGGGTTTGATTCCCAGCTCAACCATGAAGCCACTATGTGACCTCGGGCAAGTTTCAGCTTCATGAGAAAGCAATGACAAATCCTCTCTAAGCAAATCTTGCCAAGAAAACCCATTAATCAGTTCGCCTTAGGGTTGCCATAAGTCAGAAATAACTTGAAGGCACACCACAATAACATTTAGTAGAGTAAAGGAGAGGAGAAAGAGTCATTGTGAAAGCTAGACTTCCAGTCACACCATTTGATATATTAGGCTTTTTAAGGGAGCCTGAAATCTAGCTTGGATGTTTGTAACCTTAAAAAAAAGGAGGTAGGAACAACTGATAACTATGCAGCTTGTTCTAGAATTTCAGAGTGAAGTTTAACTTGTTATAAATATACTTCTCATTTTCTTGAATTTGGGGAATTAGGATGGATCTACTGTATTTGTTTACAGGTTTTTGTCATATACTGTATTATGTTGAGTTCATTTGTGCTGACAGTACTTTAAGTGCGTTCAGAAAAAAACACTTGAAGGATTGTTTCTTTGTATTTTTTTTTTCAGAATAAGATGCGTAATTTATTTAGTCTCAGATGCCTGCTTAGATGTTTTAGGGAACAAATAATGTGGTATATTTAACAGGTCCCCTTTCCACAAAATGATTTGGAAGTGTTTGTGTCAGTGACTGATGACACCTAATTGTATTTATAATGATGAAAAGCATGGAGAAGATAGTATCTTACCAGCCATTTGTCAGATGTGAATTAAGAAATCTGGCTATGGGAACTTTTGTTTCCCATCCTCTTTTTTTAATAAATAAAAGAACCACAGATTGACTCAATACCCTTTTGTGCAGGCTAACAAGTTTTCAGTGCTCAGTATTTTATGTTGATTCTAGCTAGTGATAGAGCATTCCTGAGAGCTTCTATGTTTTGCTTCTTTGCCAGTAGAGATAGGTTGATAGAGGAAAACCTGTAGCTAGGTAAGACCATCTTCTTTCATGTACTGAATTCCTTTTAGCCAAGAAGTACCCACAGGGAGATCCCTGCTTTTTTAGCCTTAATCAGTATGGGAAACTTTGACAAAAGATAGTGATCTGGGAAAATTGTACTATCACACCTTTTTTTTTAAAACTGGAAGAATGACATCATTTGTTTTTCTGCACATGTGATCTTAAAGGTAGCTGTGATACAAATGTCACAAGCATATAATTTGTCTTCAGGCTGGAAACCAAATATATGTCTTTCCAGTTGAATATGAAAACCACCATGGTACAACTCAAGGTTTCAAAATGTAATATTAGAAAACATGTTTAGCAAACAAAGGCTTAGAATGAGTGGTATGATTATATCCATAGTTCATCACTCAAGATGTGATTTTTCCCTATTGTCGTAGTGTTTCAGTGGTGTGGCAGTCAATTACTGATGCTTTAGGATAAGAACAGGTGTCCTTGCTATTCAACACGTTTTGTCTTAGGCCCAGTCTAAGCTAAAGTTTACCATGATCATCTTTCTTCTACTCATCACACCCTGTACAGCACACTGGGAACATTGTCATGCATGTTTGTCATAGCAGAAAATTCCCCATTTGACTTCCATTTTGCAGAATGAATGTTTGTTTGTTTTTTGGCTTATGGACTTACACCAATATAGAGCCAATGTGCAGGAGTACAGTGGTCATATTACTGTACCTTTGTTTTTCATCAAGTTCTAACATTTCAGGTGTAAATCAGCCAGATGGCTTGCTCTTTCCAATACAGATTCTCGTCTTTTTTGTTTGTTTGTTTGTTATGATTAACATGTTAACTAACACACACACTCTCTCTGCCTCTCTGACTTTTTCACCAGGGAACTCTTACAATCGGTGGTAAGCAAGTGACTCTGGAATACAGCCCGTTTCCTGAATTTTGGAATTGCAAGCGAGTGAGTATGTGGAAGAGCCCTTTTAAAATTAATGTGGGAAGAGCAGTGACAAAGGGACTAGAAATATGGTATTTCTGAGGAAGAAATCTCAAGCCAATAGGAATTATAGAGGAATGGAAATACAGTGGGCCCTTCTTATGTGGGGGATCTGTTCCGGATCCCCTGCATAAAAGAAAAAAAGCGTAAGCTCGAGCCCCATTGGAAGTAATGGAGTGCATGCCCAGTATATGATGCCGTGTGAGCACGCGCCCCATTACTTCCAGGGCATGTGAGGCTATTTTCTGGTGCGGTTTCCAGTGTATGTTGGAAACTGTGTATGATGCACCTGCGTATGACGTGGGCGCACTGTAGGTGATTGGAATCATGTGACAAACCTGTCCAGAAACATGTAGAGTCTGTGAAGATGTATTAGGTTTGATAAGTCAAATGTTGGTCCAAATAGCCCACTCCAGAGGGGCACTATTATGACTTTTTATATTTGAAAGTGAAAATGAAAATTTGCCATATAAAGGTCTTATAGTACTGGTGTTAAGTGCTGCAAGGCTAGAAATAACCAAAGCATGGGAAACATTGAAAAATATTTTGATACAAAAGTGTTTAAATAGAATATGGTCCACAATTCTTTCAGAAAAATTGACAGTAGCAAGAGAAGACATAAATGAAGTTTGCTTGAAATTACTTAGAAGCTATTTATTGCTTATTTTTCTGGTGGTAATACTGGATTTAAACCCTCTTTGCATCAAAGAGAGATTTTGAAAGAACTCAAATGTATGGTGAATGACAACGACAGTGTTCTCGGTTTCATGATTTGGGGAGGAATAGAAGGAGAAGAAAAATAAAATTATGATATTTGTATTATCTTATGTATTCAATAAATAATATATGTATTTGAAAAAATTCAAATAAAATTAAAAAATAATTGTGGAGGGATAGATGCACCTTTTCTTAGTAGAGAAAATACCCATGTGTGTTAAAAATGCGCTTTATTTCAACATGGGTTCTCCCTATACCCATAGCCTGATGCCAGGGCTAGCCCATGGCAGGAGGAATGCATGCATACAGTTAGATTGTTGCTGGGTTGAAAATTCTTCATCTTATATTAGGGGGTGCAAGATGGAATTTCAGGGATGTAGCAAAGAGTGGCTTGTGTCCTTCAGTGATGAGTCATGAATCATCAGTCAGTCATTTCTGAATAAATTAGATTCTAAATTGCTCAGTCAAAACAGAAATTAGACTTCTTCATTTTCAAATGTGACACTACTTTTGTAGGAAGTGTGAACATTAATCATTTCCTAAACATTACCTAGGGGTGTGAGGTGTAGAAAAGGTTGGAAACCACTGCCTTAAGTCAGGGAGGAGCAGCATTTTTGGTCAAAGGCCACGGTTCCACAGGGATAATCTGGCACAACTATGTGTTGGTGGTGGGTGGAACTGAAGCAGGTTCAGAGCGCAAAGTAAGCAATTCCACTTCTTCCCTCTTTGCCTCCCTCCCCCCTATACTGAGGATTTCTAAGCACAGGACATCACTCTTGCAGATGACATTTGAAGTTAGGCCAAGAGCTACAGGTTGCCAACTCTTGTTCTAAGTGAACAGGTTCTTTGTGAATCACAGCCCAGTATTAAAATTCCAGATGTGCTTTTTCTTCTTTAAACTGGGGTGAGGAACTGTAGCCTGTGCATTTTGTGTGTTGTTCCTCCTCTTCATCCCTGCAGATCCCAAATTCTTTAGGTGAATTTTTTTTTAAAAGACAGTCACTGCTCCTAGAGGCCTCTAAGAGAGGCAGAGTTGCTGGAGGGCATACCCCCTCCCCAACCCTGTACCAGAAAATTTTGCCAAAACTTTGGAAGTTGCAACCAGAAGTTGCTTCCAGTTGTGATTCCTAGCTTCTCATCAGGAAACATATCTCTCTCCAAAATTATTTTCAGTTGAAAGCTGTATGAGGTGGTCAGTCATGGGGCCAAAAATTGGCCTCCATTGCTGTTGCACTGCTTTAAATATATCAGAATTAAAACAATAAAATGGAGAGCCAGTGTGGTGAAGTGGGTTTGAATGTTAGAATAGGCCTCTGGAAGAAAAGGGTTTGAATCCTCACTCAGCCATGGAAACCAACTGGATGACCATGGCAAGTCATTTTCTCTCAGCCTCAGAGAAAGGCAATAGTAAACACACACCTCCAGCAAATCTTGCTGAGAAAATTTGCTGTAAATCAGAGTCTTGCTCACATGTTAATACTGATTTCTTCTTTTAAAATAACTTCAAAAAAGTCTATATTTTGCTCTGAGCAGTTTTGCTGTGTATACTGGGCTGAAGCATCAGTGCCCCTATAAAATTGTTGGAGCATAGCTCCCATAATCTTTTATTACAGTCAGCTCCCCTCATCCACATTTTTTTTAATCTGTGGATTCAAGCATCCACGGCTTGAAAATGTTTTTAAAATATGTAAATTCCAGAAAGCTTTTGCCATTTTATATATTTTCTATGCCATTATATTGAATGGGACTTGAGCATCCACGGATTTTGTTATGCATGGAACCAAACCATCAAAGTTGTTAATTTTGGTAGTGATAGTAGTAGGAGCAGCATTAGTAGAACAAAGCAGCTATCGCATCAGGAAACAATGCTGCTTGGAACATTGTCATCAACGATTTTTTAATCTCAATGATTTATTTATCTAGTGAGATATAACATGTTTGAGATGTTGCTATTTCCAGTTTAGGCCCTTCAGTAGTTGTGCTCAAATGTGTTTTGTTTTCTGCCAACCTACATCTCCAGTAATGCATAAATGCATAATATTGAACGAGTGCCTTCCTCTTCCCTCTCCATCCCTTATTACTTTGGCTTCCACTTCCAGAGATTTTGGGAATGCTAATGTCGCATCATACTTTTCATAGACCAAGGTTGGAAATTGAGGCCTATGGACTGCATTGCTCTTGGTGGGTTTCATGGTAGCTCTTAGAAACTCCAGTGATCTCTCCAAAGCCCCCAGTATCCCTCTAAATTTTTTACTGGCCAAAAATACCACATTTTTCAGTTTTTTAAAAAAGACACTCTACTTCCTTCCATTCCAAGTATATGTAAAAGCTTACTTCAGTTTCCCCCCTCCTGACTCTAGCTTCAGTTGGAAGTGGATGTGATGTCACTTTCATTCCCCTCAAATGGGAGATGCAGCATCACAGTGTGGTCCTCTGAAGCTCCAGGGGTGACTGAAATAACAACAATAATAATACATTTTATTTATAGCCCGCCTCTCCCTGCGGATTGAGGCAGGTTACAACAAACAAGAATAACAATAAGATACTGTACAATATACAATTAAAATCCACATTTCTAATTAGTCACCTACCCCAAACCCCTTCTAATCCTAAAAAGAACTAAAAACAATAACAATATAAGATAAACAACAATATAATATACTGATTCAAATAAAAATTAGCTAAAATTAGAGGTAATTAGAGGCGAGACATCTATCTTTCTTGGGTTAGACAGGGGCTATCAATATCAGTGGAGGGGAGGCTAATCTGGAAAGGCCTGCCTGAAGAGATCTGTCTTAACAGCCTTCTAGAGTGGTAATGTGACAGATCTCCTCCATAATCTAGGAGCAGCAGATGAAAAGGCCCTCTGGGTTACTGCAGCCAATCTGGTCTTCTTAGGCTGCAGTAAATTCTTCCCAGAGGACCTAAGTGTGTGAAGTGGATTATGTGGAAGAAGGCGCTCCTGCAAGTAGTCTGAAATGGGGTGGCCTGCCTCTCTGATTGAAAGCAGGCCCACTCCTGAACTAGACATCGCCTTGTAGGTAGGCAGCACCCTTGCATCTTGCTATAATATGTAGGTTGAGCCTTAGCAAAGATTTTGTTTACCAGAAATTGTCTTGCTGTGCATACAAATGGCAAATTAGCTTAGAGAGACTTAAGCATTCTATCCTTATATTACACCTTTTTATTGCAGTGTAAAGCAGCCCTTGTGGCGTATCGTTCATGCTGCTATTTCTGCAGATTGCCAAGAACTGGTGAGCTTTCTTTTCTTACTATGTTAAGTTGGCGTTTCATGTATGAGTAGGAATGTGAATTCTAAATGAATTTTTTAAAAAGTGGGATGCATACATTAGTATGCATTTCTAATATTATTGGATTATGTATTATGCTTCTTTCTTCAGATGGTTAGTTTAATGAGGAAAGCTCTTGTAAAACAAATATGGGAAAAGAGTAGAGCTCAGAAAATTTACTGTTTGGGGCTACAGCACCTAGACTCTCTCAGCCAACTGCCCAATGGCTGTACTACCTCGGGGATTCTGGGAATTGTGGTCTCACAAATTTTCAAACTCTAGGAAAGAACATTCTTGGACAGAGACAGCCCTTCAGTTTGCATGACTCATTTAGTTCTGGGTTTGGTGTATTGTTCTGAAGGTAAAGAATCACATCAGACTCTAATATAGTGTTGCTAAGATAAGGGTTACCAAAGGCTGGAAGCAGTCCAGAAACTGGTAAAGGTAAATGAAGAACTATGAGTAGCCAAGGTTGCGAGTTCAAGACCAGCAAAAGGACCCAAGCTTGACTCAGGCTTGCATCCTTCCGAGGTCGCTAAAATGAGTACCCAGACTGTTGAGGGCAAATTAGCTTACTTGCTAATTAGCTTACTTGTTGTTCACCGCTATGATCTTTGGAATAACGGTATATAAATAAAAACAAATTAAATAACTAGTGGTACTATTCTTTGCTTAGATGGAAGCTCACATACCATTTGTGTATGTAAAACTATTGTGTTTGCAGTTGACAAGTCTGTTCTTGTATGGACTTGTATGTAGATAAACAAATTAAAATAGTATATGCTACCTAGGACTAAGACTTAATTTTTTTTTAACATAGTAGATATTCCTGTAATGGCTTCCTTAATTTTATTTTTTCCTAGTAACAGACGAAAAAGGTGAAAAAAGTGAAAAGGAGGAAGAAGAATTGCTACCTGAGAAACCAACATCAGAGGAAGAAATTCTTGAGGAGCCTGTTCCTTCACAGGAGCCACCTCCTCAGAAAGTTGCTTCTGAACAGCAGTGCCAGCCTCCAGACACAGAACTCAAGAAGAAAGATGAAAGCAGAGAAGAGTGCCCTTCACAGGAAAGGAAAAGGGACTCTGAAATATACCCACCTCGGAAAGAAAACCAAGAACGTGGTTCAAGAAAGACCATGGAGACCAAACACCAGGATGATGAGAGTAAAAGTAAGTGGATTATGCTTGCAGCCTTATTGTCTTATTTGCTTTCATAATGGACAATTGAGTTTTGTTAATTTGCACAAATTTTAAATTGCAGGTGGCAGTTCAGCATTCTGTTTTCTGTTTATCAGTTAGGTTGTTGAGTAGCCTTCATGTCATGTCACCCAGACGTGGAAAAGATCGGTGTACCTATCCTGATGAAATACTTTTTTCTTTTTCTCCTTGTGTTATTTTTCATAGCAATTATGTTAAAACGCATCCCTCGCTTCACTCCACCAGAAGTGATTGTGGGACTTCTGGCACCTTATGTCCGTCTCTCTACTTCAAGTGTACGGGTGATGAAGAACAAAGCTGGCCGGATGGGCTACACCTATGGCTTCATTGAACTGGACTCACATGCTGTATGTTATCTACTTTCTCCTTATCCACATCATCCTTTCTGCACAGTATAATGTCAAAGAGCAATTGGCTCATTATGCAATGGCCCCCATTTTGGCTTGTTTTGGTTTACCATGTTTCAGTTAGTTTATTTTAAATTGTTTTACACTCCCTTTAATAAGTCAGCTTTGTAAAGCACAGTTTGAAGTTGGTTTCTTTTAGTAACTCAAAGGCCTGTTACAGACTGCCAAAATAAAGCTGCTTCGGGTCTCTTTGGAGGTATGCTGTTTAAATGATGCATGCATCCTAAGAATCCAGAAGCTGCACCAAAGCTGCACTCCAGTGCTTAGGAATGGAGTGTGGCTTTGGCGCGACCTCCAGACTCTTAGGACCCATGCATCATTTAAACAGCATACCTCCAAAGAGACCCGAAGCAGCTTTATTTTGGCAGTCTGTAACAGGCCAAAGTTAACATTAACCACAGTTTGTTTCATTTTGGAAATTGATGCCTGGTTGTAAGTAGCCATCAGTAGGGTTTATCCTCTGCACAGTGTAATTTAATAATGGCTATGCTAGATACATCTAGATTTCTATATCAGATATTTATTTTCAAAGTAGTTTATTGTTTTGTAGAAGTTACACAGAGTGGCCATTCACACTGCAACTTCAACAATTTAATGATGAAGTCATTTTGGAATAGCTTGGGCACAACATGAAGTTGCGACAAAGTGTAATGCCACCATTCTAAAGAAATTCAGTGTGTCATAAGGTAAATTAGGTTCAGAAATCTAAATATATGGCTTCTTATTTAAGCATATTCCACTTACTCCATTAGATTTAATAAAATTTTCTTTCTCTGCCACCATAAATGGCTTAAAATATTTTGGTTACTGGGTAAGTAACTGAGCTGAGATTGTTAACATTGGTGTGTTCTACACTTTACAGGGGACATGTTCCTTCTCTAATTCTTTGTAGTCACTTTCTGTTTCAATTAGCTACTGCTGCACTTGTTTAGGTAGTAAAGGTTAGGCTGGTATCTTAGTGCAGCTGGTTTCAGAGGTGCTTAATGGCTGAGACAAAGATGATAGAAGCTCATTTGTTCTACTTGGAGGAGCAGGGGAGCTTGCTTGGATTTGAGTCATCAGAGGAACATGTGGCGCCTTGTTAATGTATCCCTGGGTCCAAACAGTCAGGCCTGAACAGACTGCTTTGGGTCACTTCGGAGGTATGCTGTTTAAATGAGGCCAGAAGCCACACCAAAGCCACGCTCCAGTCCTAAGGACTGGAGCTCAGCTTCTGGCCTCTTAAGATGCGTATGTCATTTAAACAGCATACCTCCAAAGTGACCCGAAGCAGCTTTATTTTGGCCTGTCTGTTCAGGCCCTAGGCTATTTTTTCCCTCTTAAAAGGATTTTTCTTTTCTCAGGAGGCACTCCAGTTAGTGAAAGTTTTACAAGATCTGGATCCCCCAATCAGTATTGACGGTCGTGCAGTGGATGTAAACCTAGCCACAGGAAAGAGAAGGTACTAGATTCCACTGTAAACCATTTGCTTGTAATGACTCTGTGTTATCAATTTGTGTTTTCAGTATGCATACATATGCATATTGACTGGGCTGTGATGGCCCATTTTTTTTGACAGAAATGATTATAATGTAGCTGTATTTATTTGTTTGTTTGTTTGTTTATATCCTGCCTTTCTCCCCAGAGGGACACAAGGCAACTCACAGATAAAACCTTTAAAATTATTATAAAATTCGAACAATTAAAATATCTATACAGTGCGTCCTTTTTTACATGGGGATCCGTTCCAGACCCAGCCCCACTTAAAACAAAAAGCACATATGCTCAAGCCCCATTACATGCCATTTTTTCTTCTGGTGCATGGCATATACTGAAAGCAGCATATAATGTGCCCGCATATGATGTGGGCATACTGTATATAAAATCACATAAGATATATACAATAAAATATAATATAAAATCACATAAAATATAGTTAAGTTAAAAACAGATTAAAAACCCGCCTGCTCCACCGTGCTATGCATTATGTACAGAAAGACTGCCGACATAAAAATATTTTTACCTGGCAGCAAAAGGCCAGCAGGGAGGGGGGCAGCCTAGCCTCCTGAGGAAGGGCATTCCATAGAGTAGGAGCAGCCACTAAGAAGGCTCTCTCATGTGTCCTCACCAGACAAGCCTGTGATCTTGATGGGACTGAGAGAAAGCCTTCTCCTGCAGATCTTAGGGCTCTTGAAGGTTCATATTGGGAGATAGTCTTTCAAATAGTCTGGACCCAAGCTGTGTAGGGCTTTATAGGTCATAACCAGCACTTTGAATAGTGCCTGGAAATGAACGGGCAGCTATTTGAGCTGTTTTAACAAGGGAGTTATATGCTCCTGTAACTGGCCCTGGTCAGCATTCTGGCTGCAGCATTTTGAACCTGCTGAAGTTTCCGGACAGTTTCTAAAGGCAGCCCCATGTAGAGTGCATTGCAATAGACCAAATGGGATGCATGTGCCACTGTAGCCCGATCTGATGTCTTAAGGAACGGGCACAGCTGGCTCACATGTTTAAGCTGTGCAAATGTACTCCTGGCCACTGCTGAGACCTGGGCATCCAGACTCAGAGTGAAGTTCAGGAGCACACCCAAGCTGTGAGCCTGAGATTTCAGGGGGAGTGTAATCCCATCCAATCCAGGCAAAGCCCCAATTCCCTGATCTGCCTTAGGACTGACAAGGAGCACTTCTGTCTTGTCTGGATTAAGCTTCAATTTGTTTGCCCTCGTCCAGTCCATTACTGACAGCAGACACTGGTTCAGCACAGAGACAGCTTCCTTGGAGTCAGGTGGAAAGGAGAGATAGAGTTGGGTGTCATCAGCATACTGATGACACCTCACTCCAGAACCCTGGATGACCTCTCCCAGCAGTTTCATGTTGAATGTTGTTGAATAACACGAGACAGAACAGAACCTTGAGGGACCCCACAGGCCAGTGGCCAAGGCATTGAACAGGAGTCCCCCAACACCACCTTCTGAGTCCACCCCTACAAGAAAGACTGGAACCACTGCATAACAGTGCCCCCAAGTCACATTTCTGAAAAGCGGCCCAGAAGGATACCATGGTCGATGGTATTGAACGCCGCTGAGAGATCCAGCAGGACTAAGAGTGACACACTCCCCCTGTCCAGTTCTCTGCATAAGTCATCCATCAAGGCGATCAAAGCTGTCTCTCTCCCATATAGCCAGATTGAAATGGATCTAGATAATCCGTTTCATCTAGAAACTCCTGAAGCTGGGAGGTCATCACTGGCTCCAGAACCTTACCCAAGAATGGAATATTAGAGACTGGCCTATAGTTATCCAAAGTAGTAGGATCCAGGGTGGTCTTTTTCAGTAATGGCCTCACAACAGCCTCCTTTAGACAAGATGGAAATCTGGCTTGCTGCAGTGAGGCATTGCTCACCTCCCTTACCCACTTGGCCAGTCCCTCTGTGGCTGCTTTCAGAAGCCAGGAAGGACAAGGATCCAGTATGCATCTGGTGGCCCTCACTTCTCCAAGGATCCTGTCCACATCCTCAGGCTGCACAAACTGAAACTTATCCAACAATGCAGAACAAGCAGGTGCTGAGATTACATCTGCTGGGCCTGAATCAACTACAACATCCAAGTCAAAGTGAATCTGAGTGATTTTGTTTGCAAATTGCCTCACAAATTCTTCTCAGTGAGCTGTTGAATGGTCTTTGTTTTGTTCTTGGGAGCCAGAATGTAGAAGGCCCCTAACCACTCAGAACAGCTCTGCTGGATGACACTGTGCAGATGCAATGGTGGCAGAGAAGTATAATTTCTTCGCTGCTTCTATTGCCTTGGCATAGGCCTTCTGGTCGGATTCACTACAAGTCTTCTGCCATCGTCACCCTAGTCTACTTCCCACTCCTTTTGTCACCGTCAGCTCCCTAGTGAACCAGGGGGCATGTTTTGTGGGAGGGGACACTTAAGCGCAATCGTGTCCACTGCCCTGGCCATTTCCGTATTCCAGAGATCTGCTAGGGCTTCGACAGGATCACTTGCTAAGGCAACAAGAAACTCCCCATGAGCTATCAGGAATCTGTCCAGATCCATAAGCCTAATATCTTGTATTTTTGTTTGGTTTCTATAGGCCAACTGGCCCACTACTGTTGTAAAGCAAAATTAACCCTTCCCACTTATGCAACACATTCAGAGCCTTCTGTTTAATCATAATATTAACTGTTAGTAACTCATGTCTATCTTATTTTTTTCTAGAAATGAATATGGAGACCAGGGTGATTCTTCCCGCTATGGTCAGGTATGCTTGTAGTATAATCTGTGATGGCACTCAAGGGAGTTAGCCATTTTCTTTCAGCTGTGCTGAGACTAAATAATAGAATTGTACATATAAGTATTTGTTGGCATTCTTAAACATCCTCTCAGTTGAGCAGGAAGTTGTCCTCTTTAGTCAATATGTGGAAGACTAGGCATTTCTGTCCTACATATTTGGCCTGAATGAGAACCGTTTGGTGTCATTTTCCAGTAGATAAGAATGGTGCATCCTGGACTATGAGTTGCTCCTCCCACTTGCTCCTAGTAGGCAGGACAAAGAATGAAAAGGGAGCCCTCCCCATGTAGCAATGTGGGGGAGCAACCCCTTTGAAATCCAGTCTTTTCCTGCCACCTGCTCCTAGAGGGCATTTGCTGAGCTCTCTGATTGTTGTGACGACCATTTTAGGAAGTCCTTCTCCTGCCTCTTTCTGACTTTCACTATTGCCTTTGTAAAAAAAAACAAACCCACTTCACTTTCTGTCTCTCCGTCCCTCTCTCCTCCTGCTGCCTGTCTCAACCTGTCCTTCGGTCTTTCCTCCCATCTTAACTACCCTGGGGAATTCAAAGCAGGAAGGGAGATTTATTGAAGAGGAAGCTTAGGAAGGAAGAAGAAATGACCATGGCAACTGGTAATTCTTTCTTCCGCCTGACCTCCCTCCCTCTGGCCTGCAGAGGGCAATGGCCGATGGAGGAGGAATTTTGACAACAGCCAGAGGAGTGGAATCCCCTTCACAGTACTACATCTTCCCTTCACCACTTCCTAGCCCTTGACAGGTCTGTGGACAGGGAGGTGTGCAGTTCCAGGGGGAGTGTGAATAATGAGGGGACCCAGATCTGCCCCAGGGGTGGAGAAAACTGTCCCCGGAACTGGAGGCACGGATAGGGACCCTAGTGTCTAGGGAGGCCACTACAGCTGCTGCTGCTACCTTGGGGATCACATAAGACCATTCCAAGTCCCCTGGGAAGTTAGAAAGAGGGCAAGTTAACACCTGGTACAGATACACACCTCAATCAAGAAAGGTTACCATTTCATGTTTGGAAACTGAGCAGAGCATGTTGAGGGCCAAGGGCTACTCCAACAATTTCATGAATACCATGCTGGAAGCCAGGAGGTCTTCTGCTGTCAGAATATGAGTTTTTCGCAGATGGTGCAAGTGGAAAGGGCTGAATCACAGGCACATCTCATTAGTGTCACTGCTGAAATTTCTTCAGGAAGGCATTGACTGCAGTCTACTATCACAGGTAGCAATATCACTTGACATGGTGGCAAGAGTGACATCACACCCTGATATCCACACCTTTCTGAACGGGCTGTCTTGAACAGGCCATTGCTTTCCGACCTGCTACCTGGACACAGTACTCAAGGCACCGAGAGTAGCTTCTTCAAGCTTCTACAGAAGGTGACTCTGAAGCACCTTATGTGGAAGGTACTGTTGCTCATGGCCATCACCTCAACCTGTAAGGTCTCAGAATTGGAGCATATATTGTTTTGGGATGACCTCAGCATATTCAGATTTGACTCGTTATTGCTGTGTCTGGACCCAACCTTCATCCCCAACGTCAGTTCGGCTTTCCACAGATAACAGGAGGTGATCCTCTCATCATTCTGCCCTTGACTTGAGAGCAATTGGAAAGGATATGGCATGTGTGTGAAGTGTGGAGGACCATCAGGATTTATCTAAAGAGAACCAGAGAATTCTGGGCATCTGAGACATTGTTCATCTCTTTCCAACCATAGTCAGTGGGAAAGAAAGTCTGTACCTCCACCTTGAGCAGTTGGATCAAGTCTTGCATTGTGGCCTGCTATGAGTCCTTGAATGCTTCCACCCTACCAGGATCATGGCCCATTGCACCAGAAGTGCAGCCACTATGGCAGCATGGGCCACCAGTGCCCTCTGACAGAAATATGTAGGGTGGCCACTTGGAAGTCTTTTTGCATCTTTGTCATGCACTACAAGTTTTACTCCTTCAAATTGGCGGAGGCTGTTGTAGGAGAGTCCTACAACAGCTGATACAATCTGAGGATGACCACCCTAGTGAGGGTAGCTCTGGCAACTCCTGTAGTCCAAGATGCTCCACCCTTATCTACTGAGAAAAGGAATGTTACATCTTACCCATGAGACCTTCATTTCCAGTAGATAAAGGTTGAGCATCTTACCCACCCAAAGAGTGCTGATGTTGTCTGGGCTCCCTGATTTTTACAGGAGCTGAACCTATCTTTACCACTGTGGCTGTTGGCTTTAGTTGTTCTTTCTTCTTCTTCCTTTTGGACTACTACCACTGGGTAAGGTAAGCTGGGTAAGTGACTGAATTCTGAAAAGGTTGGAAAGGACTCCTTTTCATTCTTCCTCCTTCCTACTAGGAGCAAGTGGGACGAGCATCCCATACTCCAGGATGCTCAATCCTTACATACTGAAAATGACCGTCTTGTAGTTAAGATCTAACATTGCTATACATTACTATCTGTTAGCTTTGTTGAACTGTGTCTTCTTGCTACAGAAATATATTTACTCTGTTCTTGCAACATTAGTGCATGTAAATTAACTTGGAATGCTTGTGGTGGGAAAATGTTCTGTTAATCCTATGTCTCCAGGCTTGTATTTTTAAATGTGTTTGTATTTTAGGGCAAACGAGACAGGAGCGACAGGAGAGGTTCTGATTCACAGAAACGACGATCAGATTGTAAGACACAATCTCTTTTTTTCAATTGTTTTTCTTGGCACATTACAGATACTAATTTTGTTAACTCACTATTTTGTATTTAAAATGTGTCTTCTGTAGAATTATGATTTCAGTCAAAATAAAAAGCTCACAAACAAACCTTGCTTTTAAAATGGCTATGCCTTAAAACAATGAGAGAAGGGTAAGACAGTCTCAGCTTAAGATGTGTATCATCTATGGAAGTGCATGACCTTTTTCTTTCTTTCACTTTAGCATCTTCTGATGTTTCCACATTCATTTATGACCCAGACACTGGAAACTATTTTGATCCCATATCAGGGGTATATTATGATCCCAATACTCAGGTAAGAGAGTATGCTTGCATGTGTTCTCATTTTGCCATTTGCTTACCAGGACATATTATCTAAGTGTTTGTTAAATGTCTCTACCAGAGAGAAATACCAATGGGTCGAGAAGCATCTAAATCACCCCCACCACCATCACCACCATCACGTAGTGGAAGGAGACGTAAAAGCAGAGAAAGGTCAAATGAAAGAGAGGAGACCTACAGCAGAGATAACAGAGAGAGACGGGAGAGACACAGAAACAAATCAGCCAAGGTATATATTTGTGTCATAAAATCACTGTTATGAATCTCCCGCCCTACATAGTCTTAATCTGTAGAGAGGACTGAGGAATCAAGCTACTATAACTGAAGCCTACCTATGAAATTAGGTAAGTCTAGAAATTTGCAAAAAAAATTGCATAGAATTGGGCTTCCCTTAGATCAGTGGTACTCAATTTTTTGACTCGTGGGGTCCCCCCCCCCACACCTTTATATTTACATGTGGACATTGCAACCCCCCCACTCAGTGTTGAATATAAATAAAAATACTTTGTTTATTTAATGTGCACATTTTAATTCACGTATGGATGTATGTTCATTTTTTAACATGTTAAAAGAAAATAACATCATCCAAATTAGAACAGTATTATTTAAGTAAATTCAATATTTAGATCATCCAGGATTTCCTCTCCAGTTAATAATAATTCTTTAGACGTCTGGTTACTTAAAAATATAGGCTATTATCTCAAATAGATCAAATTCTGGTCCAAAACACACTGCACACAACGGTCCAAAACACACTGCAGAAATAATCCAGTCTGGGACCACGTTAATTGCCCTGACTCAAAGCTAGGGAATTCTGGGACCTGTAGTCTTGTGAGACATTTAGCCGTCTCTGTCAGAGAGCTCTGGTGCCATAGTAAACTACAGCCTCATACAGACAGGCCAAAATAAAGCTGCTTTGGGCCACTTTGGAGGTATGCTGTTTAAATGATGCATGCATCCTAAGAGTCCGGAAGCTGCACCAAAGCTGTGCTTCAGTTCTTAGGATTGGATCGTGGCTTTAGCGTGGCTTCCGGACTCTTAGGACGCATGCATCACTTAAATAGCATACCTCCAAAGTGGCCTGAAGCAACTTTATTTTGGCCTGTCTGTATGGGGACTACAATCCCAGGATTCCCTATCACTGAGTCAAGGCAGTTAAAGTGATCTCAGACTGAATTATTTCTGCAGTGTGTTTTGGACCAACCTGGATAAGTTTTATCTCTTTTGTAAATGTTAACAGGCCACCTAGATATGACATTATTTTAGATACATCTGTGATGACATGATTACAAAAATAAGATTGCAAGTGGACAAGATGTACAATAAATAATCTAATCCTTTAAAAAAAATCCCTGATCAATCTCATTAAATTCTAAGAAGTATCCAATACATAGATCCATTGAATTTGACCCTGAATTTGAAGCAGGGTTGGGTGGGGGGGAAACCCAGTTGTTGTTGTTTTTAAAACTGCTTATATATTAATACTATGAAACATTATTTTATGTTATTAGAAATTTAATAATTTAGAAATTATTTTATGTATTAGAAAGCTTAATCAGCATTTAATGCATTTAACAATCCAAAGTTATTAGGTTTTGATTTCCATCTTTCAATAAAACACCATTTTTTACTTTCAATAAACAAGATGAGTGAAATGAGTGAAAAGAAACAAGAAAACATATTTTGCTGTACTTCTCCTATTAAATGGTTTACATGGAAGGGACAAGGGAGAAGAAAAGAATAATTATGTTGTAAAGCATTTGGTGCAGAACCCTGGCTGGTCAATAAATTTTAATTCCCAGTCTTTCTGTTTTAGAATGATTCCCAAGAGGAGAAGCTTCCTGCAGAAGATGTCTTTAAAAAGCCACTACCTCCTATTGTGAAGAAAGAAGAGAGTACACCTCCAGTAAGAAGACCTTACTTGGCACTTATTTACCTTATAACATTTTTTCAGTAATCTTAGCCACGTTGAAACATACCTAGTGCGAACAGCAGTAAACTAGCCAACAACAATTCTGAGCTGAGTTTATAGAAGAAAGTATCCTGCCCCCCTCTGCTGAGAGCAGCACTGAACAAATGTTGGGTGGTTTATGCAGAGCTCAAGCTGAGCAGTAGTGGCTTCTAAGGATGCCTCCATACAGTACCCCTAGGATTAGCTTAAAAGGCTTCGTGATTACAAGCAAGTCTTACACCTTTTTCTTTTTTCTACAGCCAAAGGTGGTGAATCCTCTCATAGGACTCCTAGGGGAGTATGGCGGAGACAGTGACAATGAGGAAGAGGAGGAAGAGGCAGAACAGCCACAGCCACAGCCTCCTCCTCAGCCTCAGCCTCCACGACCACCAGTGCAACAAGAAGAGCAGCCTCAAAAGGCTGAAAATGATGAAGAGAAACTGACTGACTGGGATAAGTTAGCTTGTTTGCTTTGTCGGAGGCAGTTTCCAAATAAGGAAGTACTGATAAAGCATCAACAGCTTTCCAACCTTCACAAAGTAAGAACAGGAGAGTCTGCTGGGTTTTTTTTTTTCTTTACAAGGAGAGTCTGCTGTTTTTCTTGAATCTTACTTCATTTAACTAATCTTCTGACTGGCAGGAATGTTAGAAATAACATCAGAAATTAGAAAGGTTCATGATAATTGCTTTTCCAGATAGGGCCTTGATCCATGCTTCCTTCAGATTGTGGACACAGTATACCAAGTTACCCAATCAACTAAAATTGAACAATGATAGAATTACAAATCTCCTATAGTGCAATTTTTTTTTTTGGTAGTAAAGCCTTATGGGATGGCGGGGCACATGACAAGGTCCTCTGTTGATTATCTTGAATAACTTCTTCCAGTTAGAAGGGTATTAATTCAAGCTGTAAATATATTTATGTTGGATACTAGTTCTAGTATTGGAGTTCTAGCTTTCATAAAGTTCTTTCTTGGTTTCTGATGCAAGTTGTTACATTTTGTCTAGCAGTTGAATTCCCACTCTTTCTTTTTTCAGTATATTAATTGCTATTGTGTTGTATTAAATCTGAAACAATGCAAACATTAGTCATGGTTTGCTTTAAACCTACAGTTTGAAGCCAGCTTCAGACCATGGGTTCATACTCTGGTTTAAAGTAAGTCATAGTTAATGGTAACCACAGAGTGTGTGTAGTGAAAAAGGAAGTTACGGAAGAAGGAGAATGTGTGTGATCCTGTTTTGTTTTTTTATCAAAGATAAAGCCGTTTGCAATTAAAGATAATTTCAAAATACATAATAATAAACAATAATTAAAATAGAGACTAAAGTACTGAATTCAGTTAACATAAAATGAAAATATCTTCCTATGAGAAAAAATGTCAATAAACATCACAAGCTGGATTGGGTTTTTTGAACAAAACATATTTTAGTTTGACATTGAAAGAGAACACTCACATTTTGAGCCTTGTTAGGGATGGCATTCCACCAAGAAGGGGCGTTTACTGGAGAAATGCTGTTGCTTGTGGATATATACCAAGCTCCATTTGACAAGTGCACACAGCCCTACTTTAGGAGGATTAGAAAGTGATGTTCTTTGGGAATAGAGTGGTAAATGGAATAAATATTTGTGTGTATGCATGCATGTGTAATAATGTTTATATTTTGCATTACTTAGTATAATTATCTTGTAATGTGTACTTGCATTGGTTTCATTGAGTTTTCTAAATGCTAGAAGAAAACTACCATTAGCAATATTTAGTATTCAAGAGCTGCTTGTTCATTTTACTTTATTCTTACAGCAAAATCTAGAAATTCATCGGAAGATAAAACGATCAGAGCAAGAGCTGGCATATTTGGAAAGGCGAGAGCGAGAGGTGACTGGAAATTGGGAGAGTTGTGTCTGATTTTTATGGTCCTGTACTATTGTGGTTTTGCTGAAAGAAGGATCCTGATATGTAAACAAAACACTAATTTCACAGTACCCCTCATTTGTACCTGTGTGCATACTGTATGTACTGTGGAGTGTAAACCAGAAATATCTAGACTAGAAGGGTGGTTTTTTTTGGGCAGGGAAGAGGGGGGCAGAGAAGACCAAGTAGCCTTCCAGATGTTGCAGGAATCCACCTCTCATCAGCCTCAGACATCATGAACAATAAACGGATTAACAGCCTAATCAATAGCCTGATCAGGGAGAATGGCAGTTGAACAACGTATGGACGGCCACAAATTCTCTACTTCTGATCATAGACACTAGGCTGAAATAAGTGACTTCATAATGTGAATTAAATTGTCATTCTTAGCCTCACTCGTTATTGTCATACAATGACAATAATAAAAATCAGCGTACTAGAGGAAAAATGATGTGTAATAATGTTTCATGTTTACCTCTGGGTGCCCACCTCAAAGGGTTAGGGGACAGTGTGGTGCAGTGGTTTGAGCACTGGACTTAGACTCTGGAGACCAAGGTTTGAATCCACACTTGGCCATGAAAACCCACTGGATTCCTTGGACAAGTCACACTCTTTTGACCTCAGAGGATGGCAAACCCACTTTGAACAAATCTTGTCAAGAAAACTCTGTGATAGATTCACCTTAGATCAGAAACTACTTGAAGGCACACAATAACATTTACGATACCAGATTAACTCAGTTGATAAGCACCTCCTCTGTGTGACTTATATGTCTAGCTGTGATTTCCTTTGCAATTTGAAGGTTGTTGATACTTATTTTATTTTTTCTGTATGTCATTAGTCCAGTTCTGTTCAAAAATAACACCATTTGTTAGGGTAGTTTCCAAGGGGAACAAAATAAAACAATATGATAGTTTAGGAACATGGTTTGTTATGAATTTTTATGCTATATGTTGTAGAGAAAGGCTGCTCCAAAATTTTATCATACAAGTGTTGAGGAATTTCTGTTAGGATGAGTTTAAGCTTTCTTCCAGAATTGACAGCTCAACTCTCTTTGCTAAGTAAATACTTGGAAGAATGATGGATAAAAGATTTAATTCTGACTGTAGAATTTAGACCCACAAGAGAAGAGATTTCCTTATTCAGCACTGTGCTGTGAGCCAGAGTCCAGATCTGTTTTATTACTCTCAACATCAGCTTCCAAACAAGACTCCAAATGTACTGTAAAACAGTCATATCTTTTCACTTCTATGTTGATGGAAGGTTAATTGACAGGGTGTTGTGTTTTGAAGCAATTTGATATTGAATTAATACAGTTTTAATTTACAAGGTGGGTAAACCCTTGAAGAGATGATGCCTCTAACTTGTATGGGTACATATTCTTTGTAGGGAATCTCTGGAAAGTGAAGCAAGATAGTCTTTTGCAGTGGTGAGAGAATAGGTATTTTTCTGTATTAATTAGATTGAACAATAATTTATACAGTGAATTCCAATTAATATAGAATTTGACATGAACGAAAGAGTTTGGGGACCAATAACTAGGGAAGGAAATTCACTGATGCCATCTTTACTAATTCTGCTTTCTAATATAAAGGGAAAGTTTAAAGAAAAGGGAAGTGACCGAAGAGAGAGATTTGAGGAACGGGATTCACCAGAGAGAAAGCGGACAAGACCGTTCAGGAATTCTGAAAGGTAATGGCATGAAAGAAAATGTGCAAAGTACCCATACAACTTATTTTGAGTCTTCTAAATAAGAAATGAAAGGAATGTGTAATGTGTCGTTGATGTTTTACTATGTATTCAGTGCTTTACGTAATTTCTTGACCCATGGGCTGCATACAGATTCTCCAGGCTTTTCTGTATGCCTCTGGAGCCAAATTTTCCCTGCCTCAAAATGGACAATCTTGCCTCCAGAGTAAACATTTTCTATTTTGAATGCTATTTCAGGGGATTCTTACGTCTTTTGGGCGCTCAAACGGCAATGTTTTTAAACTTCTAGTTTGGTAAAAAGTGATGGGCATGGCTTGCAGAATATGTGTGTGTGTGTGTGTGTGTGTGTGTGAAAAGTGGAATGAGTGTAACTCCCAGACCTTCTGTAGTTGGCTACTCCACTTTTAGAGTAATCAGACCATCTTGCATATGTTTTCAGTAATGTTTACAACTACCATATGTAATATGAAAAGGCAAATCAGTATTTCCATGTTGAAAGTTGAAAGTTTTCATTTTTATAATTATCTTCTTATTTGTAATGCTATTATATGCAACTATCAAGACATTATCTTTGTACATGTCTGATACATTGGAACGATTAAGACACAGTTTGTAGGGATGTATTTTCAAGCCTTAATACCTTAAAGGCACCAGAGTCTGCCTGATTTTGGAAGGTAAGCAGGCCAGCTCTGGTTAGTAATTGGATGGGGGAGACTGTCAACAAATACCAGTGCTGCAAGCTATATTTCAGACAAGGAAGGAACTGACTTTAAAACCACCTCTGAGTACTCCTTGTCTAAGAAAACCGTATGAAATTTTGAGTTCAGCATAAGTCAGCAGGGCAACCTAAAGATAGATACACACGCAGGTAGTTTTGGAAAATTTATTTCTTTGTCCATGAAGCCTTTAGAGAAGGGGCAGGAAAAACTTCCTAAAGTATTGATTAATTTCTGGAAAACTACACAGAATTTGCTAATTTCTGGAAGTCTTGCAAAGCATTTTGTCTTCTCCCTCTGTCCCCTGCTCCAGCAGGACAGATTTTTAATGAAAAAAAATGCACAGTATCATCTAGTACACATGTACGACTCCTTGCTACTCGTTATTTTATTTATTAGCAAAATGGATACTTGTCAGAATCTGGGATTTCCTGCCATATGTTTCATTGGGTGTGGTATAGTAATAAATATAAAAAATCACATAGTTGTTAAGAGTTGACAACCGCTTAGGGAGTGCTTAAGTGCACTGATAAGCGGTATAGAAATGTACTTGCTATTGCTATTGAAGGGGAAGGCTGGGAGGCATAGTACTAAGGAAAAGGAAAGGGGAATGCACATTCAAAGGGACATCCAGTCTTTGAAGCTGGAATTTGCAGATGTGTGTGGGAGATACTTTTCCAAGTATCTTTCTGGTGGGAAGCTGATAATGGCAGGAGATTGGTCCAGTTTTGGGGGCTGGGCTGAAGAGCCTGTGGTGAGGAGAGAGGGCTGGTTTGCTTTGGATGCTAAATGAGTTAAGAAAATGCCCTCAAAGTTTTTCAGTGGGGTATTGTTAAGGTTGTTGGGCAACAGGATTTGTTGGAGTAAAAACAGGCATTACAAGCCTGAGGTTATCTCTAGGAAAGAGATTGACAAGTCTGCCTAAAGTTTCAGTTTTGTCTGTGAAATATGTTGTTGCTTATACACCTCTACAAATTGTTGAAAATGCTTCCATATAACATTTTTTTTACATGTGTTTACAGTGGTTATAAACCCGCTGCAGGACGAATGGAGAGCAATAACAAAGGAAGCCGTATGATGCAGGCTATGGGCTGGAAGGAAGGCTCAGGTTTAGGACGCAATGAACAGGGCATGACATCACCAGTGGAGGTATAACTCTTGTCTTTACAAAAGACAGAAGAAGGTATACTTTTGAAAACACCAGAATACACACAGATAACGACAGGTGCAAGCCTTTTGGGATGGGGAGCCCATCTAGAACCTGTAACCGTACAAGGAAAATGGACATTGAAAGACAAGTTCACATGCTGGATTCTGTGGCTCCACCCCTTCACACCATGATGCTGTGCACCCTTCTAGATGGTGCTGCATCTAGGTGATCCAGTGCCAAAAGGGCATCACAAAGCCACACCATCGTGACTAAGACACCCTTTAGAGGGTGGAAAAAAGGAGCCCCCTTTTGAGGCTCCTTTTTGTGCTCTCTAGAGGCCAGATTGGGGCTGTGGCATTCAGTTGCTATGGCACCAATCCAACCAGTAATGGGGTGGCTGCAGACCATCCCTTTGGGTTGGTCTATATAACATTTTAGCCTGTTTTTATTGTATTTGGTTGTTTTATGTATATGTATTTACTCTGTTTTAATTGTTGATTGGAAGCCGCCCTGATCTTGGGAAGGAGCGGGGTACAAATAAAAACTTTATTATTATTATTTATTATTTAAGTAACACAGCATCAGTTACTTAGAATTGAAAGCAAGTATACCTTCTTCTGTCTTTGCTGTTGTGTTCCATATGTCATCTATTGTTCCACCTTGTTTGGTATCTGATCTTGATATCTTAACTTTTTTGCTACTGTATACAGCTAGCCCTGCTCTTATTCAGGAGACATACAGTATTCAAAGTCATCATGTACAAATCAGAACAGACAACATGACAGTAAGAGTGTATGTAATGAAACAAGTTGGTCTTCATTCCAAAGCATTGGTGCAGGAACCAAACATGCTGTTCAGTTGGGTGGAAAAACACCTGAGCTCACTGGCAGCAGTATATTTGAAAGGAGCATGCAATATAAGAGCAGACTACATGAGCAGAAACAAATTGCATCCAGGCGAATAGGAACTGCATCTGGAAATGTTTCGAAAATTGCAGCAGAAATGGGGTCTGTTTATGGTTTACCTCAGGGGTCGGCAACCTCCGGCCCGTGGGCGCCTTTCCGCCGGCCCCCGCTCCCTCTTGCCGCCAAAATCGCCGCCGATTTCGGCGGCTTCAGCCGCCATTTTGCTCTTCAAAATGGCGGCGGAGTCTCGCGCGACCAAAAGGATCGCGCGAGATTTCACCGCCATTTTGAAGGGCAAAATGGCGGCGCCCATTACGAGGCCCGCTGCGGGCTCCGGAGCCCCGAAACGGGCTCCAGCACGCCGCAGCGTGCTCTGGCTCCTCGCGGCCTATTTCGGCCTCGTCGGGGGCCAGGAACGAGGCGAGGCCGCGGCGCTCGCCAGGTGAGCCCCTCGGCCTATTTCCTGGCCTCGTCGGGGGCAGGAACGAGGCGAGGCCGCGGCGCTCACCGGGGGCTCCTCGCCTCTTTCCTGGCCTCCTCGGGGGCCAGGAACGAGGCGAGGCCGCGGCGCTCGCCGGCGAGCCCCTCTCCTCTTTCCTGGCCCCCGGGGGCCAGGAACGAGGCGAGGCGCGGCGCTCGCCGGCGAGCCCCTCGCCTTTCCTGGCCTCCCGGGCCAGGAAGAGGCGTAGTGCAGAGCGCTCGCCGTCGAGCCCCTCGCCCGTCTGGCCTCCTAGGGCCAGAACGAGGCGAGGCCGCGGCGCTCACCGGGGGGCTCCTCGCCTCCTTCCTGTCCCCGCGGGACCTCCCAGGAGGGGTCCTGCGACGCAGCGGGCCCCTGGAGCCAGTTGCCGCCGCTGGGCCCTCCAGGGGGGTCCTGCCGACGGCAGCGGGCCCCTGGAGGCCAGTTGCCGCCGCTGGGCCCTCCAGGAGGCTCCCTGCGATGCAGAGGGCCCCTGGGAGGCCAGTTGCCGTCGTAGGGGGCCCTCCAGGAGGGGTCCTGCGACGGCAGCGTCCCCTAGGAGGCCAGTTGCCGTCGCTGGGCCCTCCAGGAGGGCCCGCGACAGCAGCGGCCCCTGGGAGGCCAGTTGCTGTCCCTTGGGCCCTCCAGAGGGTTCCGCGACAGCAAACTGGCTCCCGGAGCCCTGGGAGGCCAGTTGCCGTCGCAGGGGCCCTCCAGGAGGGCTCCGACGGCGGCAGCGGGGCCCTGGCGTCAGGGGCCAGCAAAGACGGGGAGGCCTCCAGCGCTGGCGGTCCCCGCCGGCTCTTTCCTGGCCTCTGACAGGGCCTGGGGCCCCGTCAGGGGCCGGCAAAGAGGAGGTGGCATGGCCCTTGGGGGTGGAAGCTCCGCCCCTGGGGTGGAAGCTCCGCCTCCAGCATGCGGCCCCGCCCCCCGGGGGTGGAATCTCCACCCCCCGGCTTCGGCCCCCCGGTTGTCTGAGGGACACCAACCCGGCCCCCGGCTCAAAAAGGTTGCCTACCCCTGGTTTACCTGTTTGCAACAGCAAAGAATGAAAAATTGCAATGGTACCACTCCATAGATGGGAGCAAGACAGCAGAAATGAACAATGCATTGATGATCTCATGGCCCAAAGGCTGGCATTATGCTTTCCCACCCATTACAATAATTCAGAGAGTCATACAGAGGATACAGCAACAGCAAGCAACAGTGGTATTGGTAGTGCCTTATTGGCCACAATAACCATGGTTCTCTCAACTTCTTCAGATGTCAGTAGATCAACCATACAAACTACCACACAGGAAAGACCCTTTAAGTCAGGGGGCCAATTGTACATCCAAACTCAGGCTGGCTCAATTTAAGTCTTAGAGACTGAGCACCAGAATTTAATAGGAAATGGATATTCCACAGCGGTGGTGAAAACTATCATTTCATTGAGAAGGAAATCAACAAAATCAGTCAGTCAGTCAGTCAACCTTTATTAGGCATAGAAACGAAATCAATATACGTGAAGATGTGGAAAACATTTGGTAAATGGTGTCTGGAAAGGAATATACAGTTCATGGAGGTGAACATTAAGCATGTGTTAGAATTCTTACAAGACAGTTTAGGAAAGGGTGTCAGGCCGAATACATTAAAAAGGGGGTATCGAAATCTAGAGTTTGATGGTGTAGCAACATTTAAAACGTTTCTTAAGAGGAGCTACTTTAAAATCATTCCCAACTAGACGTAGGATTCCATCATGGAACTTGAGTCTACTACTCAACAGATTAACAAAACCACCCTTCAAACCAATGTCAGAGGCCACATTAAGAATGTTGTCAACAAAGTTGTTTTGCTAGTAGCCATAATTTCAGCAAGAATGGAATTATCAGCTTTAACCATAAACTCTAATTATCGTAGAATAAAAAAGAACAGAGTGGTATTAGTGTTAGATCCAACATTTATACCAAAATGCTCAAACAGTTATATGATACTAGAGGTTTTGTATCTACCTACCTTTTGTCCTAACCCAAGACGTCCGGAAGAGATGAGATGGCATGCATTGGATGTGAGAAGGGCCATAAAGGCATATATAAAGAGAACAAAATCTTTTTGGAAAACAGATTCATTATTTGTTTCCTGTAATGCAAGAAATATTGGTCAGAAATCATAAAAAATGATTATAAAGATGGATAAAAGTGTGCATCTTTCTCTGTTACGACTAGGAAAAGAAATCAAACTGTGACCAGTTTGGCCACATTCAACAAGATCTATGTTCACTACACCAGCGTATTTGGTGCCAGGATCACTATCAGAAATATGTGATGCTGTGGGGTGGAAAGAGCCATCAACATTTATTTGCCATTACAAAGTTGATAAATATCATTCTGCAAAAGCAGCATTTGGCAGAACTGTTTACAGTCTATGTTGTCAAAAGGTTAATCTGACCCATGAAGAAAGGCCATGGATATACTGTATCTTATTAGTTGTGTATTGTGCTTCCAGACATCTCATGAATGTCAGATTGGATTTACCCATGAAGATTCATTCAGAGTTGGCTGGAGAACTAATCCATACTTGCCCCTTAATTTTTTTAATTAATTAGATAGGAAATTAGGATTGTTAAGGCTTTATAAATAAACTGACTGAGGAGGGCAGGAGTTCAACGGATAGCAACTGAAAAAGAATGTTAACTCCTGCAGACCCGGTTGATGTGAGGAAACCCATTAGTAGATGGTCCTTTGGCCATCTCTGAATTAATCTTCACGGTAAATCCAATCTGTTAGTGCTCTCCAACTGTCCCGATATGGCAGCGACAATTCTGATTACTCCTGTGTCATCCTATTTTTCTAGCTAATTTTAAAAATGTTCCAAGTTCTCTCCTCCCCACTTTTCCCTTGTAGGAAAGGTGACTCTCCACCTGGCAGTTTTCCCCTCCCACAGGTCTCAGTAATCCAATTGTTCTAGGTGTTGATTGAGGATTTTTTTCCTGGACCTCTCTGAGAGGTCCTGATTCAAAGGTCCGCCACACTGGCCAGATCTTGCCATCTGCCTTCAGTTCTTTTGTGCAGCAGAGCCACTTTTTCATGCACAGTTCTACCAGCCATTGAAGCTTCATATTTGCCCTCACTGGCAATTTGCCCATCCTTCCAAAGGTGATATATTAGTCCCAGTGGGCTGGCAATGGGGATGCTCTCTGCACCTCCATTTCCTACACAGGGATCTGCAGCTAAATGCTTACCCCACCCAGGCCCCCGTAGCCACCTCCTGGAAGGCAGTAAGAAAATTCACTGTACCTGCTGCTCACTCAGTGGTGCTAATCTTCATTCCAAGGAGGTTAACCCAGCCCAGTCCAAATGTGCCCATGCTAGTTTTATCCTGGATGGACTCCCAATTATAAGGGGGGGGGGGGGGGGACTGAGATATCAGCTCCCACCACAGCCACCCTTAGTGTACATGGACTGCGGGTCGATCCTGAATGTGTGTGGAAAGAGAGGCCCGCTACATACCTTCCTTGTTGTCCAGCCTTTTTTCCTCCGGAGAGAAGCCACAGCCACCAAACCGCGCGGCTTCCCTCCACAGGAAAAAGAATCCACAAAAAGCAGGTTCTTTTAAAGCCACAGGGGTGGCGTAACAATGGCGGCGCCCATGTATATAGGGCACCGCCATTGTTACAGTGCTGCACCGTACTAGGGTTAGGGACTGTGTGGTTGCTGTGCGGTCCCTTAACCCTAGTATGGTGCCAGCATGGCGCTTTAGCGCCGTCTGTACCGCATCAAGGGACTCCCCTCCCAAACAGAACAGCCTGGCAGTCTGTATAGGAGCAAAGAAAGAGCAACTTTATTGATAGGATTACAACATTTATCAGCTTGCAAGGCAATGCTATACAGCGCGCCCGTGCCACATGCGGCTTGAGCATACGCGGGGTGGAAGGGGCGGCGCGTCCCATTCAATTGAATGGGCGCGTGCGCCCGTTGTGCGCTGTGCGCCGCCGTGGCTGCCGCGCACGAGCCCCATTGGAAACAATGGGGGCTCGAGCATAGGCGGAATTCGCCTTACGCGGCGGGATCCGGAACGGATCCTCACGTAAGGCGAGGACGCACTGTAGTTTACTAGAAATTTGCATGTACATTATTGAGATTCCCATGACTTCATATACGTAGTATATATTTTAACAATCAACAGTAGAGCATTTAATTTATTTCTCTTTAGTCAGCCTTTGTACATAAAATGTATGAAATGAGATACATCTGATATGGGAAACTGCAGTCTCCAATAATCCTGCAGCCGTATCTCTCTCTGTTCCCCTGCTCACAGTTGTTTCTCAACAGTCAGGACTCTGTAGTATGGCTGTACTAGGGGACCCAATCTACTTCTGTCAGTCTCATAGATATTGATCTACTCATTTTATTTTGATTCTATGCTGCCTAGGTGTTGAAGGTAGTGGTTTGATTGGGAGAAAATATTAATATCTTTCACTATTGATTATAATTAGGGAGGGGAATCAGGTTTCTACTTTCACTGCAAACTGAGTTCAGAGGTCAAATGTTTGCACTGACCTAACCCAGTGGGGGGAGAAGAGAGGAAGAGGGAAAATCTTGCCCTTCCCACTAGTCTCAAGCAAAAGCAAACTGCAGCATCACCTAGCTTGTACAGTGGTACCCCGGGATACGAATGCGCCGCCTTACGAAATTTCCGGGTTACGAAAAAAATCCATTGAAAAAACCTGTTCCGGGTTACGAAGGTTATTTCGGGTTACGAAAAAAATTTTGGTGCTTTTCGGCGCTTTTTCGCACGAAATCACGGCTTTCGCTATTAGCGCCTATGGCTTTTCGGCTTGCGAAAGCTTTTCGGGTTACGAACGCGGCGGCGGAACGAATTAAATTCGTAACCCGGGGTACCACTGTATGTCATTTCACATTAATAAGTTTTAGTATCTTGGCTACATTCAGATGTTGCTTGGTTACACATCTTTGTTTTCATTTGTGAAATGCTGGAAGATATCAGGTACGCTGTTACAGCTTCATGTCCCAACAATATGTTGAGTGTTACAGGGAAAGTGCTTTTGATGAGGATCTGATTTGATGAGATTGAAAGTTGGGTAGATAGATGTTTTGTTTTGTTTTTTTTTTAAATATTACAAGCGTATATATAAAAGGCTGAAAACTATGAGATATATTAGTCCTAATGGGCTGGCAATGGGGATGCTCTCTGCACCTCTGGGCAGCGTTGGGAGCACATTGGATAATGGTACTGGAAGTGGGGTTCGTAAAGAATACCACCAAAATTAAATTGGTATAACAACATTATATACTTAACACCTTTATTTTCAAGAGCATTAGGCAAGAGTAGTTGATTTGGAAAGATATATTCATTTGTGTTACGCCTATTATCGAAAGCACCATTGTTAAGCTATAGCAAGAGTATATTTTGCTTCCATAAGGAATGTCTTCCTGGCAATGAAAAGGCAGAACTGGTGAAATGTTCTAGGTAGAAAAACATGCGTGTATGTGTATTATTTTTTAAAATATGGTATAATTTTTTTTCAGCCAGAAAATCGGAAGAGGGGAGCAGGCTTAGGGACCCAAGGGAGGCCCAGCAGAAGGCAGTCTAATGAAACGTATCGGGATGCTGTGCGAAGAGTCATGTTTGCCCGCTACAAAGAACTTGAATAAATGCTGAATAAATGTGGAAAAGATTCCCACCACAACCAACACAATCCTGTACCCTTCAGCCCACTTTTGTGTCTGTCTGTTGTTTTTTGAATCAATGTTCTTTTGCTGCTCAAGTGTGTTTTTGTTTCTTTGTTTTTGGAATAAAAAAAGTTGATGTTTGATCTTTTCTTCACTCTTCCCAGATTTTTGAGCTAAATCTCAGTAGGGATATAGTTTCTGTTCAAGTCTCTTTAATATGACTGTATCTTAACATATATATGCAGCCTCTGCAGTGTACTAAAGGCCTCCAATTACAGTCCTCTGAATACATTTAGGGCTAGGAAGATTGGCAAAAAGAAAAATACATTTTTTATTATCTAAAGTATTCAAAAGTTAGTATATTAGCAGTAATTCTGTGACATTCAGGCAAACTGTATATATTCAAGGCTGTGCACTTTGCCAGAAGATGAAAACAATCAATAGTATACAATATCCACTTGCATACAAAATATAAAGTACAGATTTTACCAATACAGTCATCCCTCCATATTTGAGGCTTTGATACTTGTGGATTTGATTAATATGCTCTATCTAAGGTCCTCCAGTGCAACTCTATGGTCAACTTTAACTAAAAGTTGCAGTGAAAGACCTAGAGATTCCTAGAAAGAATTCTCTACTCGGCCTTTGTAGCTCCTCCAGCGCAATTCTATGGTCAGCGTCTGTTGGATGTTGACCACAGAGTTGTGCTGGAGAACCTAGAGATTCCTAGAGAGGTGTCCTCTCAGGTAAAAACATGGTGTATCTGTTATTTGTGCTTTTTTCCATATTCACAGGGGTCTTGTGCCCCTAACCCTAGCAAATATGGAGGGACAAGTGTATATATAAAAGGCTGAAAACTATGAGACCCAGAAGTGCCCAAAACCCCATTGCTGAGTTACTTTTCCTGTATATGTCACTGTTTGGGATGGGGAGGAGTGTGAAGAGGGAAAATTCTGCATTTCGATATATTTTTGTCCATTCAGCTTCACCTGGCTTGTTAAATTCAAAGATATAGCAATCTTAGTTTGCAGAATCAGTATGTAGACAGATCTTGCAGCACCTCTGAGAAACTGAAAGGAGTTGGGAGCATGAGCTTTCATTGACTTCAGTTTACTTCCTCAGATGCATTTGGTGGAGTGAAAAGCCAAAGACAGACGTATATATGCCATTAAATTTGTTTGTATTTGTTCTGTGTTTTTGACCAAAAGAACCCCAAAGTAAATGCATGGAGGGTGTTGGAGGGGCTGGGGAGGGCACCTATGGCCTGCATTTTCCCCACACTGCTATAAGAAATTATGTGGTGTGAAATCTGTGCAGGTTTTACTTTACATCTGATGAAGTAAAGAGTAGACCTGTATAATGCATGTAGGTGGCCAACTTTGTTAAGGCAGAAGAAATTCATAATTCAGCTGTGGGATGGACAAGAGGCAAATCTGATCAGAAGTATGGTGGCTAACAACCTTTTCCCCCCAAGTGCAGCTAGACTCCACTACTGCATTTGGAAAGAACGTGGGTCGTAGCTGGTTGGGTTTGAGCAGGGCCCTGCTGAATACATGCAGCTAAAAACTATTAAGGCATGTTGAGGTTGCTCATGAGTGAGTAAATGCCTTTAAACAGGAAACATAAAGCATTTAAAAAGGACGCTTGAAGGTACCTGCTTGTTTTATTTCAAGATGATCACCCTGTATTAATAGATCCTCCCAATATATATCTTCATATGATTACACTAGAGCTGGAAAGGATACCACACTTTCAGCTGCTGGGAGGGATTTTTAATGGCTTTCAGAAGTGTAAATACGGAGGGGAGGGGAGAATGGATGTAACCTGGATGGAGCAAGGGGTTTTTGTTTTCTTTTTTGCTGCTTCAGAAGCTACACAAACCAATTGATTCAAATGAAATGAAAAGCTTATACCTGGACATTAGGGCCCAAAACACACTGCAGAAGTGTTTGTGGGATTTAGCCTTTGTCAGGGAGCTCTGGTGCATGCTATGCTATAACAAACAGGATTCCCTAGTACTGAGGCAGGGCAATTAAAGCGGTCTCAAACTGGATTATTTCTGCAGTGTGTTTGGCACCTTCGTTATGCTCAAACACATGCTTGGACACAGGAGGAATGAAAACGAAGGAATATTAGCAATCTAAGATAGGCAGATGCCACCAAAGTACTAGCAGAAAGCTGCAAAGGCTGTTGTCTGGAGAGAAGTAGTAGTAGCAAGAGAGGAAGGCCACATGCCAGGTGGACTCTATGGAGGAGGAGGTCACTGGGTTTTTATGGGGTTGTACGAATTAAGCAGAGCAGTGGAGGACAGAGGGTCATGGGTCAAGATCGACTCCAGGGCAGTTAGCAACAACAACAACATGCTCAAAAGGGGGAGGGGGCATTTTGGAAAATCCCTCCCGGACAGAAGAAGGTTGAAATGTAGGGCGTGTCCTGGAAAAGGAGGACGCGCCTGGTCGCCCCCTCTTCTAGCTTCTGGCCGCCATTTTGTGAAGAAGGAGTAAAGTCCGGGAGGGTTGTGGTTTTGTTTTGTTTTTTAAAGGAGAGGCTGCTTCCTCCTCTCCATTTTAGGCGAGCCGTCCATTTCGTACCCTTCAAGCAACAAAATGGAAGAGACGCCATTTTCTCTCTCTCTTCCTTGCTTCCGCTCACATAAAGCAGCAGAGACGCCCCTCACGCTGCAACTTAATCCTGGAAAGAAAAGGGGAAAAGCCGTTTGGCTTGCGTGCTGCATCTACACTGGAGAAATAACCCGGTTTGGTACCGCTTTAGCTTGTTGTCTGGCTCAAGGCTATGGCATTCTGGGAGTTGGGAGTTTGTTGTGGGGCCCAAAGCGGAGCTCTACTCCGCTCTGGGCCCACCACAAACTCCAACTCCCAGAATGCCATAGCCTTGAGCCAGACAAGTTAAAGCGGTACCAAACCGGTTTTGTTTTCCTTGAACTGGCGTTACGAAATGGCCGGGTTCGTGTGAAGAGGGAGGCGAAGCTCTCTCGCAAGATGGTGGCCGCCCTTTGCCTAGTCAGCAGGAGCCTCTGAGGCCCCGTTCCTTGTGGCAGGCAGTGGATGGAGACGGAGCCGAGAGAGAGAGAGAGAGAGAGAGAGGGACAGGGGCGGAGGCATCAGAGGCTTTGATTTTATTTAAAAAGGCAGATTACGCCGTGCCTTGTAGACCTCCTCGGCCAGGTCTGGCCTCTCTCCTCAGCGCCCAGCATTCCCAGATGATATACTTTCGGTTAGCGGTTTGACTGTTGGACTATGCGACTCTGGATCCAGGGCTCGAATCCCAGCTCAGCCATGGAAACCCGCTGGGTGACTTTGGCTACATGTCACACTCTCTCAGCCTCAGAGGATGGCCATGGCAAACCCCCTCTTGAGACGAAAGCCTCATAATAAATACGGTCGCCCTACGTCGGAAACAACCTGAAAGCACACAAGAAGCCATCTTAAAGAGAGCCACTGTGGCGTAGTAGCTTGGGCACTGGGCAAACTCCAGTTCCCAGGATGCCATAGCCTTGAGCCAAGGCAGTTAAAGTGGTGCCAAATCGGGTTATTATTGCTCCAGTGTGGATGTGTGTCAATTCGGGGGACGTAGTAAAAAATGACAGTGCTGTAAGGGAAGCCATACTTGCCCACAGAGCTGCATCACTCTGGGGCTATGAGGCAAGTAGGTCCGAATCCTCTCAGAGAGTGACTCTAGGCAGCAGGTGTCACCTCTTCTCAGCCCCAGAGGAAGGCCAAGGCCTGAGAGAGAATAGCCAGTAACTTGAAGCTGCACAACAGGACACCGCTCCAGCCAAGAACTACATTACCCAGCAGGTAGCGCGGCCCCAAAGGCCGACAGTGGCGCCAGGGGGCAGTCACTTCCAGGAGGGCGGGGCGGGACTAGCGCGCTCTCTGTCTGTCACTCACTCCTCCTCGCGCCCTGTGCATTGTGGGTAGAAGACGGCGAGCTGTCGCCCGGCGCCATTTTGTGGTGGTCGAGAGGAGCGGCTGAGGCGGTGGTCGTTGGCGCTGCTGCTGCTGCGGAGGCAGGCGCTTCCCTTCCCCTCCTTCCAGGTAAGAGCTGCCTCCCGGCCTTCTCTCGCAAGGAGCAGCCGTTTTCTCCGCTTCGATCCTCTGAAATCCCCCTTTAGCCTCGCCTTGGGTTTTCGAGATCCGTTTAGAAATGGCGGAGGGCTGTTTCCTCGGGAAAGGCAGCCGCCCTTTGTCCGACCGCGAGGGAGAGAGAGAGAGAGGGAGGGAGGTCCTTGTGTTCGTTCGTGGGCGGTTTCTCTTCGTCGTCCTGCTTCCCTTCGGCGGCTCAGCCACGTTCCCCGGGTCTCCTCCCGGCCCCTGCCTCTCCTCCGTGGCCGTTGGAGCGAAGGCGGGTTTGGGTGGGTTTCCCCGGCGTTTCTCGGGCGTCTGCGGCTGGACGAAAGCCTCCGACCTCCTCCCTCGCAATGGAGAGGGTTTCCTTGGCCAGGGGCGCTCTCCGTCGGCGGGGGCTGCGGCGGCGGCTCTTGGCGCTGGGCCTCCTTTCTCCGGAGGCTGCAGGGAAGGAAGCAGCCGCCATTCCGCGCCTCCTTGGCAGCCTCTCCTCTCTCTCCCTCCCCGACAGGCTGCCCTTGCCCCTTCGCTCCCCAGGGAGGACACGGGCTTGCCTTAGTTCCCCTGGAGACAGTTACAGCGGGGGTCAGTTCCTCATCTGCAGGAACCCTGCCTTTCTCTGAAGACGCCCCCAGACCCACAAGAAGCCATGGATGCCGCCGGCCACGAAAGCCCTCGACTAAACAGCCTGCCTTTGTTGATGCCCTCCTTAATACACCGGTGTACAAGGATGTCAGATCAACACTCTACAAACCGCCCTGGGAGGGATGAAGACCCTGCTGCAAATACATTAAGCACTCTAAATATTAAAATACAGTAGTACAGAAACAAAGTGTAATCATGCATTAAGGTGGCTTTGGGGGGCTTCTGAATGTGGTGCCCTTTAATGTATGTGATGGCTTTACTAATCTCTGTGGATGTGTTTCTCTTGAAGAATGAATCATGGAATAAAGGATAAAACATGGCAGGGCTTTATGGTGGGAGGGGCGGTTTTAGTGGACCAGGCAGCCTCTCCAAATGGCACTTAACTTGATGTATTCCCCCCCCCCCCTGTCTTCTAGAGTTAGATCCCAGGGTCCTACCAACCCTTGGAAGAAGAACTGAGCAATGGGCTCAGACAAACGGTATGTAATATTAAAGTGTGGGTGTGTTATGCAATAGTGGCTGCAGCTCCAGAAATGTAGACTATTGAATAGGATCAAGACAAGGTTGTTTACTGTGGATGGTATTTCTGCAGAAAGGATATTCCGACTTTGGCAAGAACCAGCCTCTTTAGGAAGATCAGCTCAGCTGAAGCAAAGTGGTTTAATGCCTGTTAGGTTCCCTTTCTGGCCACAAGAAACCTTGGCCAGTGAACCTCACACTGGTGAAACCTTTTTTCTGCCAAAGCTGGTCACTTGGGGCTGCAGAGATAGCCCCAAAAGGGGGGGGGGGCTAGCAATAGGAGGGATGGAGGATAAATATTCTACATGTTAAGCAAAATATAATTGATTTCTAAAACATTTGGGCTATAAGATGATGTATTTCTACATTTCTAATCCCATATGTACCATGAATTAAAGGGGAAAAACAGTACAGATAACTTAAGGATCAGTCAACATATCAGTCCTTAAGAAGTTGCCAGTAGAGGAAAGAATGTACAGTATTCACCATTTATAAATAGCTTAAGGCTATCATACTAAAGAAAATTGTGAATATATAATATTTTATCACTCCAGAAAGGTAACAGGTCAGCCGTTTCTGAACAAGTATTCCTTGGTTTTCACAAAACACAGTAACACTGTTGATATGACTCAGTTCTTTATCACCAATAATTTAAAAAAGGAACAAAGGGAAATTGTTAAGTTAAAAATTAGCAATCATGTGTATATATATATATATATATATATATATATATATATATATATATATACACACACACACACACATACATACATACACACACACTGCATAATTTATAATGCAATCTTATATGTTTTCGGTAGGACTTACTCCCTAATTAGTGCAATTAGGATTGCGGACCCAAAAGCATAGCTTCATATGGGATTTCATACATTGTGTTTAAGCGTAAAACAAAACCAGTTGCATTTGGTCTTGCGTTGGAGCTGCAGTCTATGTCAGCCGAATTACAGCTTTTAATGTTCAACGTTTTGGGGGTAAATATTGCTGGTGCAGAATCTTATTTAAAATTGTTTTATTTTTATTGCATTTAAAATTTTACCAGCTGTTTTTCCCCAATTGGGTCAACAGATCTTAAAAGGATTTGAGCCATGTCTACAAAATCAGTAATGCAGTGATGCTTCTTAAATTGATTTATTTCTTTCAAGGATTTATATTCCACCTTTCTCCCATAATGAGATTCAGAGCAGATTACAGTAATTTAAAAAGACAAAACTAAAACTCTGATTACAAAGTTGAAAGATATTACCAACATTAAAGCATGAGTTAAAAACACTATAGTTAAAACCAGTAAAAAAACATTAAAACAGAACACCACACCCACCAATTGCCTTGCCTGCCTAACAATGTCTTTAGCTGCTGCTGAGAAGAGAGCAGGGAGGGGGCTGACCCAACTTCCTTTGGAAGGGAACTCCACAGTATGGGAGCAGCTGTGGAGAAGCCTCTCTTAATCTTTGTATCATGCTGAAATTTCTCTCAACACAAGCAATAGCTGTGCTGTCATACAACACACCATATGATATGGAAAGGGCTTTATTACAAGAAGATAATTTGCAAACTGTTCTTTCATCTAAGTGTAGCATATTACCCAGTTGTACTGTTTTGGTTTTGTACTATGTGATGTGTCTGAGGGTTGCTAGTTGTTTTCTTAGCCTTGCAAACTACAGATTGATGAATTCTGTAGTCTTCAAGCTGTTTGTCTTTACTTTGTGCAGTGTGAGCAGAACTGAACGGAGCGGAAGGTATGGCTCTATCATAGATAGGGATGATCGTGATGACCGGGATTCTAGAAGCAGACGACGTGATTCTGACTATAAAAGATCCAGTGAGGAGCGCAGAAATGACAGATATGATGACTATCGGGATTACGATAGTCGAGATTATGATGGCAGAGATTATGATGGCAGAGATTATGACAGTCCTGAGGTGAGCAAAATTTCTTTTGGAAACATTTCAGTAATGTAGGGTAAACATTTAAGCAGCATAATGGCACTGTTGTTTATATTTTTAGTGGGATACTTTGTAACTGCATTTGGTGTGTAGAAATGATACAGTGTGGGGCTTTATTTTGTTGGATGCATCCATATACTTAGAGATTTTATTTTCCAGTCTCATCTTTCTCAAAAATACCAAGAAGAAGATTGGAATTATAATCATAAAATTAAAAAATATGATAGCTGAGAAACAAATACATTTATTTAATGTGCATTTAATATTGTCCAGTAGTCCTTGATTTTAATACACACATTTCTTATGTGGTGATGTTGCAATTGCTAAACTGGATATTCACTTGGCAGAGAGAACGTGAACGGCGTAATAGTGATAAATCAGAAGATGGGTATCATTCTGATGGAGACTATGGAGACCATGACTATAGAAATGACATTAGTGATGAGAAAGAGAGCAAAACCATCATGTTGCGTGGGCTCCCCATTACAGTTACAGATTATGATGTGAGTAACTTTTTGTTTTTAATTTGAAAATTCTAGGTTGGTAAGAAAATATCGTTAAATAGTGTTGATAGTTTTTAATGTTTCTAAATAGTGATTTTCTAAGAAGCTAGGTTTTTGGGGTGTGGGGGTAAGTGAAAGTGGGGGCCAGCATAGTGTGGTGGTTTGAGCGTTTTACTAAGACACTGAGAGACCAGGGTTCAACTTCCAACTCAGCCATAGAAGCCACCTGGGTGACCTTGGGCAAGTCACACTGTCTCAGCCTGAGAGGATGACAAAAGCAAACTCCTTCAGAAGACACTTTCCAAGAAAATCCCACGATAGGTTTGTCTTAGGGTCTCCATATGAAGGTACAGAACAAAAATATGACAAGTTGTTAACTCCATTCCCACTCCCAAATTTGGAAGTACTGTCTTGAATCTGTTGTACACTTCCCATTATTTCTGCATTGTTGCAATTTTTTAATACTGTTTGGGGTATATTCAGGTTTATAATTTTTTTGTCCTTAAACGCTCCCTATGGGACATGAAGACATTCTCATCAGGTTTTGGAACCTTGTCAAAGAGGGGATTTGGGGTCATTTTGAAGCAACCTCCCTCCAGCCATTTTTTTTTGGGGGGGGGCAACATTGTGCAAAAATGTGTTTGACAAAAATGTTTGTCAATTTTTTTTGGTCAAAAACCCCTGTGGATCGGGGGTGGGGGTCGGGTGCCTCTTGCACCCAGAATGCATTTGGGGGCAAATTCCTCACTCAAGTTCCTAGATTTTCATAGCACTGAGCCATGGCAGTTAAAGTAGTGTCAAACCTGGTTATTTCTGCAATGTGGATGCAGCCTTAACTTGTTAAAGTCTGGATGTAAGGATGACCAAAGTTTATGTGGCTTAGATTAGAACCTCTGATCTTCAACCACCTCATAACATATTGGGGTTTCTTCTTGAAGATTCCTAATTTGCTTTTGAGTGCAAAGACATATCTTGAATGTATTAAACATCCTTGTACGCTTTGGGCATAATAGTTAAGTAAGATTGATATACCATGATTTGAAAGCTTTGATTTTCAGTGGTCCTAGCGTATTACCTTTTTGAATACTAATGGCACTTTATTAAACATGCGTACAGATTCGAGACATCATTGAATCCTGTGAAGGCCCTCGGCCTGCAGATGTGAGACTGATGAAGAGAAAGACAGGTGAGAGCCTTGATCTGATTTTTTGGTGTTATCTTCCTTTTCCCCAGGCCTAAAATATTTTCCAAAAAATGCCCTCACCTGCAAGTACAAAACAAAAAGAAAGGTTTGCCATGAGTAAGGAATTTGGCCTTTTGAAAGGCCATAGATAGTGGAAGAAGCCTTCAGTTTATATATGTGTATATATTAGGAGTTCTCGGTAAGTAACACCTATTGTAAAATTTACTTTTAAATTTTAGTACTCCATTGCATGGTTAACTTTAAACATGGATCTCATTCAGGTGGAATATATCCTGTTAAGACAGCTTGGTTTCCTTGCCATGGCAAAACAAGAAGCAAATTCAGAGTTGACGTCGCATTTATAAAACTGCTTTGTCATGAAGTAATGAAGCAGTTGGAGAGAGATTCACCTGTTTTAAAGGAACTGACTAACACAAGTATCCCGTCTATATCTGAATGCTGTCTCTAGGTGTAAGCCGTGGTTTCGCCTTCGTGGAGTTTTATCACTTTCAAGATGCTACCAGCTGGATGGAAGCCAATCAGGTTGCTTCACTCACAAAGTCTAGATAATTCCTGAAAATGGAACAAGTCTGTACAGTTTTAAAAAAGGAATAAACAAAAAGCTGAAGGAGTGGTTTGTCCTAAAACCGTGACTTCCTAAATACTAAATGCTTTGTATATATTAAAATTTTTTGAATGAAATGCATAGATAAAAGCAGTAGATTTTGTAGATTTTAACAAGCTGCCCTTTATAAATAAACAAAATCTCTGCTAAATCTTACTGATTTTGATAATTATTTTCATAGTATTTACATAAATGTTCAACAGACTTTTATGACTGCTCCAATGATTTTGGACCTGTATTTTATGCTAGCCCTAACTGAAGATGCCATCTATGAAACTTACAGCTGCAGTTTTTTAGTAACACATAAATTCTCCTAGTAGTACTTAATAGAAAAAAATTAATGCTTGAATGGCAGCTGAAGCGTTGCATATAAGAGAGTATGAATGATCTAATTAACAAAAATGATAAACTAAACTAGTTACTTTTGCATATTTGCAGTACATTGGTATGCTTCTGGTGTTTAATCTGTCATAGGAAAACAACTCTTGTAATGAATTGCTGCAAATTTATACCCATGCAGCTGAAAGAGATACTAAAAGTGTAAAGATCCACAATACAGCAATACTGTACTTGCTTGAAAACAAGACTGAAAAAGGCATCTTGTGCTTTATTTTATCACTCTCTCTTACTGGGTGTTGTAGAATAACTTTTGACTGTGCTAGATCATGGGCAAACACCTCAGCAATTAAATTAAAATAATAGATAATCTTGCAGATACTGGTTGGACTTCATAGTGTCCATAGCATCCATTGGCTATACACAATTATGTTTTTAAACTGTCTTTACTAGTAAACTGAAATCATAATTTTAATGTATACAAAGCTTTTTATCTTACTGAATCAGTTTCAGATTCACTCCAAAATAACCAAAAAATCCTCTAGTTTTAGGGACAAAGTAGTTGAGTCTCCCTAGTGGCCCTGTTGCTGTTAACTGTCAGACAAACATGATATATTGTAAATATACCAACATCTTTTGTTTGTGTGCATATCCCAGTTTGTTCTGGGCCCTTCAACTTCCCCCTCATTATCCTAATCTAGCAATAAAGGATGGAATCATCTGAGTTCTGCCAGATCATCTATGGCTCTTAATGCTTTTTATATTAGAACATGCCTTCCCAAAATACATTTTCAGCTGAACTTAGATTTGGCCCTTGTTAGCTTAACATACACATCCCCTGGACATATTTAAAAGGTGCATCTCTCTGAAGAGTTACAAAAGACACACAAAAGTTAGGATGGATTTGGGATTCTGAATATGTAGGAATCAGTAAAGTTTAAAGTTCAGAAACTTGGCTTCTTTTTATACATTTAAACAGCTATTGTTTTTAATAAGATATTAATTTTGAACTGGCACTGGAAGCAAAATGAACTTGTTACCTTATTGATGAGACACAAGTAGCAGACAGTTGTTTGGAGAAAGCTGAAGAAAACTTATGCAAGCTTTTGTATGAATTCCTGAATTAATAATAATAATAATAATAAAAATTCATACTGAACTTGTGTTCAGTTAATTTTAATTCAGTATTCAAGATACTGAAGGTCCTCTTGAAAGGAATTACTGTACTTTCAAGGGTACAACATGAAGAATGCAACTGAAAGTAGTTCATATGTTTGAAGTTTTAAAATTGAAGGGTGTTGGGAAGAAGTGAAGCAGTCACTTGACATTATTATAAAGAGCAGTGTGTTGCTACGCCATTAAGTCTCCTTTGAGACATTTCCTGGTTCCATGACAGTGTTTAGTTTTGGCAGCCTCATCAACACTCCCTGCTTCCATTTACTTTTACTGCACATCCCATTTTCTTGCTGCCCATGTCCTCCTGCAGGATTGGATGGGCAGTGTGTAGGAGGCGGTGGTTGGTTCTCTACGTTCCTCCCCATGTGTTGTCCATTTAATTCATGAGCACTGACTCCTCCGAAGTGTGCTCTGCCACGGGAAAATGGACACATGTGCTGCGATACTGGAATAACTAAATGTGCTTTTTTTGCAGAAAAAACTGGTGATTCAAGGAAAACAAATTGCAATGCACTACAGCAATCCCAGGCCTAAATTTGAAGATTGGCTTTGTAACAAGGTAAGGTGGTGTTTCTGCAAATGGGGCTTTTTTCCTACCTGCTCCATCATTGTGTTGGGCATACTGTTGGAAATAAATCATACCATTTTCCATCCAAAGTGATGCAAGCAGTATGACTGTGCTAAAACAAATGTGAAAACAACTGAGAAATGAAGATCAGGAATAAGTACCCCACTTGTTTAGAATGCTGCAAATAATACCTGTTGGCAAAAATTGGTGTGGTAATACAGCAAAAAAGTATTTTAAAAACAGTCACAGAGTTGATTTGGTACTTGAAAATGAGAATTTCTGACTCAGAGGTGAAAATTGGCCAAGGAATCACTTCTCTTGCATTGAACCACTTAAGCCAGTTATATCAAGGATTACAGATACCTTAGAATCTTCTTGGAGGCCTGTGGTGGCATAACAGGATGTTACACTAGCATAAATACTTCTTTGGATACTGCACAAGGCAGTACACAATACCTCCTTGTGAGGTCTTTTGCCAAGCTGTGCAATAGCATACTCTAGATCAGTGGTTCCCAACCTGTGGGTTGGGACCCCTTTGGGGGTCGAATGACTCTTCCATGGGGGTCGCCTAAGGCCATTTGAAAACACCTATTTAATTACAGTTATGAAGTAGCAATGAAAATAATTTCATGGGTTTGGGTCACCACAACATGAGGAACTGTATTAAAGGGTCACAGCATTAGAAAGGTTGGGAACCACTGCTCTAGATCCTCCCTAATTGGCTATAGTTTTCTGCCTAGCTAGAGAAAAAGGAGCAGGTTTCGTATTTTTGGAGTTCCAGTGTCAGATAGGATCTCAGCCACAGTATCCAAGCATCTCTAACGTCTCCAGTTGTGTAATAAATCTTTTCAAAGTAGGGATCATGCCAAATTCAATAACTTTACCAAGGTTGTTGGAAATTCAATAGATATTGTTCAGTATGTACTGTGGCCAGGGAATGTTGCAGAACATGGTAGCCGTTATAAAACCAGCACAGAATGGTGTTCTGCTTAAGGCTGATACAAGTGGCTGTTGTCTGTAACACAGCTATTAATGCAAGTGATCAGTCTAGTTATGCTTCGGTGCCCACTTCTGGTGTGTGTGTGTGGCGGTTTTTTAAAAAAAATCTTTTCAGAAAAGTGACTTGCAGTCTTCCATATGTCATCGTTTTTATTTGACTATAATCTGTCAGGACTAGAGTATGACTGATGAGAAACTGAGGTGTTGTGTTTTATACAAGGGCATAAACTGGAGAATAACACCAGATAGAAGCTGTCAGTCACTGGTTTTAGGCAAAATAGCTGTGTTACAGACGACAGCCACTTGTATTAGCCAGTACCCAGTACTGTTGTAGTACCCAGACTGTTGGGGGCAGATTACCTTACTTGCTAATTAGCTTACTTGCTGTTCACCGCTATGATCTTTGGAATAGCGGTATATAAATAAAACAAATTGTTATTAATTATTATTAAGCAAAACTCCATTCTGTGCAGGTTCATGCCTGCTTCAGGCCTGTTACAGACAGCCAGTCCTTAGAGCTGGAGCGTGGCTTTGGTGTGACTTCTGGACTCTTAGGACGCATGCATCATTGAATCACCATACCTCCACTGTGACTCGAAGCAGCTTTATTTTGGCTGTCTGTAACAGGCCTCAGTCAAGCATTCCTGATGCACTTAAATCAGAATCTCATCTCTTTTTAAAAATAAATAAAAAGCCTTTTTCTTTCTTTCTTTTTTTAAAGTTCTCTTTGAACTTCTTTGTCTGCTTTTGTGTATTTGCAGAAGATTAGTCTTTTAATAGCAATTGCCATCAGAGCAGTGATTTTAGGAAGTTCACAGAATTGGAACTGTAATCTAGCCAGGCAGTTTTCCCTGTTTGCCCCTTAATACTTTCTCTCAAGTATAGCCACCTGACTTCAAGAGGGTAAAAACATCTTTCTTGTAGTATGCTCATGTAATACTAAGTGGAGAGTAGCAGTTATGAGTGATGACAACATTAAATCTAATGTGTCTGCATTACAACTGTTTTACTTTAAAATTGGCACAGATGAAGTGTTTCCTACAGCATGTTTGATCAGGTGAATAACCTAAAATGTAATGGGTTTGTTTGTTTGTTAGTGCTGCCTTTACAACTTCAGGAGGCGACTAAAATGCTTCCGTTGTGGAGCAGATAAATTTGGTAAGTTATGTTTGAATAAGTTATATTAAAGAGATACTTTTCTGTTGTGGTTTTACACTGCATGCAGTTGCTTTTCTGCCATGATAGAGGCTTTTTGATACAATAACCTGAGCTTATTTTCCTCATTTTGCAATGAAGATTCAGAGCAGGAGGTTCCACCTGGAGGACCAGAAGCTGTTCAGTCTGTTGATTACTACTGTGATAGTAAGTAAAGCCTCTTTAAGCCTTCCATTATGCCCTGGGATTGATGGGTCAAGGTTTGTATGTCCATTTTTTCCCATGGATATCCATGTATATTTGTTGATTATTATTAATACTTGGACAGTTTATGGGATATTGGAGATTTTTTTTTAAAGTTAAGGACACTGATAAGCTCAGTCTTCATCCTCATAATTGTTTCCAGGTATTCTTTAGTTCTGAAGTAACCTTTTTCTTTTTTGGATGACCCCTCTTGACTGATGTTCTTGGAGTACAACTGCTCCTTTTTTGGACTTCTTTTCTCTCATGTACACTGTTCTTCATCCACCTATTCTTATCCACCTGAATAGGGAAGAGAGAAAAATCTGCCTGTCTTCATGTGTAATTTCTTACTGTCCCTTTTTTATTAAGTATCAGATGACAGTAATTTTTCTTTTTCATGTGGAAATCTGGGAACATTTTTCAAAATGGATACACTTTAATTTTTTTATGTGCTGAAGAGCTTATGTGCATTTTTAAAAATGTGCATTTTTAACTGTGCATGCTTTTCAAATTATGTAGTTTTGTGCACATTATTTCTTTTCCAGAGTGTATTGCAAGCCTCACAAATATACAGATCCCCAAGGCAGAATACAGTATACTTATTTCTGTTGCAACTTAAGAAGATAGAAAATTGATATTTCTATACAAAAATGAAAACCCAGTCCTCCCCCTTATCTGCCTATCAACAACTTCTCCTTTAATTAATAGTCATCAACTTACTCTTCCGTATCTGCTCCATTGCAGCTACAGTGTGACATAGGCAGCTTTTAGCATATGCTGAAAGCCGCACCGGAAGAAAGCTTGGCAAGCCCCTGAAGGGGTAATGGTATGCGCTGCACCATGGGCACGAGCCTCATTCTTTTGAATGGGGCTTGAGCATACGCGGAATTCCTCTTACACAGTGGGATCCGGAACAGAACCCTGTGTAAGAGAAGGGCCTACTGTACATCTTTTGTCATTGGAATATTTCCTTGTGCCTCTCATTCACAGACAAAAGTAAACCCTACCCTCTGGTTAGCAGTCATAAAGTACTCAAGACAAATGTAAAATCTTTTTCCTCCCCAGCTCTCATTCTCAGAAACATAGCTCCTCACACAGTAGTGGAATCAATAATGACAGCTCTGTCACCATATGCTTCACTGGCAGTAAATAACATCCGACTTATTAAAGACAAACAGACCCAGCAGAATAGAGGCTTTGCTTTTGTACAGTTGTCTTCAGCAATGGTAAGGAAGTGCTTTATTTAATCTATTTAAGGGGTGGACTATAGTGGGGAGAGATCTTGTTACTTAGAAGTAGTATTCCAGGAAACTGCAACACTTCCAACTATTTTACTTTCTTCTTGAGAGATAGCATAACTAACCAGTCATAGAATTTTTTACTGATGGCTTACAAACTAAAGCGAGGTTAAAATAGTTAATGTTATAAAATAAAATACAAAATATAAAAACTTACAAAATGAGAGACAAATGGTCTGGTTCTCACTAACCAGTGGTGTTGAGCAAAATCTCACCTTGACTAAAGGTGTGCACGTCACATCCGTATTCTGTAAATATAATTTATTCTGGACAGCAATTTTATATTTTTTGTTTGAGCTTTGTCCCATACAGACAATTTTTTTCTTTTTTTAAAGGATGCGTCTCAGCTGTTACAGATTTTGCAGAGTCTTCAACCACCTCTGAAAATAGATGGCAAAACAATTGGTGTGGATTTTGCAAAGAGTGCTAGGAAGTGAGTTACAATTTTATCTAATCCTTTGAGTGGCATAGAATTGCATACTCCTTTGGTTCTGTCTTAAATATTGGTATTATGGCAGTGAACCAGGGACTACTTTCTAGCTGTGGCACTCCTTGAATTTCAGAGAAGTAAGAGAAGATGCTAATATCTTAAATAAAATCACATGATCAAAGGAATAGACCTTTCATGAAATCAATGAGGCACTGCAACTTGTTTGTATCTCAAACCTGTGTTTTGCAGATTTCTGTGATAATCTTGTCTGTGCAGTTTGCTTAGTTGTTTCCTTCTTTGCAGGGATTTGTTACTTCCAGATGGTAATCGAGTCAGTGCTTTTTCTGTTGCTAGTACTGCCATTGCTGCTGCCCAGTGGTCATCCACTCAGGTAGGAGATCTTTGCTTTAATTACTAGTGGAAGGCAATTTTATTGCTTGGTTTCAGTAACCATTTGAACAGGATTTGTGTGTGTGTATTGGGTATTTAACATTCTCTTTGATTTATAGCCTCAGAGTGGAGAAGGTGGCACAGTTGACTTCAATTACCTCCAGCTAGGTCAGGATGGCTATACCCAGTATACTCAGGTGCGTGAAAATGATATATTAAGCTACAGTTTTGATCCTAAGACAAATATAGGGAAAATGTCCACTCATCTACAACTTGCCAGATTTGTTTTTCAGCAGCCACAGGTAGTTTGGGAAGGAGAGTATACAGTATATTTTTTGTATTTATGAGAATATTTTTTTAAAATCCTGGAACATATGTGTAAAATTAGCAGGAGAAAATCTAGTGCAAAATTAATAAACAAGCCACTTTATAAATACAAGAGGTAAAACTACCAAAAATGTCACAGAATTTTACAAAACAGATATTAAAATTAATAATGTGTAGTGGCATTGTTAACCTGGTGTTGAATGGAATACAGTGATGTTACTAGGCAAACCTCTCTTTGATAAAGATTTCTTTGAACATTGATAAGATATCCTCTGAACTACAGAGTTAGGCAGTACTTTAAATGTAGCATTTGTCTTAGGCAGTACTTTTAAGGTCTTAAGTTACAGGTACCCACATAAATGTTTTGTTCCATGATCAAGCCTATGTTTGCACTCCATAGTGCTCAGTCTGCATTCTTTTTATAATGTTCACAGGATTATCAGCAGTTTTACCAGAATCAAGCAGGAGCACTGGACACAGATACAGCTACAATATCAGGTAACACTTTCTGTTTTGCAATAAATATAAAATTCTGTTTGTATAGCCATTGATTTTGTGGACAGGCTCTATGGAATAGACTCCCTCTGTGGCTAGAATAGTCCTTTGCTAATTTCTATTTGGCCTATGCTAGCTTTAGAGCTTTCTGCAAATCATAATATCAATTTTAATCTTGTCAGATAATAGTGTGGAGAAAGGCAATGTTGCAATTGTTGGTCTCTGCATATGGTGCAGTGGCAAAAAATAATGAATTGTTAGCAGTAGATTTTCCTTCCCTCATTGGAAGTGCTGAGCCATTTAAAACATCTGACTATAGAAAATTGTCCATCTGGAACCCTTAAAGTCAGTCTTGATTTGCTCCCCCACCTAATAAAACAATTTGAATCATTATCTTTTTGTGAAATGATCAGAATATCTGCTGCCCTAATTCTGGGGTTCTCTGTATGAGGCAGTTAAGTTGTATAGTTAGAATAATGTAGTGCTATTCTAGTTTTTCAGATGATTTATTCAACTTTGAATGAACTTTGTGTTGGCAGGTGCTCCAGTTACAACTGCTACTACAGCGGCTGTGGTTTCTCAGAGTCCTCAATTATATAATCAACAGGCCAACTCACCTGATTCACCGGTAACTAGCAAATGCCTTCTGTTGCTTAGAGAGTTTAGCTCATTGCAGTTCTTGTATATTTGCATAATTATCTCAAATGATTTAACAGAAGATGGTTCTTGTTTCTGTATGTAGTCTTTATCCTTTGTTTATAGAGATACTTATGAATATGCATTTGCTTGAGTCATCTGTTAGCTGAATAGCTGAGTATGGATCCTACCTGGGTTAATACTGTGTTTTTTTAGAAACTGTTGGTTACACTCAGGTTCATGTAAGGAATCTATTCTGTACCGGTAGATATGCCTGTATTAATGTGTATTCTGACAAGTGCGAAATTATATTTGGCAGAAAACTTGGCAGATGCTTTGAAAAACTGAACTTTAAAAATTGTTACTTCTTAATTTTTTCTTTTCCAGACACAGGCAGCACAGCCTAGCACTAGCACACAAGTACCGTCAACTTCTCCAACTGGTGTAGTCCCTGGTACCAAATATGGTAAATAAGCTTACTGAATTAACTAAATGATAGCTGAATAGGAATGTTTAGTTTCAGATGAAGTTGTTTTGTCTGCCCTGGTGGTGCAGTGGTTAAATGCATGTATTGCAGCCACTCACTTGCAAACCACAAGGTTGTGAGTTCAATACCAACGAGGGGCTCAGAGTTGACTCAGCCTGGCATCCTTCTGTGGCTGCTAAAATGAGTATCCAACTTGTTGGGGGTAATTAGGTTACACATTGAGGAGTGCTTAAGTGCAATGGTAAGCAGTATAGAAATGTACTTGCAACTTGCTGTTGTTATTGCTATAGGAAAACGTTGTCAGAATGCTTTCTTGCAAGAAATACTGAAAACACTCCTTTAACTGCTCCAAGTGTTTGGGAGATAGAATGAATAGACACAGGAGAGAGGGAGTTATATAGAGAACAAAGACATTGAATAAAGCAAGATAGAGAATGCTTATTTGTATAAATATATGCAAATTGTTGTTATAACTGTTGTTGGTATTAGTTTTAGTTAGGTGCAGTGTTTCACAGACTCAGCCAGCATCATCCAGGGCTTCTTTAAATACTTTGGGTTTAGTCTGGGAAGACCATGTTGGCTGGACATTTGCCAGTGCCTTTTATAGTTGAGCAGCAATAATAATAATCAGTTTATAGCTGAGATGAATTTTTTTCCAGTTGTTGTTAAATATCATATGTTATAAGTTAACCTCATGTATAAGTCAAGGGCAGGTTTTGGAGTCAAAATTATGGATTTTCATATGACCTATGGGTAAATCAAGGGCAAAATGTAGCAGCATGTAACAAAGGATGTAAAGGATGAAGCAAGGGAAAACGATGCTAAAGATCTCTAAAATTTTGACAGGCATAAGAGATTGTGCTCACCCTAAAGGCTAGATGGATGAGTGAGTGGAGGGGTTGATGCTTCTTTTTGGTGCTCCTAGAAGAGATTAAGCTCTTACCTTTCATCAGGGGAAGGTTCCCCTTTTAATAAGAGTTTAAGTATAGTACTTACATGAACCCGTAGATAAGTCGATCCAGGTTTTTAGGGTCAGTTTTTTCACTAAAATTTCTAGACTTATACATGAGTATATACAGTAATTGTGGTTTAATTTAAGCACCTTAGTAATAGCTCACATTTTCACTTTGCAGCTGTTCCAGATACTTCTACATATCAATATGATGAATCATCAGGTTTCTACTATGATCCTGTGACAGGGCTGTATTATGATCCAAACTCTCAGGTAAACAGAATTCCCCCACCTTACCTTCATGATCTATCTAGGGTTCTTAAGGTTCCATGCTGAGTCTTGCAAGCCTCATTTTGGAAGCAGAATGCTATTCAGTATTTTGTGAGCAGCTGGGTAAGTCTTATCTATTATATTTAGCAGAAACTCTGCCCAGATCTCAGGCAGTGTCTAACAATAAAATAATATTGGGATAGATGACCCATTGATCTTATTTCAAAGTTGGCATGTACGTATCCCCTCGTGATTTTCCAAATTGCCATGTTTCCTTTCGATTAGAAAAACTTTGTCATTGTCTCAGGCATAATCTAAAGCAGTCTTGGCCATAAAATGGAAGCTGCAGACATTTTTTCATGTAATAATGGCGCTTTACAGACCACCCAAAAGGCGTCATAACCGTGCCGCGATGTGCAGATGCTAATCGTCCGCCATGTGTATAGGGCACCACCATTTTGTACGTACTAGGTACATACTAGGGTTAGGGCATCTGGAAAGGACGCCCTTTCCTAACCCTAGTACGTACCTAGTGCGTACTATTGGCGCATCTGGAACATGCCAATGGAAACTCATTTGGGTTGTAGGCATAGTGATTACAATACATTACTTGATAAATCCATATAATGATATCATTTGTTCTTAGTTTGAAAATAACAGCATTTTTCTTTAAATACAAGATACAGAACACAGGATGACATTTTTATTTCTTTTTCAGTACTACTATAATTCACTAACACAACAGTATCTTTACTGGGATGGTGAGAAGGAAACTTACATGCCTGCAGTAGAGGGTGCAGCATACCAGCAGACTAATGCACCATCAACCAAAGAAGGGAAGGAAAAGAAAGAGAAGCCCAAGAGTAAAACTGCTCAACAGGTGATAAATAAAACAACAGATTCTGTTGATAAGATCAAAGCCTGCATGATTGAAATATGGGGTCTACTGTTACTGATTAATGAGGATTTCCAGCCATAGCTCAGTAGTGTTGTCATTGGAGCAGGGGGATAGTGTAAGTTAGTTTTTAAATAGTCTGAAATACCTGGAAAATCAGCCAAATTCTGTGGCACCTGTAAGGCGAAGAAATTGAGAAATTGGTTACAGCATCAGCTTCAACATACAGCACATTAAAGCTCATGCAGTTATAAATGTTTGTTTTTGCAATGCCACAAAATTACATTGGTTTAACTGAAACAGACTAAATGGCTGTTTGAAAATTGTACCCTTGAAAGTTCCAAGAAGTTGCGGATATGAGTATTTTTGCACTGCACTTGGCTGATAGAATTGTTCTATTACCATTAAGTCCCATAAGAGTAAATTGAAAAGGGCGAGGGGGGAAATAACATACCATTTGCTGTTTAAAAACTGAATTAAATCTTTTTTTTCATTCAGATTGCTAAAGACATGGAGCGTTGGGCTAAGAGCCTAAACAAACAGAAGGAGAACTTCAAGAATAGTTTTCAGCCTCTGAATGCAAGGGAGGAAGAAAGACGAGAATCTGCAGCAGCAGATGCTGGTTTTGCTCTGTTTGAGAAAAAGGTAAAGAGTGAATGGATGGTAATATATGGTAAATAGCTATACCTCAGTCAACAAAGTAGACAAGTTCCTGGGCATTGCTTCTTTAACAGAAGATTTTGTACCAGTGACAGAAATAACATGGAAAGAATAGTGATGGTTTTCTATAGCACAAAAAAGAAGAGCACTTCAATTAGTTTCTGCAAACTTTTTACTCCAGACTAACTAACAAATAAGTACATGTGAAATGAAATTTAAAAAAAAACTGGTCAAGTAAGCCTTGCATAAGTAAACAAACATTTGCATAAGTAAACAAATGTTTCTTTACTTTAAAAATGCATCCCGGGACACTTTGTTTCTTTCACCAGCCTCTACCTTTTTATGGTTTAAAGATTTGTGCACTCTTTCTTCTTAAAAAAAAATATTGTGGGGAGTTGGCATAACATACTTATCTCTTTGCCCCCATTTGCATTTCCTGTATACTCAGTAAGTGATTTTGAAGGGAGCTATTTGCTTTTCTGTTGTAGGCAGACATGCACTGCTCTGGTAGGATTGGTGGAGTAAAATCCTGCTTTTTCATCTTAAACTTTATTGTATTGTTTACTGCAAACATACTGCTAAAACGTGACACTAAAAATCTGTATTTTTTCAGTTCTCTTTCACCATGCACTCAGTGTCAATGCTGCTGAAAACTTGCCAGCTACACAGAGAGCAATGGGAAAAAGAAGGGTCTGGGCAAGCATTAAAAGAGGTTGAAAAATAAGTTTCTTAGCCAGAGGTATGGCTGCACAGAAGAAGTACTTTTTATAAAGTTCTTGAATTCATGAGTTTGTTCTTTTTAAGGGTACTTTGTCTGAGAGACAGCAGATAATGACAGAAGTAATAAAGAATGGTGATGATGATAACCCACTGAAAGTGAGTATAGAAATTTAAATGACTTCTCTGGTCTTTGGGGGTTTGATAACATATCTGCTGTAAATAATATCATTGAGAAATGCATATGGGTTAACACTTCGTGAATCTGTTTTTAATTACCTTAACTTACTTAAGCATAGGCTTGTAAGATCATGTTCAGTGACTAGTCAGTGTTAAACTAATCTTCAGTTAACAAGCTTTTATGTCTTTCAATTTAATCCATGACATGTGTTATGATTTGTACAGCTGTAAACCTTTAAAGATAACTGAAAATGGGAAGAAATATTTTTGGCCCTTTTATTTATGGGGTTGCCAGAAATGCAGTGGGGTGGGGGACTTGTCAGTTCTGAAGAATCCTTGAGTTAATTTTTATTGAGGTGGTTGATTGTAGTTCTTTGTGGGATACTACTTAAAGGGCATCTTTTCTCTGAAAAAGAAATATAGCTGTATGGGGTAGTTGAGATGGTTCTGACTCACATATTTTGTTACAATTCCAGTTTTATCATGTATTCAGGATATTAAATGCAGTCAGATTAATACACTCATTCCTTTTCCAGGCATATTTAGCGTAGTAGTAGTAGTAGTAATAATAATAATAATAAATAAAATTTTTATTTGTATACCGCTTTTCTAAAAATCAAAGTGGTTAACAGCAAATGGATATACATACAAAACCATCAAACATCATAACCAATTGCACAATAAAAGCATGATAAAACCACAATAAAAACCACATATCATGCCAGCTCAACAGTGCTGACGAGGGGGGAGTACATCGGGAGTTAGGAATCAGGAGCCAAGAGTCAGGGGTATGCCTGCTCGAAAAGGTGTGTTTTTAACCCCTTCTTAAATTGGTTCAGTGAGGTGGCCGAGCGGAGCTCATCGGGAAGCGAGTTCCAGAGGTTGGGAGCCGAGGTGGAAAAGGCCCTCCTCGTGGTGGTAGCTAATCTGACCTCCGGAACTCTTAGCAATTGCTTCCCGGTTGATCTGAGTGTGCGGGGCGGATTGTACGGACAGAGGCGGTCCTCCAAGTACCCTGGGCCCAAGCCATTTAGGGCTTTATTAGGTAATAACCAACACCTTGTATTGCACCCGGAAGCGAATAGGCAGCCAGTGAAGGTCCTTAAGGACCGGTGGCTGGTCCTAGGAGTATTAGTGACCAGCCTTGCCGCCATATTCTGCACCAATTGCAGCTTCTGGGTATGGTACAAGGGTTGCCCCATGTAGAGCGCATTGCAGAAGTCCAACCGAGAGGTTACTAGAGCATGTACTACCGTTTCCAGGTAGTTTCTTAAATCTGCATAAAGTGTTTGAGAGCTTGATGGTGTCTCAGAAAACTGAATCACATCTACTGATTTTTTAAAATAGCTATCTGCTGCTGTTGTGTATCAATAACATATTTACTTCAAATTTACTTTTCTTCTAGCGTGGATTGGTGGCTGCTTATAGTGGAGACAGTGATAATGAAGAGGATTTCTTGGAAAGACTGGAGAGTGAGGAAGAAAAGTTAACCGATTGGAAAAAAATGGCCTGTTTGTTATGCAGAAGACAGTTTCCAAATAAAGAAGCTCTGGTTAGACACCAGCAGCTCTCTGACTTGCATAAGGTAGCCACCTCTTTCAATTTAGTAAAACATAATTGTTCAGAATTTTTACAGTAGCTGCTTAGTGTGTTCTAGCTTTGAGAGCAAAACAGTAAGTACATCTTGTCAAAAGTGAAGATCTTCCCTAGCCTTTACATGAGCAAAATAGCAATGAATCTCTGGAGTATCAGTATTTCATGACTCATAAAAATAAATTTGATTTAAAGTTGGGCATTTTATTAGAAATACAGTGTAAATCAATTTTAAACACAAGATGCAAAGGATAAATTTGCTAAATCAGCATTAAGATGTTAAATTATGTACCTTTTTTCCTGTAAAGCAAAATATGGACATCTACCGGAGATCTAGACTATCGGAACAAGAATTGGAAGCCTTGGAAATGCGTGAAAGAGAGGTTAGTGGCATGAGTATGAAGTCATAAATATACATAAGTATATTGCATTTAACAAATGTTTGCTACAGTCCCCAAGTATGGGTTTTAAGTGCATCTTTAGTCTTCATGACTAGTGATGAGTGCTTGACAAAAAAAAAAGCGAGTTCAAGTGTTTTGAGATAGATTTGTATATTGTACTTTCTTTCCTCTTTAAAATGTTTGATTCTTTTCCCTCTCTTTTGCATGTGTCAGTAGCCTGCTCCCTGGAGGCAGGTGGGAACTGTAGCACATTTCTGAGACTGACAGAGGTTTCAAAAGTTAATAAAAGTTTATCTGATTTCAGATGAAATACAGGGACAGAGCAGCTGAAAGGCGTGAGAAGTATGGCATCCCAGAACCACCAGAGCCAAAGCGGAAAAAAGTGTTTGATGCAGGCACTGTGTATGTATTTGAAAGATACTACAGTCAACATTAGAACAAATTTCCCCATATTTTCCTTAGCTTAACTATTTGTTGCTTTTCTGCAGGAATTATGAGCAACCCACCAAGGATGGCATTGACCACAGCAATATCGGCAACAAAATGCTTCAGGCTATGGGGTGGAGGGAAGGCTCTGGATTAGGAAGGAAATGTCAAGGTATCACAGCTCCCATTGAGGTAAGCATGGATAAATTGTCAGAGCATGAAATGCATTCTCTGGATGGCAGAGGGGAATAATCCACTCACTCATGAGTTATTCCCCATTGCCAACCATTGATTCAGGAGTTTGAAGCCCATGATTCTTGATCCGTTTTGACTGTTGATGTCACTCCCTTAATTGGCAGTATTTTCTTTGTCTTGCCAGCCAGTCATATTTTCCCTTCACTTGCACACATTCACATAGGTTTAGAGTAGATTACTATAGCGAGTGCTGAAAAACAGAAAGGCAACAGAGAAGGAGGTTGAGAAATTGAGTGGTTTTGCCTTCTGATAAAGAGGAAACAGGATCAGAGTTTTGTCCCTCTGACTGTAAACCGGAAGATTGCGGGTTATGAAAATAATAAAAACAGCCCCTTTCAAATAACTTTAATGAGTCTGAAATTCCTAGTAACACAGCATTAGAGAATATTTCCGCAATTTAAAATTAAAATTTCTGCAATTATGATTCTTTGAACGAGTTGTTAAAAATGAATTGTCCATTAATTGAATTTAATAAACTCAAAAGCAGATGGTTTCCAAATATTAATGAATTTAATGGCAAGTAGAAATCAGGAAGCTGAGAAAGCAGTTCTACCATGACAGATGTGCCTGAAAGGGAAAATCTTGATAGAGAAGGAAAGGTATAGTAATAGAACAGGAATAGATGTTGTGAGGTACAAACCAGAGGGAAGAAAAACACTTAAGAAATCTGAACATTCGGAGCAAGAATATTTAGATTCAGAAACAGTTGGGAGAAAACACAGGAGAGGAGGAATTAGAACAGTGCAGCAAGTGACTCTGATAGTGATGATTCCTCTGGAAATCAGGTGGGGAAAATATGTTCCCAAAAGGCTATTTTGAGATTAGTTATTTTAAGAATATTCTAAAAAGGATGTTAAAATCTTTAGCCTTAAATCAAAATGTAGAGACATTGGAAAATAATACAGAAAACAAGGAACTAAGGTGGCTTCAATTTTAAAGGAGCCTTCCCCAAAAGTGAGAAATTGCATTACCAGATATATTGGTGGGAACTGGAAGCACCACTGAGTTCAAAAAGATTATTGGGTTACAGACAAATGTTATACCTATATGAAAAGGGAGTGATGGGTTACCTCAAGGTTCCCCAAGTGGACAGTCCTGTTGCAGTTCTGAATTGGAGTGCAATTTTTTTAGGGGGAACATGGTTTTGAAAAGAGTAGATGAATACAGTGCAAATGCAGTGCTTGAAAAGGCAGGCTTATGAAGCAGGATATTTATCAACATTCATAACAACCTCTGTATTTGGCAGGGCTGCAGTTCTGAGGATGCATGATGACATCTGGGTTTTCAGTATGCATAGTTTACACAAATTATTGGGGACGATTCAAAAGGTTTTCTAGTATGTAACAGACATCATGCAGTGGCATTCATGGGAAGGAACATTACAGCTAGTACAGTAGCTCAAAGATTCTTACGATTGCACCACTGGTAGGCAAAGCCTAAATCGAGGACTAATCTATCTTATTACCACTCAAAGGAGAGTTTTTTTGTTTGATACTAAAACTGTGGAAAAATATTAGAGGGCAAGTATAAAAAGCAAGTAATGCCCATGGCTCAAGAAGAAGAAGACATAAAGCCAATTTTTCTGAAATAACTACTTATAACTACACTTGCCCTCTAATATTTTTCCAGAGCTTTAGTACCAAACAAAAATTCTAGGCGCGTTACAGACCGCCGAAAAGTGGTGGCCTGCACCCGCCCCTTTCCCCGCCGGTTCGGGGCCTCAGCGGCCAGAGCGGCAGCCACTGAGGCCCCAATCCGCCGCTTTCCAGGCCACTTGGCCCCTTTCTCCTCTGCATCGCTGGGCGCAGCCATCTAAAGGCTGCGCCCCGCGATGCAAACCTGGGAGGAGCTCCGAAACGGAGCTCCTTCCAGGGCTGTGGAAAGGGCGCACTAAGCACCCTCACATGGCCCCACTACGTAACAACCGCGCCACCTCGTTTGGAGGTGGCGCGGTCGTGACGTAGTCATGGCGGTGGCCGTGTGGAACGGTCGCCGCCATTTTGTACGTGCTGAGCACGTACTAGGGTTGGGGGTGTGTGGAAGCACTGCCGCTTCCTAACCCTAGTACGTGCTCAGCACGTACTTTAAGGCCCGTCTGTAACGAGCCCTAGTGAGCTTAAATAATGGGGACTTTCTCACACAAAGGCCTGCTATGTGCAGGAACCAACTGTATTGTGGAAATATTTCTGTTTGGGCTTTATATCTAGTAAAATATCTTTATTTTTGCAGGCTCAAGTAAGAATGAGGGGAGCTGGACTAGGAGCAAAAGGTAGTTCTTACGGTGTCTCCACAGCAGACTCGTACAAAGATGCAGTACGGAAAGCTATGTTTGCCAGATTTACTGAAATGGAATGAGATCTGTCCCTTTTGGAATCATAAATGGCATGGAATACCTCTCCCTCAAATCGACTGTTAAAACAATTTATGGCCTTGAAGACATTTTAGTTATGACTTGGGGTTAACCACTTCTATTCCAGGTTTTCCTTCCAGATGTAATTCTTTCCTTGGTGGATAATAGAATGCAAAACAACCACAGTTTCATGTTGGAAGAACCATAACTAGATAAAGGGAGGGTACTGTATATACGTTTTTGTATATAGTGTAAATTAAATGTGTTCTGTGATAGATTTGTGTATTCTAAAAGCCACTTCTGTCCTGTGGAGCAGTTGGAAGCGTTACGACTTGATACTGCTACTTTATATTGTTTCTCATTTTTGGCAAAAACTTTCCTGTACATTTTGTAATATAAGTATTTGTATAGAATTTTTCAAAACCTTGATTCTAGATTCCAGTTCAGGCTTCTTTCAGAAGGAAATAAAGCCTAAACGAAACTTTGTTTTTTCATGGAAGGTTGAATTTGTGAGGCAGAATAAATGACTTGAGTCAAACTGCTTAAATGAACTTTGCATTCATGGTAATCTTAGATATAATTCATTTTATTCTCTTACTATCTTGGTCTTTTAAGTGTTGAGGGTATTTAAATACAAATACAGTGTGCCCGCTCCATATGCGGGCGCACTATATGTGGCTTCCTGCTTACGTGGAAGCTGCACAATGATAAAAAAAATGGTGTGTGCGCCGCCACCACGTGCATGCATCCCATTGTTTCCTATAGGGCGCAAGCATACACGGATTTTCCCTTACGCGGGGGTCCGGAAAGGATCCCCGCGTAAGGAGAGGGCCCACTGTACGTGTGGTAACTACTTCTAAGTTCTCAACAAGACCAGAAAGCCATTTTTTCAGAATTAAATCTTTTATCTTCTACTAATTGGTACATTATCCAATGGTTTTAGGATAGTTGTTCAGTTCAGCCCAACTTATTCTTGCAGTTATGTCACCCCAAAATTATGAACTATTTTTAGGATCTTCCAGTCTTCTGCAGTAAAAGTAGGTCTGTAGTGGCAAACCGATGGCAAGCATGCCAGAGATGGCATGCAAAGCCATTTTTGGGGGCATGAAGAGGATGGGGAAGAGGAGGCACAGGCGCATGTCTGTTTCTCTTCCTGGCTGTCCCAGGCCTTCAGCTGTCTGGTGAGGCAGTTGAGGGCCTGGAAAGGGAGGAGGGAGAGGAAGAACAGGCACACAACCTCCTGGGCCTTCAACTGTCTCTGGGGAAGTTCCACCCTCTGACCCCCCACCACCCCGGTACTGGGGTGACATCTCGTGTGGGTACACCTTTGAGTTTGGGCACTCGGTCTCTAAAAGGTTCACCATCACTGAGATAGATGCTGCCCTATATTATCAGCTTTATATTGTCAGGATGTCTTTGTCACATTTACGGGATAGCTTTTTTTATTTACCCCATCTCCACTTTTTCCTTAGCGGCTGGAACTTGTGGTACTCAGTTTTGTCTAGTTCACAAACATACTCTTTTGTACTTTGGGTTTATTAGCTGCCTGTTTACATGGGATTGCTGTAAACCATAAAATTAAATGAATACACTAAATCCCTATCCCTTAAATTTTAAACTCTTGATTTATGTTTAATAGCACTCTGTTGAAAAACAGCTGAAAATAAAACAGAGCTTAAATGATCACGCTGAAATTGTAGTCTGATACAAAGTTCAAACTACAGAACATGCTTTTTTATAAGCAAGCCATAGTCCACAGAGTTGTCTGTATCCTTTGGCTTACAAACCTGGCTGTCAGCATGCTTTGTCAGATGGATATCCTAGTAGGAAGAAAGCTAGAGCACAGCACTTCTATAATAATAGGAATTCTGGGCCAAAGATTGCTTGCCACTTTCTTCCAGTTGCCAGATGTCACTGTTAATATTGATGATTCAACTTCTCTGCAAAAAGATAGGTCTTTCGGGAGTCTCGCAGTGTAGTCCTTACTAACACACCATCTTTTAGGGTGATAGGGTCTGGTTATAAGAGCCTAATCATAGCCAAAATTGATTGCAAGGTGTTCAGTGTAAAGCCAGTCATCTTTAAACAAGCGTTATGTGTTGGTTTGAATGATGGCTGTGTTCGTAAAGAGGTTTCATTTGATCAGTGAAAAGTGGTGGATTATAAACAATACAGTGCTACCTCGGGTTACGAAATTAATTCGTTCCGCCGCTCCGTTCGTAACCCGATAATTTCGCAACCCGAAAAGGCTTTCCGTTAGCGCTGGAAAGCCGCTAGCCGCGCTTTGCGTTTGAATTTCGCGCCGAAATAAATTTCGTAACCCGAAAAAAAACATCGTAACCTGGAACAGTTTTTTCCAATCTAACTTTTTCGTACCCCGGAAATTTCGTAACGCGATCATTTCGTATCCCGGGGCACCACTGTATCTCCTTGGCCCCAGGACTCTGAAAGGTTTGTATAGAAGAAACTCAGAAGCCTTTGGAAGTGTAATGAAGTAAATGTCTTCAACTGAAGGACCACCTTCATCACATGTTGTGTTCTTCCCTTCTGGAGGATACAAATGTTTGTGAGCTTCTGGTGAATTGTTAGCATAAGCCAGTTTTTCACTTTAAGATGCCTGGTATTGTTAATCCTTTCCTTTTGTATATCTACATTGATCTGCACTGTCTTTTTCCTGCTTGGATTTGTCCCTCTAAAAAGAAAATTTAGTATATCAGTGCATTTATTGCACACATGATTAAAGACACGTGCAAGAACTCCATTGGCTGAGGAGGGGGATTTTACAAAGTACAGTATCTTCAGCCTTTAGGATAGAGATAAAAACATAGGTATTGATACAAGCACACACAATCCCATCCTTGTTGCAAAATAGAAAAAAAATTACTTGTGAATCCTTACCAATTTAGGTTGGAGCAGAGGTGGTTGGCTTATCCTGAGCCTTAGAAAATGAAACCTTTTGTGAAATTGTGCAGAGTTGCTTTATGTATAGATCCTAGCCCTGCAACACAGCTAACCTTGGCTCAGATTCTGCACCAGACACAGCTACAGTGTCTTGGGTGCATTGTTTCTCCTGATTGACACCCCTGCATGTCAACCTTAAAAACTAGTCATCCACATTGAAAAATGAGGGTGCAGGGTGCTGAAGGATCCAGTGAGCAGTGATACAAGAAGCAGAAGCAGGGTTCCCTATGAGATCCTGTTGCAATGTTGCATGACATCTTGTTGGTGGGAGGGGGCTGGACATATCCAGTGCCCTTCGTACCGGGCCCACAGAACTCCATCCCTCAATACAGCTGCCTAGATTTTAAGGTGGGCTTTAGATGCATTTGCGGTTGTGGCAGTGCTTCCATGATTGTAAATTTAGGTACCAAACAATTACAAATTTCTAAAACCTAACTATCTTAACAGGATTGTAGCCTTTGTCTTTACAATTCCAGTTATAATGCAAAATGTAGACATTAACCTTGTGGGTAATTAGTTGTCAAGAACAGGTCTGGAGTAACATGGCCTCTAGGTGTTGCTGGACCTCACTCCTCTCTCTCCACCTGAGCTATAATGGTTAAGGATCAGCAAAGGTGCAGCCAAAAACACTTGGAAGACCAAGACCACATCTCCACCATCTGCCTTGAAAGCTACAGATGTGACAAAAGAATTGGTGGGCAAACAAAGCCTTAAATACAAGGTCTTGCAGAAGGATTTGCTGCCATCCCTTGACTTTCCTTGCATTCTAGAACTGAAATGAGAGTTTTACTGCAGCATGAAAGCAAAAGCCAAGAATAAACCACTGCTGTCAGCTATGGAACAAGATGTCCATAAAGAAAATTGTGAAGCTCCAGCAGGCCCCTAAATCTGCTTAGCTATACCAGTATGGTGGTGGGCAACCCCTGAGTGCAGAAGCGCAGCTGTAGGCTCATGCTGTCTCTCTTTACAACTGATCAGACAAGGTTGAAGGCTGCTACTCCTCCAAGTACACAAGGGTAGCTGCGGAGCATCCTGGCACATTTCTGCTGCTAATCTGATGGAGAAGGGGAAGAATTTCATCCAGGAGCCCTTGCACACCCAGTGCAAAGAGACTGTGCAAGGAGGTGCAAGATGCCGCCTCCTGCAATGTCTGAAAAGGTATACCGATGTAATTGTATAAGCCCCTTGTAGTATCCTGGCTAATAGGGACATTTATAGGTAGCTCTGACCATCAGGTTCAGTCTTTCCTTTCTCATCTAATGTAGTTGCCCTTGACCAACCTGTGCTAATGCAGCATTAGTATATTACGGGGTGGGCAACCTGCGGCCTGGCGAGGCCTTGGGACTGGCCCCAGCCCGGTCCTGCCACTGATTGCCGCCGGGGCCTTTGGCCTATCAGGAGGAGGCGGGGAAGGGGGGAAGTGGCGGGGAAGGGGGGCAATTGTCTATAGAAGCCTCAGAAACATGCATTTATATTAACATTTTTTAAAAAAATCAGCAAATTTATTCATGTGTACTCCATTTTTTTAAAAAGTCCTCCATTTGAAAATTTTGTCCTACATTTGGCCCGGTTTATTTATTTATATAATATTTTTAAAATTTTTTTATTTAATTATTTATTTTTTGGCTTCGGCCCCCCAGTTGTCTGAGGGACAGCAACCCGGCCCCCGGCTCAAAAATGTTGCCTACCCCTGGTATATTACAAGTGGAAGTGGCTACACTTTCATCACTGCACAGGTCACTAATGGCTATTTCAAATCAATATAACATATATACTTGACTATAAGTTGGCCTCGTATATAAGTTGAAGCTGTGCTTTGGGGCCAATATGGATTTTGGTCTGACCTGTAGATAAGTCAAGGGTAAAACTTAGTAGCATGTAACAAAGGATGTAAACAAAGAAGAAAAGGAAAACAATGCCAAGAACTTACAAAATTCCAGTAGGTATCACTTTGTGCTCACACTAAAGGCTGGATGGATAAGAGAGCAGAGGGGGGTCAGTGCTTCCAGAGCAGATTATACTCTTGCCTTTCACCAGGGGATGGTATAAGTCTTCTACTTATACAGTCAGCCCTTATACACGGATTCAAGCATCCACGGTTTGAAAATGTTCCAAAAAAGTATAAATTTCAAATTTCAAACCTTGATTTTCCATTTTTTATAAGGGACACCATTTTACAATGTCATTATATTTAATGGGACTTGAGCATCCACAGATTTTGTTATACACGGGGGATCTTGGAACCAAACCCCAGCGTATAACAAGGATCCACTGTATTGGCCTGTGGATAAATCAACTCAGGTTTTTTGGGCCAGGTTTTTGACTAAAATTTCTAGACTTTTCCATGAGAATAGACAGGACAGTAATCAGGACCAAGCAGAGCAAAATTGTGCCAGGTAAGTAGCCATGTAGAGGAGTGCTTCTTAAGCTATCTGACGTAGACCCAGCGGGTTATTTTTCCCCCCTCATGTGTCAATGAACTGGCAGCGTAGTTGTGCCCATTGGTTACAACTGTTTCTTTCTTGGAAAACGTGTGTGTTGGCAGCCATTCAACCTGCAGACCAACATGACTGTTCCAGTTGCAATGCTGACACTAGATGGCAGTAGATCTCCAAGAATGCCTAGTTTCCACTGTATTTCCCCCCCTCCTATTGGTTCCCTATTTGGAAATATATTGCTAATATGAATATTTCTTGCTATGAGGGTTGCCTTAGGTCAGTTCACACACAATTAGTGGATTGTTACCAAGAAATAATATTGCCACTGATCACAGATAGCAATATTAATGTGATCAAGGCAGCTGCCTATAGCTGTTATAGGTGATAGCTTTCTTTCTGACCTAAACTATTCCCCTGGTCACTACACCTCCTCCATGAACATGGCCATAGGATTTGGCTTTTTGTTTGAATACCTTTTGCCATCTTCCCTTCTTGTTCCATCAGTTTCGCTTCGGAGGCTTTTAGTCACATTTTCTAATGAATTGCAAATAAAATTAATCCCCCCCCCCAAAAAAAAACCCCTCTCATCTCAGGTGTACAGAGAACCATTGCAGTTGTCATGGTTTGAGTGTTGAATGAGAAGATACCCTTGGTCAAATCATACTCTCTCAGTATCAGAGGAAGGCAAAGGCAAATCCCCTCTAAACAAATCTTGCCCCAAACCCCTTTATGATAGGGTCACCATGTCAGAATTGACTTGAAGGCAGTAATGTCTTTCAAAATAGTCTCTGTGTTCAAAAAAACAAGAAGAACAGGAAGAGGAAGAAGAAGAAAAAGAAAAAGTATTGACGCCTGGAAACTTGTTCTGCTGGCTGGGGATTTGAGGAATTGTAGTTCCTAAGGGTGACTTTTACAAGCACTGCCTTTCAACTTACAGACTTGACAGCACAATTAATTAAAATATCACATATTTTGGAATTTATAAACTGACTGGAAGCCTAGATGTTCTCCCAGCAGCCTCTCAGTGAAAGGATGGGTTCGGAGCACCACTCTACCTTGCTCCCTCAAAGTTTCCCTGACAGCTGCAAAGTTATTCCTTCTCTGCCAAATCACACAACTACCTCAGTCCAGTTAAATTTTCAGTAATTTGTTAACACAGGTGGAGTCGCTATGACAGCAGCAGCAATCGGCTCTCTTGGTACCTGTTATACTGCAATCCTCTCCCAGCATAAATACTTGCTGCCACCACTAATCTCTTCCACCCAATCCTTCTTCAAAGAGCTCCTGCTTAACCCTCATCCCCCAGTAGCAATTAATGCTAAGCCTGAGTAATGGCATTTGCACGCTCTTGTTACCGCCCTTGTCTCTTCCTCAGTCTTCCTTCTGGAATTTCAGCTTAAGCTCCTTGGGGTCCAGACCTGTCACTTTTGCTTTGTTTCCCCATAGGTATCGCCAGAAAGAGGGCATCATCCAAAGAAATAGTTTCTTCCATTCTCCATATGTTTAGGATGACAGCATTGGTGTGAAATATGACATCAGGTTGGACACTGCCTGATATTATTTGCAATCTGTTGGTAGACCACTCCAAATTGATTACACTTAAGGTGGCCACCCTAATAAATAGTAATAATAATAATAATTTTTAGCCTGCCTCTCCCTGCCTCACAGAAGCAGCCCAAAAGATCTGATACAAATTTCTAAAATCATTATCAGTGGACTATAAAGAGGACCAGTTGTTGTAGCCTTATTGTTGCCTTGTAGTTTTAATTGTTTTAATTCTAGTACAGTACTTTCCTTGTATTATATCACTTTTCCTATAAGCATGCTGGTAGCATGTTGTATTTTTACAATTTTCCTACAGTGCTTTTGTAACATTTTGTAATGGATGTTGTGCCAAAGACAAATAAACTTGATGATGATGACAATGACATCATTTATCTTCCAGAAACGTTAATTTGTGAGACAAAACTCAGCATCTCAGGACACTTTGTGACTTTTGTGTTCCTGTCCTATATTCTTCTGATTCCACCATTGAGTTTATTTAGCAAAGCACCTCTGGATTTTTATTTTTGGGGATTGGGACAAATTCAGAAGTGCAAAATCCATGTTTTTACCAGAAAGACCCCAACCACCTATTATAGTCAGCTACATAATTGCGGAGGGAAGGGCCCACTCAGAATGACCCTTCAGACTGGGGGGATTCTAGGAATTGTGGTCCAAAAAACATTTTGAGTATCTTCTCAAGCCAGGCATCATGGTTCTATGAGGTAATAAAATACAGCTGCCATGACTTTCTTACCGAATGATGCTGTAAGCCTTGGGAAAAATTCTCTGGCTGTCACACCCCAAGGCTCAGAGCATTGTTTCACTATGTTACATTTATGCTAACACAGTATAATCTGTATTGCATTAACACTCGGTTACATTTATACCAAAAAAAGTTTTAAAATAACCCTGCATTGATTAGGTTTATGCTGAAAAGAGGATGTTTATTTTAATTATATTGGCTGGAATCTTCTCTGGTAGTCAAGAATGTGTAACTTAAACTTACACACTCATGGCTTTTTCATATTCATGATCCCTACATAACCCCTAAATTAAGGGTATGTTAGGGACTTCATAGGGACCATGAAAGTCCCATCTCCACTTACTGGGAAATAGGGACTGCAGTCTGTTCCCCTGTCAACTGGGAACCAGTAAGTTTGGATGGGGAGGGGTCAATTAAAAATTATGGTGCTTATGAATCCATATATACCATTTAAATTGGATTAAAAAGTAGTGAAAAGGCGATATTATGTTAGGTTTTAAAACATTGAAAATCAGGTGTTTATTACACTTAGATTAATGCTAACTTGGCATTTAAATTTACATTCTATTACTTCATTAAAAACCTTACCAGAATGATAGCAAGAAATCCCATTCATGATTTCAGTCTTTCCCCAATCTCATGCTTTACCTTTCTTTCAATAAAGCACCCAACTTTGAAATGAATTTTGGAAAACTCCATTTCTCATAACGCCTTGTCTATAAATATGGGCTGGCCATCCTGTTATCCATAAATATGGGCTGACCATCGAGAACAGGGAGCTACAACTGCTTGGCTCTGTGTGTCCAAGCATCCTGATCTGAAGCACCTCAAAATGCTTGTATTGAGGTGCTAGGCTGCAAAGGTAGAGTTTAGGGGTCCCTTTTGATTGTTAGTTACTGTAAATGTGAATCCCCAGAAGTTACAAGATCATAAATTGAGCTTATGATCTGCTAACTGTTGATTTATTATCTTGTAACAGGGATTCACATTTTCAGTAATTAGCAAAAGGTGACACCCCCCCCACCCAAACCCTACCTTTGCACCTCAGTAGAAGCATCCTGAATTGCTGAAGATCAGGATGCTGGGGCACATGAAGTTAAACATTGTGGCTGCCTCTTCTCAATGACACTGTGTCTGGGAGAGTGCTACAAACATCATTCCCCAGTATGTGATCTGCATTGCCTAAGAAAAGTTTTGGTCAGGGCAGTGTCAGACTGCAAAGGATGGCTTTTGTGGTGTGGCATTATGAGGCCTAACTAATGATGGAACTATGTTGCTGTAGTTACACTAAGCAGGATCTTGGGCATTATTTATAAGCCAGACCTACTGCACCTCTCAACCCATCAACAATATCCAGCTATGCTTTAGAATAAACAACTCCTGGAAATATATTTAAGAAACAGAGACATACAAAGTTGTCTTGACATTTTTCTCCATTTCTCCTCCATTTCCATTTCTTCTTTTATTGTCCATGGGTCGCCTTCTCTAGTCTCCCCACTAATGTTCTTACACTCTCACTTTTCCACTTGTGTCTCTGCCCAACCACTTGGCACTATCTTTTCAGTCTTTCATTTACCTTCTCCAGTTCTCCCCATGTCTCTAGTCTTGTGTTGTTCCTTCAGGTCTCTTCCCTTCACATATCTATTGCTCCTCGCATCTTGTCCATTGGCCATATGCCCACCCACACCCCACCTTTTTTTTGTGTAGGTAGAGCTCCCTTTCTTGTCAGACTTATACATGGTTATATACAGTAGTTTACTTTTAAAGTTTTAAAAGGAGAAACCCAAACAGGTGGTCATTTTGCATCCTCCCTTTTGCTTATATTCAAAAATATCATTTTCTCATTATCACAGCCCATGGTACTTCAGGGCACTTGTGGCTCCTGGATGCAAGAACCTTGGATATTCATATAGTCCCCGAAAAGGTTCTGTGACAATTGATGTTTTAAGATTTCTGGGAGCTTGATCGTTTAATATATTTGACAGCTCAAACTACACAAGAGCCTGGTTTTTTTTGGGGGGGGGTATTTATCCCCTACTAGCCTAGTTTTGGGGAGATTCAAGGCCCCATTCCAGGGTCCATGGTGACACGGAACTAGGGATAACAATTTTAAAAGAGTAAACAATTATCTTTGCTAAACATATCCCTTTGTTTAATACAGAGATGTTCAGGAGGCATATGACCTTAGACTCCACTTTTGTAGCTTCTTAATCCAACCCCCCTCCATGTTTCCCAGCATGGTTTCTATTGATTTTTGACTGAAAATGACACAGAACTTCCTCCAAACACGTGAAAACATACCAGAAAATTCTTACACATAAACAACCCCCAGAACCTTCAACTGCTCCAAAATTTTCTCCTATAATCCTTCTCAAAATGGCTAAAATGGCTAGTTGACAAAACTATCCTGGAACTAAGTCAGAAAAGCACACTAATATAGTATGCAATAATACCCCAATATATGTACTACAAATCTACTTCTATAAACGGAATAATAATAATAAAAATATAATAATAATAATAATACCTTGGTTGTTCTTGACAAAAAAAGTATAGACATCATTCATATATAAGACATCCAAAATACATATACAAAATATAGCAAAATTGTAATAATCAATAATTTACAGTAACAATATATAATATTGACCTGCTAATGAATATAACGAACAAATAGTATTTTTCCAGCAGAAGTTCAAAACTTCACAAATCAACCACTAATTAAGAGTCTATTTTCCTGTGAAGGATAAGCAACAATGTTATTTACAAAATAACATCCAGATAAGAGTCCTATATCCTCCGATGTCTAAGAGTTCTATAAGAATCTTATGTCCTCAGTCACCACTTTGAGAGAGATTGCAGAGGAAAACAGAGGCTTTGGGGCTTGCTGCAGGGTGTGTTGCTATCCCTCCATGCAGTTGCCCATCCCTGGTTTAGCAGCAGAGAAGAGGAACAGCATTCTTCATCAAATGAAGCTCCCAAAATATATTCAAGAGTGGAGCAGTTTAGCACACATGACAGTTGTCAGTCCAAGGGGTTATAAAAGGATGAGTGATGTTGGCAAGATCCTTCTTTTCCAAGAAGGAATGGAGGTGATGTATCAGATGCAATGGCTCATAGCCACTCCCACCCTTATCCTCCAAGTACCAAGGCTGCAAAAGTAGCAGGGGGCTGCCATGTGAGGTTCCAGGACTGTATTTTGCCCACACCTGTCATTTGAGCACCAGGCATTAACACCAATACATATCCTTCGTTTTGTTGGATTCATTTTCCGGAAATAAATACTGATAGATTTCTATTAAGTGTCATGAAAAATAAATTTATATGCACATATGCATGTCACTTTTTGTTCAAGCTCCTCATGACTCATAATGGGTAAAGAATGACTGATTGCTGACACAACTCTTTGTCATGGGAAGCCTCTCACTGATACAATGTTTGACTTTCTGCCATGTATGTCTGTAGCTGAAGCTAGATTCATATAACAATCTTATCCTGGTATACTGTTAGTGGCATATGATGGCATCTTTTTTGGTGTGGTGGTGGTTGAGGAGGTTGGTATTCTCTTCTACCCCCCACCAGAATTAAAGCCTCTGCTCTGGACTTACTGTTTAATCACTACAGCTCTCCTTTCCATAGCCATTCACTGTCTGGTTTGAGGGAGGATTAGAGACCCTTCTGGCTATGTTCCTGTAACCAGATGGAAATGGATGACATCAGCCACTAAGGTCTCTGGAGGACCTTAGCAGATCTCAGTGGATGATGTGTTTAGTTTGTATCTGGCTACAGGGACACAGCCAGATACTTCTCTGATCCATCATGGTCTCCACCAGCCACTGACTGGCCAGGAGTAAGGCTGCAGATGCTAAAGAGTAAATCAGGGTGGTGGTAAAAAGAAAGATATAGTATAGCTCCAACTGCAGAAATGTTATGCCATACTGGATCTCAGCCTTAGCATGCTATGATCATCATCAAACTAAGGTGAGCACTCCAATAAAGGAATCTTCTGTTAATAACTGACACACTCATAGCAATGCATGAGATAATTTACATGAGTGAAATATTCTTGAAATGATCCACAGTGATGCACAAAATTGCTCAGTTAAGGCAAACTAGTTTCCTCCCTGGAAACAGGACCACTGACCACACATCTTTGCAATATAACATCCATCAACAAACATGGTAAAACATGAAAGAAAGGGAAATATTTGTCATTGACTTCAAGAAAACATTTGACTTCATCTGGCATCCAGGCTTGTTCCTTAAACTGCTATAAAACAGAGTTAGAGGAGAAAACATATGACTTCACTAAATCTGTGTATAGGTCCTTCAAATGCAGGATATGAACTAGAAACAAACAAATTAGGGATTTCAGACAAGCAATGTGTAAACCAGAGAAGCATTCTCAGCTCATACCTCTTTAATACAGTAAATACATCAATAATTTTCCAACCATCTTGAGCCATTAATTAAGGCCAGGAGGATTTGTTTATATGTAGATAACAAGACGATATTGTCATACATAAAGGAGAAATAAACATAATGTTACCAGCAACTGCTGGGATTTTGAAGGGTGTGGGCACTGCAGAAAGCTCTAGTGAAAGCTAGGCATGATTTCTCTAACAGAACCCCCCATCTCTAAAGCTCAGCTCAGCAAAGTAAAGTTATACTACAAAGGAATGGAGATTGAACACATCTTAAATTATACATACCTGGGCCTCATAATTAATGCATCAGGGAGCTATCAGAGCCCTAGAGACGTCTCAGTGGTGGTTTGTTTTGTGTCTTTATTTTTACACAACAGCAGATATAACAGGGATAAGAATCATCCATTTCTTCCTATGGTTGTGAAAGGTAAAGAAAACAGACAGGGAGAAAATCAACTTATTTGAAATGTGGTGCCTGATGAGAGTCCTATGGAAACCATGGACCACCAAAAAACAAATACAAATGAATGAGTGCTGGAGGAAATCAGCCTGAACTCTCCTTAGAAGCCAAAATGACTAAACTGAATATATTGCACTTTGGACACTTTACCCCTGGCAAAGATGGTATTGCTTGGCAAAGCAATAGTGAGTTGGAAATTAGTGAAACTCCACTACAGACAGATTGATTCAATCAAGAAAGCCACAGCCCTGAGCTTGCAAGACCTGAGCAGGTCTGTTAATAGCAGGAATTTTTGGAGGTCTTTCATTCATACGGTCGCTGTAAGTAGAAGGTGACAAACAAGAACAACAAAGCAACATGTAGCCTGAAGGCTGTATGCAACCCCAGCTATTTTTCTGGACCCAGAACATCTCCATTGCCCCCTCCTCAATATTTTTACTCCAAACATGGAAAATCACATCCTTGGACACATCCAGGAACAGTGATTCTCTACTAGTGCGAGGTGGCTTCTCCTCCTCCCTTCTCCCAAACATGCTGACATTTTCTGAACCCTTTGTTTCTTTTACTTGGCTAGGTGCTAGGACTGTCATCATGCTTGCATTTTGCTATGCATCATAGAGATTGCTGTTTTAAAAGCTGAGGGTTGACCTGGGAGCTCACATGGGCTCATCATGGAATTTGGTGGTGGTTCTGGCCAGTTGTTTGTGGACCCTGGCCATTGATTTCCAGATGTATAGTTTAATTGGAAATGACTCTGCCATATCGTCCCTGGAATATTATTTGAGTGGAGAGCTGTATCTCAGTAGTAGAGAACAATTCTTTGCATGTAAAGTATCTGAAGTACCATATCTTTCCATATGAGCCTATCCATGCTCTAAGATTGTTAGAGGATAGATTTCTTTCTATCTCACCACCCTCACAGGCAAATTTGGTGGGAAGGCAGGAAAAGACCTTTTCCATGGCTGCTCCCAGGCTATGGAATTCCCTTCTTAGGGAGGTTAGGACAACTCTTTTTGGCAGCAGGTAAACACCTCTTTAGCCTAGCAAGTCTTTTGGGAATTGATTGTTTCACCTCCATGCCCCAGAAGTTTTTAATGGTGCATTGATTCTTTATTTTAAAGTAATATTTTAAAACTGTTTTCATTCTGTTGTTAGTTAACACTCTTTTAATTTCAGTTTTTAAAATATTTTAACCATTTGTTTCTTACTCTGTAAACCTCTGTGAATTCCAGTCTGGGAAAAAGTGAGGTATAAATAAAAGGATGGGAGGATGGATGGAGAAAGTCTTAGGTTGAAACTCTGGTATCTTCATTTACAGTGACCAGATGGCAAAAGCTTAAGAAGACTCTCCCTTGAGAACCTGCCAGCTCAATTATATTGGGAAAGAACAGGGATATCTACATTATCAAGCCCATGTCAGTTTCCAGTTCGTTCAATCATAATTCCATATAATTAACACCATTCTGCATTTTTTTAAAAAGCTCTGAATTTAAAAATTCAGAGACAAATTTTCTGTAATATATTCCACTAACAAATTTTGTTATTGCAGATTATATATATATATATATATACACACACTAAACATTGACAATTTTTTGTTTACAACATTCAGAGAAGTGTAGCATCCAAAAGACAACTGAATTCCAACTCACATAGTTATTGGGAAAGTCTGCATACTTAAAGGTGTTGATTAGATAAAATTTCCCCCATCCTTGGGCAAGATTGGCCAATGGCATGCATGGTTCATCCTAAAGCAGTTTCATATGTTCACTATGTTGTAACATAGCATGGCTTAATTCAAAAGTCACAAGATTTTGAGTTGGATCAAGACTTAATTATACCTAGACTAGACCCACTAAAATCAATGGGATTAATGTCAGTTATGATTAATTTAAGCCTGTGGAAGAGTAGGACTCATCAGAGGGACCTGACTGTTCCCAGGTCCTCAGAAGGGAATGAAAGCCAACTTCTGGCTTCAGTTGAGGTCTCGCCAGAGAGGATCAGCTAAGAGATCAATAAAAAAGCACAGATGGGCTTTGAAGAGGAAAGAAGAGGCAGGATGAGAGAAGAAATGTTTGCTTTGCCCTTGGGATTAAGTTGCAAGGAGATGATGGGCCGTCACCCAGAACTTGTATCTGCTTGTCTGAGGCCTTTCTGGGCTGCTCAAGTTTGGATTATATGCCTAAGAGAGTTGTACACAAAGCATGGCTTAGAGGGAACTGGGAGATGAGCTCCTCTTAAAAAAGAGAAAGCCAGGTAAATTAGCAAACTAAAGAGAGGACTGGGGCTGCTGATGCAAAGCCTACCTCTTCTTTTCAGACAATTTCTCATCATTAGTTTGTTTTTTTGCTTGCTTCTTGAAACCCTATTTTCCCTCATCTATCTTCTCTTAGACTCCTCGTTCTGCAACTACCTACTAGTGCCCTGTCAAGATTCTTATTCTGAGGTCACTTACTAGTGTATCACAGCAGCTCGTTCTGCAGCTACTTATACTGGTGTGTAGCGTAATTACCTATGTGACAATTCTCCAGACTTAAATATAAAGAAAGAAAATAAATACACAGATATTGGCTGGGTGATACCTGGCTTGACAGGAATAGGCAAAATAGATGTAAGAATCTTAGTACGCTACAAGCTGAACATGAGTCAGCAATGTGATGTTGTGGCAGCTACAAAAGCTAATGCAATTCTAGGCTGCATCAATATGAGTATAGCGTTTGGGTCATGGGAAATAACAGTTCAACTCTATTCTGCTTTGGTCAGGCCTCACTGGGAATACTGTGTCCAGTTCTGGGCACCACAATTCAAGAAGGATGTTGACAAGTTGGAGTGTGTCCAGAGGAGGGCAACCAAAATGGTGAAAGGTCTGGAAGCCATGCCCTATGAGGAGAGACTTAGGGAGCCATGTATGTTTAGCCTGGAGAAGAGATAGTTAAGAGGTGATGTGATAGCCCTGTTTAAATATTTGAAGGGATGCCAAACTGAAGATGGAGCAAACCTGTTTTCTGCTGCTCCAGGGAATAGGACATGGAGAAATGGATATGAACTACAGGAAACAAAATTTCTCCTCAACATTAGGGAGAACTTTCTGACAGTAAGAGCTGTTCAAAAGTGGAACACACTCCCTCAGAGAGTGGTGGAGTCTCCTTCTTTGAAGGTCTTTAAATAGAAACTGGATGACCATCTGTCTGGAGTGCTATGATTGTATATTTCTGTGTGGCAGAATGGGGTTCGACTCGATGGCCCTTACGGTCTCTTCTAGCTCCATGGCTCCATGATTCTAGATTGCCTCTCCATCATGGTGGAGATGTAGAGTCTACATTTCAGACATGGGAGTTGTGGAAGAAATATACATCCTATCCCTATGTAAGAAGATAACTTTGGAGAGTTCTGGTATGTCTATGTACATATATGTGAATGCTTCAGGTATAATTAAGGAAGATGCTGTGTTGCTTTCTGCCCAGACAGTAGCGCACCTATCAGGAGGCTTTGGTGCCTAGAGCAACTGACACGTCCCTGCTGGCAGAGAGCCAGGCACACAGTAAGTGCTTTGATCCTCTTGGTGATTGTTTCTAACTGGAGAGAAATAATTTCCCTGTGAGAATTTCCCAGCATGGAGATTTAGCTGGTCGATAAAATGCATTTCCTCATCTCACTCTCTCTTTGGGTCTATTGATCCGACTCAAAAATATCTTTCTCCTGGCAAGGGGAGATGACAAGGCAGACCTTGAACTTTCCTTCTTTAAAGTGCAGAGAGAAGAAAGGGGATGTGAAGAGAGAGGACTGAGGCGGGGTCTCTCCCCCATTTCCAGTCCAGCTGCTCCAATTCAAGTATGATTCATTGCTGATTGCTAATATTAACCAGTGTTTGTTATACAGTTGACAACTCTTTTGTTGCCTGGATTTTCCATTGGTAGTTTTCATGGAATGAGTGCCATATTTGTTCACTCTTCCATGTATTGTGCTTTAGTACTGTATTGATTCTGGCCTGCACCTGCCATTAAAGATAGGGTGGCATCCAGATGGGCACCAGCATAAGGATGAGTAAGGGACTTTACCTAGCTCCATCAGTTGTTGTTGTCTTTGGTGCCAAAATAGATTTGACCCTAAATATATCACATACACTTACTCTATGTGTGTATGTACATGTGCTTGTATATAAACTGTTACTAGCCACCACAAGGAAGGATGATTTTCTTCCTGTGTGTGTGTCTGTGTATGTACGTATGTCTTCTGCTGTGGTCTTCCATTGTGATCTCCCCCTGAGCTGCTCTTCATCCTAGAACAGAAGTGTTCATTGGAGCAAAGCAACAGATGCAGTACATGCATAAAGGCAACAACTGAGTAAATTTACCACAAAAAGGAAAATTAACTATGTGCTATCGTTAGGTACACACGAGAAGAAGAAAAAGAGAATAAGTAAGCAGTGAGGCAGACCCAAAGACAAAATTGCTGGTTGGAATGTCTGGAACATATAAGCCAGGGTGAAACTACATTACCATGATCCATGTATTTTCACTTGCTTTGTGTTTTTTTTCAAATAGTAGGCGTGGATAAGGTGAGAGGGGCTTTTTGGTGATGGTGATAACCATTAAGTCCAAGTTGTTGGGTGGTCAGGGGAGGTTCCCAATGAAAATCCCTCACCAAGGGACTTATTGTTCCAAGTGGGAAGTGTGTGTGTGTGTGTGTGTGTCCATCCTGTATTCCACTCTAAGCCTTGTGCTGCTTCTGGTAGAGCACACACTTAGGCAGGTTGCTGAGTGCACAACATCCAAAGCCAGCCAAGTTACTCTGGCACAGGACACAGTAAATCCTTCCCAAATTCTTCTTTTCATCTCCTACAGGAAAAAAGTCAATAGCTGGCATTCAATATTGTAGTTATGGCTTCGTAACCTAGAGCTATGAATCCATGGTGCTCTGTATTTGGTAAGACTATGTAGTCTTACTGTAAAACTATGTAAATGCAATAAAGCGAGGCTGCAGCAATCATAAGCATGATTCCTGTTGCAGGTTCTTGTCAAAATCTTGTTTGCTGGTGGGAAGGAGGTGGAAATGTCATCCTCCTTGTCCCCCTCAATTGGAAACTGAGCAGACCTCCTTTGCCCAATCTGACAGCTGGCTCTTAAGGTGGACTGGGGGTGGGGAGGACCAGAAGATGTAACTACATTACACAGATGTAACTGAAATGTAGCCGACATAGAATATTGGTGAATACAGCCACCTCTCCAGATCCATAAATTCTGCATCCATGGCTTGAAAATATTTTTAAAAATTTCCAAAGAGCAAACCTTGATTTTGTTATTTCATAAAAGGACCACCATTTTACTACACCATTGTATATAATGGGACTTGATTATCTACAGATTTTGGGTCCTGGAATCAAACTCCAGTGGATATCAAGGGTCACTGTAATAACAAATCAAATGGCAAATTTTTTATCATTCCACCAAAAAAGCTGCTGATTGAACCAACTTCCCCTCTCTTTGTCTAATGGCAGAGCCAGCTACGTATGTAGAGTTTCAGAGGTGTAAAGATATACAGTGGTGAAAGAACAGGATAAAAAAGAAAAATAAATGAGAGGAATCAAATACTGGTAACATAGAAGCCTGTGGAAAGTTGAGTCTGCCATTGCTATCAAAAGCTTTAATAAAGCAAAGCTGCTTTCATACCAATTGCTTTTCCCCCCCTCATCCCCCTGGAGTTGTGGTTACTCTTTGGTGAATTATGTTCTTCCTTCAAAGGAATTTCACAAGTGATTGCCCAAAAGAGGGGGATTTTTTTTTTCAAGGGTAAGGATATCCTTAGTCATCCAGGGAGGGAATTACACAGAATCCTGCAAAACCTTATTATCCCTTCTGGTTTTGGTTCCTGTTTCCCCACCTCCACCCTAGTACTCTTTACAACTGTGGCTAATGATTTGTGAATAGTATTTTTATAGTAGACCACCCATACACCATTAGGACACAGAAGTGCATATGGAGTTTTCTCTCTGGAAATTTCTCCCTAGATTTTGCATTTTCTCACTATTGACTTCTGAGATAATACAGTAGCACTGATACATTTGTTATCCATCACAATTTCAGTCTGAATTTCCAGAGTTGGTCAAGATTTCTGTATGGAAACATTTACTTCTTACAGAAGCCTGTTTTTCTCATCTATGTTATGTGATGTTTTTAACTTTGTATGTTTAATGTTAACTTTATATTGTCTTAAATAGAGGGTTTTAATTTTTTTTAATTTTTATTGTGATGTTTTGTTTTTTAGATGTTTTTATCTTGTAAGCCACCATGGGTCCTTTTCCAGGAGAAAGGTGGCATAGAAATTAAGTAAATAAATAAAATAATAATAAATAATAATTATGTTATGCTCACAAATGAGTGTGCTATAGGGCTGTACTTAAATTTAAAAATTGCATTGGGCATCGGGAGAAGTAGCAGATCAAGGACTGAGCCTGGATTGTGGGAAGGGAGAAGGCTCACACTGAAATGGTTTGTGAGCTCCTCATGCTTGAAAATACACCAAAAACTAAAGGTAAAGGTAACAGTAAAGGTTTTGCCTTTCCCTTTGACAAGGTTGTTGTGTCTGACTGTAGGGAGCGGTGCTCATCTCCGTTACTAAGCCAAGGGAGCCAGTGTTGTCAAAGATGACTGGTGGCCAGGTGGCCAGTATGACTGCATGGAACACTGTTACCTTCCCACCAAAGTGGTAACTATTTATCTACTTGCATTTTTACATGCTTTTGAACAGCTAGGTTGGCAGAAGCTGGGACTAGTGATGGGAGCTCACTCCATCATACGGCACTTGGGCCTCAAACTGCCGACTTGTGTCCAGTCATCAGAATCAGTGTCTTAACTGCTGAGTCACTGCATCCATTTTACACTAAAAGCTACATATTGATTTTGTTTCCTTCTGAGTAGATTCTATACCATGCATGCATAGCATTATTCTGCACTCAGTTAAGTCATGGTTGAACTTGTGCTATTCTATCGTTTTGATGAATAACAATATTGTGCAAGTGGCTGCATATGTGCTAATTTGGATACTCTTTCTGCAGTCTCAGTGAATTCAGTGGTTCATTGAAGGCAGTGATGGGTACTTATGCACCATTCAGGAGTGTGCAACTACATGTGCAACACTTGCCTCTTGAAGAACTCTACTTACATTGCTATGAAATGAATAGAGATTGTTATGCCATGGTTAACAAAGTACAACAACAACAGCAACAACAACAACTTCTTACCTGTGTTAGAAGCGGGAAACAACAGCAAATAATACACAACATTAATTAATTAATTAAAACATGCAACAGTTTAAAAGGATAAATAAAACATACACATTCTAAAACAATCCACATTTAAAATTCACAGTTTAAAAATAATTTGGATAAGCCAGCAGGAACAGACTTGTCTTCAATGCTGTTTTAAATTCAGGGAGTGTATTCACCTGTTGAATCTCATCCAGCAGATCATTCCACAGTGTAGAGGTGGCTGAAGAGTAATGAGTAAGGGAATTTACATGCGTGCCAAACAGCGAATAGGCTTCCATAACTGCTATGCTCCCCCTTCTCTCTCTCTGTGTAAAAAAGTATGAAAAAATGTGGGACATGGTCGTAGATGCCAGCCATGGCTCCATTCAGTTTGAGTGTGTTATTTCCTTTCCCTTGAAAACTGAGGAAATTCAGTAGAGCCAGCGTAGTGTAGTGCTTTGAGCACTGGATTATGACTTTGGAGGGTTTGAATCCCTGTTTAGCCATGGAAACTCACTGAGTGACCTTGAGCAAGTCACTCTCTCTCACCCTTAGAAAAAGGCAAAGGCAAATCCCCTCTGAACAAACCTTGCCAAGAAAACCCCATGATAGGGTTGTCTTAGGGTCATCATACATTGGAAATGACTTGAAGGCACACGGCAACAACAACAACAGGGAAATTCAGGATGCTAGTTCCTAGACCTTGAAATAAATTTACTTAAGCCTCAAGAACTGGTCATCAGACACAGATCTCCATCCCAAGTCCAAGTCTCCACATTACCCCAATTCTTGACCACCTCATCCTCGACAATAATGAAAAATAGGTTTCTGGACTTCTGAATGTTCATCCTCTTGCTTATACCAGCTTGGCTCCTGCTCTTTCCTCTGCAATTCCCACTCTGCTGTAACCATTACTTCTGCCTTAGAGTGAAAAAGTCAAACAGAATTACTAAGTGCTGGCACAGTCCACATTCTCTCCACCTGGATCAATAGCCTCTTTGAAGCTGCGGTAACACATTGCTCCTGCTCCATGCAAAGTTGTGGCTTGAGCAGAAAGACTGCCCTGGGCCCTGAGTTTTCAAAGAGAATTGCAAACGGCACTACTTGCTCTTATTCAGAGCCCATGAGAACATCACAAGGCTTGTTTGTGACTGACAGCAAAGAGCCTTGAAATGGAGAGATCTGGACTAGAAAACTTTGCAGACTTCCAATGCTGGTGTTTGTGGTAACCAATCCAAAGGGTTGGTTTCTTAACCTCTTTCCTCGCAGCCACAAAGGGCTTGTGGCATCTGATTCTAATGAAAGCCAAGGCTTTTACAAGTCACATGACTCCTCATGCTGGAGATCTAAAGCACACACACATCCACCTCCAATATAGTTGATGCAGTGCTGAAACAGATTCACTCATCTCCAGTTTTTCCCCTCTGTGGATGTTGACTGTTCCCTGAGTTTTCATTCTGGGTTTCAGTACCAGCTGCTTCCTTGGGGTGGGCTATCCCATTGCTGCTGTTCAGTAGTCTCCTCTGGCTGCATCTATACTGCAGAATCAATGCAGTTTCAAACTACTTTAACTACCATGGCTCAATGCTATGGAATTCTGCAATGTGTAGCTTTGTTAGATGGTTAGCTTTGATGCTACAACAAACTACATATGCCAGGATTCCATAGGATGGAGCCATGGTAGTTAAAGGAGGAGTCCTGGTGGCACAGTGGTTAAATGCCTGTACTGCAGCCACTCACTCACAAACCGCAAGGTTGCAAGTTCAATACCAACAAAAAGGGCTCAAGTGCAACTCAGGCTTGCATCCTTCTGAGGTCACTAAAATGAGTACCCAGCTTGTTGGGGGCAATTAGCTTACACATTGTAAACCACTTAGGGAGTGCTTAAGTGCACTGATAAGTGGTATAGAAATGTACTTGCTATTGCTATTGCTCTGGTTATCTCTACAAATATGTCTGCTCATATTTGAGAGAAATGGATTTGAATCAAACACATAAGATTTAATAAAAGAATTAGAAGCACTAGAAATCAGGTAAGACTATATAAACGTATGCTATAAATAAATTACATATATAGATAATACGGAACAACATATATACATATACTATTATAATCAATATGTCTATTCTAATAGGATTGAGTAGAGGTCAGCTGAGGCCTTTTAACTGAAAGGGAATTTTATAAAAATATATAAGTTAGTAAAAGAAAGAGTTTTTAGATAAGCTTTTTATAACATTGTTATTTATTAAATATTAAATATATTGTTTTATAAGAATAAAGGGGGTTATATCTTTGATAATTAAGATACACTTATAAAATATGCTGGACGTAGTTATTTTAAATAGTATTGTTTGTCTTGTCTCTGTTAAGATTATCAAAATGGCTAAGTGTTCTGTATAAATAAATAAATAAATAAATAAGACTGCACCTGGAAGTCAAGGACAACTTTGCAAAGAAGGAGGCAAAGCAGTTTTTGGAGCCAACTGATAAGAGAGCTCCATCCTCATTAAATGTCAAGAACACTATTTTTTTTTTTGGTGAAGTTACTAAAAGTCAAGAGATATCCCCTTTTGAGCATGCGTAATGGGGGGTGATGAATATTAGAACACACCTATGAATCTATAATGACTAATTTAAATGGTCATGAGACGTATGATGAGATATGTTATGGGTGGAGTTTTTACATACTTAAAAAGGTGGTCTTAAAATTGATCACATGTCTAG